>NC_092712.1:63783523-64119881 GCF_047496885.1 Scyliorhinus torazame | reverse complement strand
CACTCACCTTCCCCAGCCCCCCACCCGGCACTCACCCTCCCCAGTCCCCCCTCCCAGCACTCACCTTCCCCAGCCCCCCACCCGGCACTCACCCTCCCCAGTCCCCCCCTCCCTGGCACTCACCCTCCCCAGCCCTCCCTCCCTGGCACTCACCCTCCAAAGCACCCGCCTCCCTGACACTCACCGTCCCCCGCACCCCCCACCCCCTCCCTGGCACTCACCCTTCCCGGCACACACCCTCCCAGCCCCCCACTTCCCCGGCACTCAACCTCCCCGGCACTCATCCTCCCCAGCCCCCCCTCCCTGGCACTCCCCCCCCCCCCCCCATCCCCAGCACTCACTCTCCCCAACCCCCCCTCCCCAGCACTCACCCTCCCCAGCCACCCCCCCCCTCCCCGGCACTCACCCCCCCCCCCCCCCCCCCCACCCCCCCTCGCCAGCACTCACCCTCCCCGGCACTCACTCTCTGCAGCCCCCCCTCCCTGGCTTTCACCCTCCCCGGCACTCACCCTCCCGAGCTCCCCCTCCCTGGCACTCACTCTCCCCAGCCCCCCCTCCCTGGCACTCACCCTCTCCAGCCCCCCCTCCCCAGCACTCACCCTCCCCAGCCCCCCCCCTCTCCCCGGCACTCACCCTCCCCGGCACTCACCCTCCCACTCACCCTCCCCAGCCCCCCCCCCCCCCCCCCTCCCCAGCACTCACGCTCCCCAGCCCCCCCTCCCCGGCACTCACACTCCCCAGCCACCCCCCCCCCCTCCCCGGCACTCACCCCCCCCACCCCACCCCCCCTCGCCAGCACTCACCCTCCCCGGCACTCACTCTCTGCAGCCCCCCCTCCCTGGCTTTCACCCTCCCCGGCACTCACCCTCCCGAGCTCCCCCTCCCTGGCACTCACTCTCCCCAGCCCCCCCTCCCTGGCACTCACCCTCTCCAGCCCCCCCTCCCCAGCACTCACCCTCCCCAGCCCCCCCCCTCTCCCCGGCACTCACCCTCCCCGGCACTCACCCTCCCACTCACCCTCCCCAGCCCCCCCCCCCCCCCCCCCTCCCCAGCACTCACGCTCCCCAGCCCCCCCTCCCCGGCACTCACACTCCCCAGCCACCCCCCCCCCCTCCCCGGCACTCACCCCCCCCACCCCACCCCCCCTCGCCAGCACTCACCCTCCCCGGCACTCACTCTCTGCAGCCCCCCCTCCCTGGCTTTCACCCTCCCTGGCACTCACCCTCCCCAGGCCCCCCTCCCCAGCACTTACCCTTCCCAGCCCACCCCCTCCCTCCCCAGCCCCCCCACCCCCAGCACTCACCCTCCCTGAAAGCGTTTCCCGGGGGTAGCCCAAACTTCTCCTCCAGCGCCCCTAGGCTCGCAAACGTCCCATCGATGAACAGGTCCCCCATTCTTCTAATCCCTGCCCGATGCCAGCACCAAAACCCCCCATCCATCCTTCCCAGGACGAACCGATGGTTCTCCCGAATCGGGGACCAAACCGAGGCCCCCACCTCGCCCCTGTCGCCTCCACTGCCCCCAGATCTTCAGTGTCGCCGCCACCACCAGACTCGTGGTGTACCTAGTCGGCGAGAGCGGCAGCGGTGCCATCACCAGCGCCCTCAGGCTCGTTCCCACACAGGACGCCATCTCTAGCCTCTTCCACGCCGCCCCCTCTCCCTCCATTACCCACTTACGGATCACATAATTGTGGCATTTGGCCCATTGTATCCATACCAACTTTCCAAACGAGCATTATGACTTAGTGTCATTCCCCTGCCTGTCCCCGTACCCCTGCACAGTGTTTCTATTCAAGTAATCACCTAATGCCCTCCTGAATGCTTCAATTGAACCTGCCTCCACCACACTTCCAAACAATGCATTCCAGACCCGAAATACTCGTTGTGTGAAAAACAAATTCTCACATCACATTTGCTTCTTTTGCAAATCTCCTTAAATCTGTGCTGTCTCATTCATGATCCATTTAGAAGGGGGAATAGTTTTTCACTGTCTACTCTGTCCGTCCCCCTCAAGATTTTGAACATCTCTATCAAATCTCCTCTTAACCTTCTTCTCTCCAAGCAGAACAGTCCCAACATCTTCAATCTACCCACCTAACTGTGGCACCCAGAACTGTACACAATACTCCAGCTGAGGTCTAACTGGTGTCTTGTATCAGTTCGGCATAATTTCCTTGCTCTTGTCGTCTTTGCCCCATTACTGCTCTCTTCATCTATCCTGCCACATTCAATGATTTATGCACATATACACCCAGACCCTCTGCTCCTGTACGCATTTTAGAATTTTACCCCTTATTTTATTGTCTCTCCATGTTCTTCCAGCAAAATGCATCACCTCACAATTCTTCCCATTAAACTTCATCTGCCATCTATCTATCCACTCCATCAACTTGCAGAACAATAAATCTTCCTTGACATAATGAAAATTGATTTGGGTTCAGAATCTCTGCTGATGCTTTGTTACTTTATTATGTAAAATACGGTAGAAATACTTGATTGTTGGGTTGTCATCATTCATGCAGCTGAAGTTTATACAGTGATCTAGAAATGCAGGATATCTGTGCATCCCTGGCAAGCACAGCTACCACACATAGAAACAATATTGAGAAAGGTAAATATCGATTCATTGTCTACAAAGGGCATTAATGATATTCACTTTGTGCGACCTCTCTACAGGTTGTTACGAACAAGTGGGGAAAGTTGCAAAGACTCCCCCCTTCCTTCCCACACCTCATTTGATCAGAACAGGTTTTTCTTTAAATTTCTGAATGTGTCAATTCCGTGTATGAGCTTAACTGTTTTCAAATAAATCTGTCAGACAAGCTTTCTTCAGTTTAAACAAGTGAGCATAGTTTTTGTTGTAAAATACACCCACGTAAAGGTGCTAAAATATTTTTTTAAAAGATAAAATACCAGTCACAACTTGCACACATATTCAGACTTTCACACACACTGTCACACACGCATGTTCACACACGCACACATATTCATGCACACAAATTCACGCTCACAAGTTCACGCACATATTCAAATACACACATTCACACACACATGTTCACACACATATGTTTGCGCACATAGATTCACACACATGTTCACGCACATTCACATGGACACATTTACAAACACACACACATTCATCTACACGTTCACACAGGCACATTGACTCACATTCTTGCACACACACATACACACATTCACATACACGCACAGCAAAAAGCACCCACACCCACACATTTGCAAAAATACCAGTTACACAATGGAGGAGGTTAACTTCTGGTCAAACTAAGATTCAATAAGAAAAGGTGGTAAAAATAAAAAGTTCGTTGATTGTAATTCCTTAACCAATGGTTTGGAACCTATGGCCCAGGGGCCACCTTTGCCCCATCAAGGTTCTGAATGTAGCTGAATATTGACTGTTAGCAACGCACAGAGTTGCCAAGATCTGCTGGTTTCCGTGGGCGGGATTCAGCCGGAATCAGCGGGGCGGGCAAATCCAGCGGGACAGAGTGGCGTGAACCACTCCGGCGTCGGGCCACCCCAAAGGTGCAGAATCCTCCGCACCTTTAGGGGCTAGGCTGGCCCCGGAGTGGTTTGCGTCGCGCTGGCTGGCGGGGAAGGGGCTTGGTACCATGCCAACCAGCACTGAAGGGCCTCCGGCTGTCAGCGCGAGTTGGCGCATGCGCAGAGGGCTTCGTCTCCGCACCGGCCGTGACGGACCGCTACAGCCGCCAGTGGGGAAGAATAGAGTGCCCCCACGGCACAGGCCCGCCCGCGAATTGGTAGGCCCCGATCGCGGGCCAGGCCACCGTGGGGGCACCTCCCGGGGCCAGATCCCCCCACGCCCCCCCCCCCCGAGAGCCCCGGAGGCCGCCCGCGCCGCCGGGTCCCGCCAGTAAGGACCGACTCTAATTTACGCCGGCGGGACCGGCAAAAAAAACAGGCGGCCACTCGGCCCATCGCGGGCCGGAGAATCGCCGGGAGGGGCGCTGCCAGCGGCCGCCGACCAGCGCGCTGCTATTCCCGCCCCCGCCAAATCCCCGGCGCCGTAGAATTCAGCAGCCGGCGGGGGTGGGATTCACGCCGCCCCCCGGCGATTCTCCGATCCGGCGGGGGGTCGGAGAATCCCGCCCCATATGCGTAGCTTTTTTTCTGTTGGTTTGACTGAAGTGTTAGACACGTGAAGCAAGGGCACCTACTGAGATGGGTGCTGATTGTACACAAAATTGACTGCGAGAGCCATGCATTCCCCCTGTATCCAATCAAGCATAGATATTTATTTTGTTTTTACCATTTGAAGTTGATGACAGTTCTATTAATATATGAATGATTAAGAATTTTCTGTCACTCGTTATAAAATATTCGGTGTGTATTGAATGCATTCAACATTATTCAAGGGTCGTAGTTCGTGAATATGTCCTATTTCAATCTTGAAGCCCACTGATGTGAAGGAGAGCCACTCATGCGGCCCACTCACCAGCCTACTTTGTCCATTACTGTTCTTAACACTGTTGCTCATGGCTGAGACAGTTCTTAAAGCTGTAATCCTCCTGGAATTACTGCTTTGGAACTTAAAGTCTTCATTAGAATTTCTCTGTCTACCGTCCACAGAACAATATAAACAGGCAGGATTCAAGTTAGGTCAGAGGAGAGGGGAGCACAACAAGCTTCAGCTGCTGGTGTCATCTGCTTCTCGATGTTAATTTTCCAGACTGCTCCAAAGCAGGCAGGGATTCGTAATAAAAGACTTTCATCTGGTGAATGACCATTGATAGTCTATTCATGTTAACAAAGATGTTTCTGTCTCTCATGGTCAAAACCATAGATATATAGTTGAGGAAGATAAGGGTCCTTGGCACTCACCTTGTGCAGAATCAGCTTTGTAGGTTCTCCTTTGTTACCTGGTACGCCTGGGCTGGATTGTCCGCAGCCCCGCACCAAAATCACGTTTGGTGCGGGGGCGGAGAATCCACTTTTATGCCCGGTCCCCGGAGAAACGCTTGCACGTGATTTATTGCCAGAGGCCCTCCCAGCAATGCTCCGGTCCCAACAGGCCGAATTCCCGATGGCGTGGTTTTAACCAGGTCTGGCCAGTTGGGACTCACAGACGGCGGCTGCGGACTCAGTCCGCGACCACCCTGGTGGGGAGGGCGAGGGGATCAAGTACAGGGGGGTGCCTTATAGGCGGCCGGGGCAGGGATCAGGCGAGTTAGATGGAGCGGCGCAGGGCAGATCGTTGGGACCTTGTTTGTTGGTCCAGGTCCACCGTCTGAGTCCGCCATCGTGTTCGGCGCTGCTAATGGAGTCCGCCACCAGGCGCATGTGCGGATTCGCAACTGGAAGTCTGGGGGCCCGTATCTGCAGCTAAAGCTGCGAGGAGGTCCCCGGGTCCCTGCCAAGGTAGATGAATAGCACTGAATTATTTTAAGAAAGGTCTGGTGTGAAACACCAGCGTTTTTACGCCGGTCTGGGGACATAGCGTTAATCGCGCGTGAGCATTTCTCCAGGGACCGGAGAATTGCGGAAGCGGTGTCAGGTCCATAAGACCATAAGACCATAAGACATAGGAGCGGAAGTAAGGCCATTCGGCCCAATGAGTCCACTCCACCATTCAAACATGGCTGATTTCAACTCCATTTACCCGCTCTCTCTCCATAGCCCTTAATTCCTCGAGAAATCAAGAATTTATCAACTTCTGTCTGAAAGACACTCAACGTCCCGGCCTCCACCGCCCTCTGTGGCAATGAATTCCACAGACCCACCACTCTCTGGCTGAAGAAATTTCTCCTCATCTCTGTTCGAAAGTGACTCCCTTTTATTCTAAGGCTGTGCCCCCGGTCCTAGTCCACCCTATGTCCTACGTCCACCCTATCTAAGCCATTCATTATCTTGTAAGTTTCTATTAGATCTCCCCTCAACCTCCTAAACTCCAATGAATATAATCCCAGGATCCTCAGACGTTCATCGTATGTTAGGCCCGGCAAAGTCATTTCTGCGCCAGCTGGCGGGGCACCAAAGGCCTTTCCCACCAACTGACGGGGTGGAAATCAGTCAGGCGCTGGCCTAGCCCCTCAAGATGCGGAGACTTCCGCACCTTTGGGGCGGCGCGATGCCGGACTGATTCACGCCATTTTTGGCGCCGGTCGGCGGACATCGCGCCGATATCGGAGAATCCCGCCCCAGATCTGAAATGGCCTTTTTGGATAAGTTCCAAATGTGCTGAAATAGAAATTTATTGTTTGATGTCAACACATCTCCAAAACAGAATAGATATATTGTGCGAAATTCTGCATTTAAGAGACTGTGTTCTCCCGCCAGAACTGAATTATTTGTGTGATTCCCATCCAACCATGCAAAGTTGTGCGGATTGTGAGGGATTCCCGAGAGAATCCTGCTATCGGGCCATTATTTTGTGCGGGCGGCCTGATAACGAGGTCCCATGGCTGGACACCCCACCCCACTGTACATCCCATTTCAGCCCCCCCTCTGCCCCACAGCACAATTCAGCCCACCACCCCCAGATTTTCTCGCCCCCCCCCCCCACCCCCCCCACCCCCAGCCAGTATGGGTGTGACCTGACCTTCCTCCCCAGAAACCCCCTAAATAAAGGGAAATAAACAGATTTAAGTGCTTTCCAATCATTCCCTTCATGGCTGAGTGATTTTGAACTGGTCAGCTAGAAATTGACAGCACTGAAGTGGTCCAGAAGCTGTCAATCAAAACTTGATGATTAAAAACATTGTGGTTAGAGCACTTCATAGTTACTCAACCATGAAGGGTGATGAATGTGCAATGCTGACAGATGTGTGTGTGAGGAAGCTGTCAATCACAGCCTATTACAATCAATATCAAAGAGAAATGAATGAACTGTTGCAGCTCAAAGATCTGAGGTGGTTTAATCACAGTCGACTGGTTTTCCCTTTCCAAGAACTAACACGTGTCCTGTCTGAGCCAGCAGGCATACAATGATTGTTACAGCAATCATTTTTTTCACTACCTAGTCTGGACTGCTCGCTAGCTACCAGAGAGGGGTCTCTCATCTGGGGGGGCTTCCTGACAGGGGTCTTTCTTCTGGGGTATCTCTTTATTTAGGGGGTCTCTGTGGGGTGTCCCTTTATTTTGGCGGTGTCTGGGGTTCTTCCTTTATTTAGGAGGTCTCTGGAGGCATGCCTTCATTTAGGAGGTCCTTTTATTTAGGGAGTCTCGGTGGGGTCTCTGGGGAGTTCCTATTTAGGGAATCTCTGGGGAGGTCTCTATTTAGGAGGTCTTTGGGGGGAGGGTTCCTTAATTAGGGGTCTCGGATGGGTTCTCTTTACTTAGTCGGTCTTGAGGGGTCTCTTTATTTCGGGGATCTCTGGGCGACTCTCCGGACTCAGTCCACAGCTGCCCTGGTGGGGGGCAGGGGGATCGAGCACCGGAGGGCGCCTCATGGGCGGCCGGGGCAGCGATAGGGCCGGTCTGATGCAGTGGGGCGCAGCCGATTGCCAGGGGCCTAGATTGTTCGTGTTGCTCCGCGGTCTGTGTTGTTGCTAACTTTCGTTTGGTTCAATTGGCTCTGTTTTATAGCCTTTGCTCTCAAGTCGCCAGGTAACTTTATGATACCGCCACGAGGTTCAAGTCCAAATAATGATCAATAACTCAACACACCAATTAGTAAGATTCAAAACAAAGCACATTTATTATACAGTAATTGCTACTCAAGCACAAATTCTACATCTAAGCTACTTCTACAACTAACAGGCCTATACTTAACTTCGGACTGGCCCACCAGGTCAGGGGAACAAATGGCCTTTCATTCGGAATCTGAAACTGCGGGATTCAAAGCCAGTATGGACTGGTAGCTAGGAGCGCCTATCTCGTAGCGATTGTTGACTTGAGACTTACTTCAGGGATGCGGCAGCTTGGACCGTTCACTCTCAGGGGTTGCTTCGCGTTGCTGAGTGACCCGGTCAAGGAGAGCGATTTGAACTTGGGGCTTAACTTTTATAGTCCCCAGGGGCTTCCCGCCTTTCGGGGCGGACCCTGTACCTGGTTCTAGGTGATCGTTCCAATCGCTTGGTTCGATTTCTCCAATACTGGAGCGGTTCCCTGATCGATGGGCAGTCTTGAGGTGTTCGTTAACCTCTTTTGTGTTGGCTCCTGCTGGCGCCGGGGAGTCTGGCTTAGCTTTGTTTTGTCCTAAATGTTGTGATTGTTCCCGGGGATCGCTTATTAGTATGTAGATGGCTGCTACATTTTTATGCTGATGGTCGCTGGTATCGATGCTGTCTGGGCTTTTGCAGAGTTAAATACACAGTAAACCTGCACCTGCTGGTTTCTGCCTGTGTTGGCTGAATTTCCCTTCAGCCTTTGCCGTTCGCCATTTTAAAACGGGACTTGGCCAACTCAGGTGGCTACAGTGTCCGCCATGGCGCTCGGCGCTACGCTGGAGGCCGCCGCCGTGCACATGGACTCGGAACCGAACTGCGGGGGTCTGTATCCACAGCCAAAGCTGCGTGAAGCTTCCCAGGTCCCTGCTAGCTCCCTGCAGGTAAGTGAATCGCTCTTTATTTTTTGCAGGAAACCGGGGAGTGAAACACCAGCATTTTTACGCCGGCGTGGGGACATAGCCCCATTTTGGGAGAATCCACCCCGCAATCTGGCCATCTTGGTGTTAGTCTTTCTTTACAAGTTCCTCCCAATATCTAACAGATTTTGGTAGGATTAAAGTGCAAAAGGGTTTGTGTTAGCGGCAGTAGAGAGCGTGATAATAATCCAGTTACCAGTGAGTTGGCTGCTGGTATGGCAACGATGCACCAGGCGAGGCCCGAGTTTCAAACTGCCTCCTCAGTGATTGGTTTGCCGCATGGTCCTAGCGTCCATCGAATCGATTGACTGACTTTGGAAAATTGGGCACATCACCCCACACAGCCCCTCCCCGGGGCGAGCGCAACAATTACAATGTCATTATCAGCGATCTTGTTACACAAATTAGCAGAGATTAACTCGCATCAGTGGCATAAATCTAGCAATCTCAGGCCACGCATTGAATGTCAATTGGAAGGCTTCTGGCAAGGTTGCAGTTTGTTCGTTTTCCATCGAGTTTAACTGTTGAGCAACTTAAATTGTTCAGCAATTGGTACAGCAGCAGAATTCATGGCACATTCCCCTTCAACATACACTGCTGTGTTTACATTGTGAACTAAGAATAACGAGTGCTACAAATGCACCATTTCCCCCCCCCTCCCCCCCCCACCCCCGCGCGCGCCCCCCCACGCCCCCCCCCCCCCCCCAGCAATTTCTGGGCCAATCCAAACACAGAGCTTAAATGGAACTGTCGTGTTGGGTGTTCTGATGCACAAATGATCCAACACGGCTGTAGATGGTACAACGCTGTTTTATTGTCTAAACAATAGTAACAACTAACCGCTGGCTTGGGTACGTGCTTCACCAGCTAACCTGTGGACCCAGCCCTATCACTATCTTAGTGAGGCACTCAGCACATGGTGTATGTCTGAGTGGCACGCTGTGAGCTCTGTGCTCTGAGCTGTCTCCTGCTGGAATTAGCGGGAACTGTGGTGTTTCCTGTTTTATAGTGCGTGTGCTCTCACTGGTGATTGGCTGCGATGTTATGTGTGTGCTGGTTGGTCCAACTGCCTGTCCATCAGTGTGTGTGTGATTGCACTATGATATGCTGATGTGGATATCATGACAGGAACAATATTGTTTTCAATTCTTCCTGGTTGTTTGCTTATCACTCTTACTATAGCACCAGTCCTAACTCCCAACCTAGAGAAATCAAACATGTCTCAGTTGCAGTGATACAAATTGTATTGGCCAATCAACAATGGGCATTTTGGGTCTCAAAATGGCACAACACATTATTAACGCTGTTTCGGCCGCTGCATCATATGTTGTGCACAAGCCTTTCCCTGTACATTGGGCTTCAATGCAAATTGGAACCTATTATGCCGACGCATCATTCTGTCAGGCCAAGGGATCATACTCATGCAGGCAGGTAATTAAGAATGATGGGATAAATGCCTTGCTCCAGCATGCCACTTGTGACTCCATTACAGTTATTGACTTATGAGGCATTGTGTCATTAACTCCACTTTAGGTAGTTCACAGTTAAAGCAACGTAGTCATGAATGGGGAGAGAGAGAAAGAAAATCAAATACAGACCCCAAACAGAGTCCTGTGTAACATCACAAGTATTGTCCCCACTGTTGTGTTATTCACCCTGGGGTAACACGGAATGCAACAGGATGCAGATGAACTGTAAAGCATACACCAAACGCAGGCATTGGTTCAATACGATTTATTGAACTTCTGTACCAATGAACACAGCTGGCTGTGGGTTGACACTCTACTTCTCTAAGTGTGCTAACTCTAACTTACTAGACCAGGCTAGCTCTGATCCACGTGTAGAAGGTGCTGACTGATTTATACAGTCACTACAGTTGTCACCATTGGAAAGAGGCGGAGTGCTGATGCCTTGTGTGTTTTATAGTTGGAAGGCCCCCCTCTGGTGTTCTATCTGGTGATTGGTTGTGTTCTGTCCTGTATGTTGATCCGCAATGATTAGCTTCTTGCCCGGTGTGTAAACCAATGCGAAATCATACCTGCGGAGTCAAAGGAGAATGCACTGAAGCCTGGGCGTCATGTCATTCAAGTCCTTGTGAATGATATGGACTAGGGGTCTGTGGTCAGTCTCTACTGTGAAGGTTGGTAGACCGTAGATGTAATCATGGAACTTTACAGTACCAGTGAGGAGGCCCAGGCACTCTTTCTCTATCTGAGCATACCTCAGCTCAGTGGGAGTCATGGCCCTGGACGCATAGGCCACTGGAACCCAGGATGAGAAGTCATCCTTCTGGAGGAGCACCGCACCAATGCCGTCCTGGCTGGCGTCTGTGGAGAATTTTGTTTCCCACTCTGGGTCAAAAAACGCTAGTACCAGAGCAGTGGTGAGCTTTGCCTTGAACTCGAGCCACTCTGCTTGATATGTGGGTAGCCACTGAAAGGCAGTGGACTTCTTCACCAGATGCCTGAGAACCGTGGTGTGTGATGCGAGGTTGGGAATGAACTTTCCCACAAAGTTAACCATACCCAGGAAGTGAGTACCGCCTTTTTGTCTTCCGGGGTCTTCATGGTGTTGTTGGCCTTGACTTTGTCCGAGTCCGGTTGCACGTCCTGCTGGGATATGGGATTGGCTGAAGCACCAGTGTCCAACTTAAACCGGATGCTGCATTGATTGACTTGTACGACAGCACGCCATTCGTCCACAGAATCCACGTTGAGGATGGGAAGGCGTGTTGCTGAATTTCAGGAGGCCTTGTCATACATGGGGATGCCCACACGATATGGGGACTCAAGGCTGTCGTCTTCTGGATCCGTGGTGTTACCAGGTTCTGAATCCAGCAGCGCATGCTGCACACTTCGAACGCGTTTGCGTTGGAACTGGGATCGTTAGCCCTTGACCAGTGGTGCAGACCTGCACAAGGCTGCATAATGGCCAGACGTCCCACAATTTAAGCATCGCCTGCCTTTTGCAGGGCATTGCCGTTTAAAGTGGGCGGTGCCGCAGTTCGGGCACGTCATGACGTTGACGTCGTGCGGCGACGCACATGCAGAGTGCAGTCAGCCGACGCTCGCACCTGCGCAGTGTGGTCTTCGGCCGCTTCGTTCTCCCGTCAGTGGTGCGCATGCGTGGGACCCCGGGAAAAGCGCGCGAAATGGCCACCTTCATCGATGCCACGGCGCCGCATTCGGGCGATGGCCTGTACACTCTCTGCCTCGTGGGAGGCAAGTTGGTCCTGTTCTGCCGAATTTAGGCGGGAGTAGCGACTTTTTGCCTGTTCATGCACTTTACACGTCTCGATGGCTACTGGCAGGGTCATGTTTTTTATTGTTAGGGGCTGCTCCCGCAGGGCGTCGGAGTGGACCCCAAACACCATCTGATGCCTGATGAGGGAATCAGCGGTGTCACTGTAGTTGCAGGATTGCGCTAATATGCGGAGATGAGTTAGAAAGGATTGGAAAGGCTCATCCTTACCCTGAAGGTGTTGCTGGAAGACATAGCGCTCAAAGCTCTCGTTCGTTTCGACTTCACACTGACTGTCGAATTTGGCTAACACGGCCTGGAACTTGGTTGTGTCCTCGCCGTCAGCAAAAGTGAGCAAATTAAAGATTGGGATGGCCTGGTCCCCCTCAGCCGACAGGAGCAGCGCGATTTTTCTGGCATCGGACGCATCCTCGAGGCCCAAGGCCTCAATGTATAGACTGAATTTCTGCTTGAAGACCGGCCAGTTGGCACCGAGATTTCCAGAGATCCGTAGCTGTGGAGGGGCCTGGATCTTCTCCATGCCGCTGGAAGGCACTTGCTGGTTGTCACTGAATTATTCAAGGTAAATTACTTCGATGAAGTAGACTCCTGGTATCATATTGTGTTATTCACCCTGGGGTAACACGGACTGCAACAGGATGCAGATGAACTGTAAAGCATACATCAAACGTAGGCGTTGGTTCAATACGATTTATTGAACTTCTGTAACAATGCACACAGCTGGCTGTGGGTTGACACTCTACTTCTCTAAGTGTACTAGCTCTAACTTACTAGACCAGGCTAGCTCTGATCCACGTGTAGAAGGTGCTGACTGATATATACACCCTGACTGTCACTACATTTGTCACCAGTGGAAAGAAGCGGAGTGCTGATGCCTCGTGTGTTTTATAGTTGGAAGCCCCCCTCTGGCGTTCTGCCTGGTGATTGGTTGTGTTCTGTCCTGTATGTTGATTGGCTAACCTGGGTGTCTGTCACTGCTTGTTTTTACCTCATGATGTGCATGGGTGCATATTATGACACCCACCAGGGGAGTGCTTTTCCCTCCTTCCATAAAGGCACTTGATCAGTTGTGCCATCTGCACAATAACCCACAGGGTAATTTTTTAAGCTGGAGTTTTAAAACAAATGTCTGACAACCATTCAACTGTGGGGTTCAGCACAGTGATCCTTAAGCCCACCTTCACTAAAGTACGCCTACTGCATCACAGGACTGCTGCACCGTCGAAGGAGGCCAATCAGCCCATCGTGTCTGTACCAACTCTCTGAAGGAGCAATTCATCGGGTGTCATTCTTCTGCCTTCTCCCCATAACGTTGCATACTTTTTCTTTTAGGATAACAATTTAATTCCCTTTGGAATTCTTTAATTGAAGTTGTCTCCGGCACATTCCAAGGCAGTGCATTACAAACCATTACCACTCGTTGTGTGAAAAAAAAATTTTTCTCACATCTCCTTAGCTTCTTTTACCAAACACTTTGGCCGTGATTTCATGGAAATGAAACAGAGTCCCGTGTTGGGCGCGTTTAGCCGGGTGTTTCCCGACACTGGCAGCACCGAGAACGACCTCGCTATTAAACGAGACCCTGCTTCATTTCTGGGCCCCGGCGAGAACGCCCCGCCGAGGTCGCACTTAGACTCATATCCTGCGCTAACGAGATCAACCATTGCAGGAAGAGATCGGGGTGCCATTTTTCTCGACCCCCCACCATGGCCTCTGAACCCCTCCAATGCTCCAATTCACCATTTAGGTAGTCTTTGAGCCCCCTGCACCCCACCCCACCTCAGGCCCGATCCCCGGCACAGGCAAGATGCCCCCTGGGCACCTTGGCACTGCCAGCCTTTCAACCTGGCAGTGCCAGCCGGACATCCAGGCATTGCCAGGGTGGCATTCAGATGAAACTGCCAGGGTGCCAAGCTAACAGTACCACAGTCCAAGATGGCTTTGGGGTACCAGGGTACCTCCCTGCCCAGAACCCGACCACGTAGGGTTCACCTTGGAGAACCCTCCAAGTGCTGATACGTCTGGTCCATGTTTTTGGAAACCAGTGCTAAACGGCGCCCACTCTGAGTTTTCCGAGGGGATACCGTTCGATCCCGAGCGTTGGGTAGGTCCGTCATAGACATAATCAAGTGAGATTAACTACTCACTCAAATATGCAAATCTGGATTAAAACCTCAATGGACGAGAAGGCAGACTATTATCTAAATGGCCATAAATTAGGAGAGGGGATGTGCAACGAGACCTGTGTGTCCTCGTATACCAGTCACTGAAGCTAAGCATGCAGGCACAGCAGGTGGGAAATAAAGCAAATGTTGTTTGTTTTGTGAAGGGGAGGTCGTGTCTCACTAACTTGATAGAGTTTTTCGAGGAGGTCACTAAGATGATTGATGCAGGTAGGGCAGTAGATGTTATCTATATGGACTTCAGTAAGGCCTTTGACAAGGTCCCTCATGGTAGACTAGTACAAAAGGTGAAGTCACACGGGATCAGGGGTGAACTGGCAAGGTGGATACAGAACTGGCTAGGCCATAGAAGGCAGAGGGTAGCAATGGAGGGATGCTTTTCTAATTGGAGGGCTGTGACCAGTGGTGTTCCACAGGGATCAGTGCTGGGACCTTTGCTCTTTGTAGTATATATAAATGATTTGGAGGAAAATGTAACTGGTCTGATTAGTAAGTTTGCAGACGACACAAAGGTTGGTGGAATTGCGGATAGCGATGAGGACTGTCTGAGGATACAGCAGGATTTAGATTGTCTGGAGACTTGGGCGGAGAGATGGCAGATGGAGTTTAACCTGGACAAATGTGAGGTAATGCATTTTGGAAGGGCTAATGCAGGTAGGGAATATACAGTGAATGGTAGAACCCTCAAGAGTATTGAAAGTCAAAGAGATCTAGGAGTACAGGTCCACAGATCACTGAAAGGGGCTACACAGGTGGAGAAGGTAGTCAAGAAGGCATACGGCATGCTTGCCTTCATTGGCCGGGGCATTGAGTATAAGAATTGGCAAGTCATGTTGCAGCTGTATAGAACCTTAGTTAGGCCACACTTGGAGTATAGTGTTCAATTCTGGTCGCCACACTACCAGAAGGATGTGGAGGCTTTAGAGAGGGTGCAGAAGAGATTTACCAGAATGTTGCCTGGTATGGAGGGCATAAGCTATGAGGAGCGATTGAATAAACTCGGTTTGTTCTCACTGGAACGAAGGAGGTTGAGGGGCGACCTGATAGAGGTATACAAAATTATGAGGGGCATAGACAGAGTGGATAGTCAGAGGCTTTTCCCCAGGGTAGAGGGGTCAATTACTAGGGGGCATAGGTTTAAGGTGAGAGGGGCAAAGTTTAGAGTAGATGTACGAGGCAAGTTTTTTACGCAGAGGGTAGTGGGTGCCTGGAACTCACTACCGGAGGAGGTAGTGGAGGCAGGGACGATAGGGACATTTAAGGGGCATCTTGACAAATATATGAATAGGATGGGAATAGAAGGATACGGACCCAGGAAGTGTAGAAGATTGTAGTTTAGTCGGGCAGTATGGTCGGCACGGGCTTGGAGGGCCGAAGGGCCTGTTCCTGTGCTGTACATTTCTTTGTTCTTTGTTCTTTGTTCTTTCATAACGAAAAAATTCGAGTACAGGAGCAGATATTTCTTCTTGCTATTGTACAGGGACTTAATGAGGCCACACCTGGAATATTGTGTGCAGTTTCTGTCTCCTTATCTAAGGAAGGATGTTCTTGTTCTAGAGGGAGTGCAGCGAAGATTTACCAGATTGATTCCTGTGATGGCGGGACTGACGTATGAGGAGAGATTGGATTGGATTGGATTTGTTTATTGTCACATGTACCGAGGTACAGTGAAAAGTATTTTTCTGCGAGCAGCTCAAACAGAGCATTTGGTACATGAAAAGAAAAGAAAATACATAATAGGGCAACACAAGGTACACATTGTAAATACATAGACACCGGCATCGGGTGAAGCATACAGGAGTGTAGTATTAACCAGGTCAGTTCATAAGAGGGTCGTTTAGGAGTCCGTTAACAGCGGGGAAGAAGCTGTTTTTGAATCTAGAAGCTGTTTTTGAATCATTTAGGATTGTATTCGTTGGAGTTCAAAAGAATAATAATAATCTTTATTATTGTCACAAGTCGGCTTACATTAACACTGCACTGAAGTTACTTTGAAAATCCGGCGCCTGTTCGTCTACATTGAGGGAGAATTCAGAATGTCCAAATTACATAATAGCATATCTTTCAGGACTTGTGGGAGGAAACCGGAGCACCCGAAGGAAACCAATTGGGAGATTGTGCAGACTCCGCACAGAGAGTAACCCAAGCCAGGAATCAAACCAGGGACCCTGGCGCTGTGAAGCAACAGTGCCAACCACTGTGAATGAGGGGAGATAGATAGGTTCTTCAGAGATACATAGGTTCTTGATTAATAAGGTTCTTGATTAATAAAGGGATCAGGGGTTATGGGGAGAAGGCAGGAGAATGGGGATGAGAAAATATCAGCCATGATTGAATGGCGGAGCAGACTCAATGGGACAAGTGGCCTAATTCTGCTCCTATGTCTTATGGTCTTGTGGTCTTATGAAACCTATAAACGTTTAAGAGGACTAGAGAGGTAGATGCAGGAAGAATGTTCCCAACGGTGGGTGTGTACAGAACCAGGGATCACAATCTGAGGATACAGGGTAGACCATTTAGGACAGCGATGAGGAGAAATTTCTTCACCCAGAGAGTGGTTGGCCTATGGAATTCGTTACCACAGGAGATAGTTGAGGCTAAAGCATTGTATGTTTTCAAGAAGCAGTTAGATATAGCACTTAAGACGAAGGGGATATGGGGAGAAAGCGGGATTAGGCTATTGAGTTGGACGAACAGCCTCGATCATAATGAATGGCGGAGCAGGCCAGAATAGCTGCATGGCCTCCTCCTGCTCCTATTTCCCTGAAGGGCATTAGTGAACCAGTTGGGGTTTTACGATACCCAACAATCATTTCATGTGTAACAACCCGCATGGGACATACAGGGCGGGAATCCTTGTCTTTCCCGTGCTCCTTGCGGAGGATGAGCTCCCACGCTATAGGCGGGTACCTCAATTAAACAATGTATGAAAGGTCGGCCAGTGAGGCACCAATCAAGGAGCCAATCGGGTAGTGTATATATATATCGTTTGTAAATAAAACTTCATTCTTATTTTTACTCGACGTGAACTCTCCGTATCCTTATTAAATCACGTCATCATTAGACTTTTAATTCAGATTTTATTTAAAATTGAATTCAACTTTCACCATGGTGAGATTCGAGGCCCAGTCCGCAGAACATTGGCGTGGATTATTGATCCAGCGACAATACCACAACACCACTGCCTCCCCTAGTAACGCTGCGACACACTTCAAAATCCAAATATTGTGTCTCTTCAAAAGTAGCTCTTTCCCGTTATATTCCTCGTCATTTACAACAAATATTGCCTTATTCTATAAAGCATTCGATTGACACCACAACTGAGAATGCCCTTGCTTCAATGTACTATGGTTCCCCAGTTACACTGCATCTTCTTTTCATGATGTTTGCCTTCTCATCCATTGATAGCAACAGAAAAGAGAACTTCTATCAGCTAAGACAAAATGTCATTTAGATTCTAATGTATTTCATTAAATCTTGCATATTTTATGTTAAAATTAACATTTAGAGAAAAAGATAAGCCTAGAATTAAGATGTGAAAAGACTGATTTAAATGATAAAAGGGCTTTTTTTCCCTCTCTGCCAGAGTGACATATGGTACCCATGTGACATAAGAGCACACCGGATAGATAATTCTGTGTTGTGTCCTTCACCCAAAACGATATGACACTGTGACCAACTATAATCTGTTTCTACTGTGCTAATTTTGCTCCATACGACAGCACTCTAGGTCTCGTTGGATAAATCTGAGGCAAATAAATCACGATGATAAGGCGCGCTGTTTCAAAGTGTCTGCGTGCCTGTTGTTCTTCCCTCGAATCAACATGCATCATTTGTCAAAAAGGTGAGGGACGTCTTCCATTTTCAGCATGATAATCTCCATCTCTCCACAGACACTCGACTGAAAGTGACTGAGTGTGTTTGCGAGACATTTGTTTTGCTTCATTCTATTCCCGTCTACAGGGAAAAAAAACAAATTAACCTGCTCTCCTCAAGGCCTGACCAGCCTGCATCCCATCCCGACTGAAAATGAAAACGAAGACCACCCGACTGTGAACTGCTAGAATGCAGCCCCCTCCCTCAAATGCATGCTCAATAACAATAACGCTTATAAAAACGCCTTTGGTACGCTAAAAGCTATTTTCACAGAACAGTCAATTCTTAACCAGCCAACACCAAATAATTAATTGTTCTATTCAATAAAAAATAACCTAGCTCACAGCTCCCATTACTTACACTGCAAATTCCTGTTGAGTTTTTCTTTTACCCTGGTTTCACGTCAGCCCAAATTGTCTGTAACACAGGGGGCGGGATTCTCCGACACCCCACCGGGTCGGGGAATCGCTGGGGGCTGGCGTGAATCTCGCCCCCGCCGTGTCCCGAATTCTCTGCTACCAGAGAATCGGCGGGGGCGGGAATCGCGCCGCGCCTGTCGGCGGGCTCCCCCCGGAGCTGTCCCGCCGCTGTCAACCCTCGCCAGCCGGCGTGGATTGAACCACCTACCTTACCGGCGGGAGCAGACGGCGCGGGCAGGCTCCGGGGTCCTGGGCGGGCCGCGGGGCGGGGCACACCGATCGGCGGGCGGGCCTGTGCTGTGGGGGCATTCTTTTTCCTTTGGGGCGACCTGACGCCGGAGTGGTTCCCGCCACTTCATTACACCGGATTCCCCCGCCCCGCCGGGTAGGGGAGAATCCCGCCCACAGTTTCTCACATGGGGCAAAATTCTCCGTTATCGGCGCAAAGTCCGCCAATCGGCGCCAAAATCGGCGCAAATCCGACCTTCATCACGCCGCCCCAAACGTCGCAAAGTCTCCGGCCCGGAATGGGCTAGCAGCGACGTGACGGGATCCGCGCTTGCTCACGTGGTTCACACCGTGCAGCGTCATACACGCCGCACGGCGTGACGGCTCATCAGGACGCGCTGCTACCCCCCACCCGACCGGAACATCCGACCGGAACACCCGACCGGATGGCCGCCCGCCGCTCAGCCCTGAGGTTCCAGTCACGGGATGTGGAGGCGCTCCTGGACGCAGTGGAGCAGAGGAGGGAGGCCCTGTATCCCGGACACGGCCGCAGAGTTGCCCCACGCCACAGCCGGCGTCTGTGGAGGGAGGTGGCAGAGGCCGTCACCGCTGTGGCCCTGACACCATGGACAGGCACCCAGTGACACAAGAAGGTGAACGATTCATCAGAGCAGCCAGGGTGAGCCTCCCTCCCCCTGCCCGATATCCATATCCCCCATATCCCCCCTCCCCATATCCCCCATATCCCCCCTCCACCATATCCCCCATATCCCCCCTCCCCCATATCCCCCATATCCCCCCTCCCCATATCCCCCCTCCCCCATATCCCCCCTCCCCCATATCCCCCATATCCGCCTTCCCCCATTTCCCCAAGTGAATCCAGCCCTAACCTTAACCTCTGCAATACACACGCAACCGATGGCGTGCATTCATAAACCTGTCTAACACTGTTGGCTTTTACCCCTGCCACCACCACCCCCCAACGCACCCCGCCCCCCCCCCCCCCCCCCGCCACAGGAGAAACGCGCACAAAACACCAGGGAGCATGTGAGGACTGGAGGAGGCCCCGCTGATGAGAGGCCACTGACCGAACACCAGGAAAGGGCCCTGGAACTGGCTGGTGGACCTGAGGACCGGGATGTTCCTGATGCCCGTCCCCATATCCCCCCTCCCCCATATCACCTGATCACTGCCTGTGTCTAACCATGCATGCTTCATTGTGTATCGCAGGAGCAAACGTCGAGGCACCCATCCCCGCAGATGCAGACCGCCTGCAGGATGCCCCTCGGAGACCACTGGAGACGGAGAGACCCGGACCCTCCGGCATGCGACGCCCGCAGGATGCCCCTCGGAGACCACTGGAGACGGAGAGACCCGGACCCTCCGGCATGCGACGCCTGCAGGATGTCCCTTGGAGACCACTGGAGACGGAGAGACCTGGAGCAACAGGGAGACGACGCCCCCGTCTCGGGCGGGTGCAACGACGCAGGCGTGTGTCACCCAGCGACGAGAGGGGCAGCCACAGGCCCCCGTCACAGCCGAGCCAGGACACCACTACCCAGGACACCACTACCCAGGACACCACGACCCAGGACACCCCTACCTGGGACAGCACTACCCAGGAAAACGAAATACCGGACAGTGACACAGATTGGATGGGTGGAGACGAACCCCCACCCCAAAGTGCCATGGACTCAGAGTGGGACGAAGAGCACGACACAACGCCACTGCTGTCACCAACACCCTCCACCATCGCAGAAACACTCACCTCGGTTGGGCACTTTAGTGATGAGGCGTCTGGTACACTCACTGGTGCGCACAACACAGCCGTCCCGGTACAGCAGGTGGAGGAAGGAGCAGCAGAGGGGCCGGGCGGTCGGAGGGCAGCCCAGCCCAAGCGAACATCTGCCGCCCAGATGGATCCCGGGTTCCTGGAGTTACCACACCCACCCATAGATCCGATGCAACCACCGAACCGGAGACGAGTGAAGAGGGTGACGGCCGGCTTGCGGCGGCTGCAGTCGCAGGTGGAGGAGTCCACCCGCGTCCAGGAGCTGGGAGTGGAGCCGGTCATACGTGCCACCCAGGCCGACACCGCACGGATGGCGTCCGCGGTGGAGGCAATGGGTGCGACGGTGTCAGATATGGGGAACGGTTTGCGAGGCCTGGGGCTTTCCGTGCAGGCGGCGTCTGTGGCCCAGGAAATGGCTGCCCTCTCACAGGAGGCCATGAGCCAGCGCCAGCGCCAGATGGCAGAGGCGCTCAACGCCATAGCCCAGTCTCTGCAGGCCATGGCCCAGTCTCAGCAGGCCATGGCCCAGTCTCAGCAGGCCATGGCCCAGTCTCAGCAGGCCATCGCTGAGGGCATCGGCACCATTGGCCATGTGCGAGCCGGCGTCGCACAGTCACAGACAGGGTTTGCCAATCCCCTGAGCCCCATGGCTGCAAACCTGCAGACCCCTGTCGATACCAGCACGGGCCTCCAGGAGTGGCAGCGCCAGATGTCGGGAGGTGCTGTGGTCTGTCCCGGGTCCCCCTGTAGGGGAGGTCCCAGAACACCGCGACTCGGACTCCCCCCCTTCCGTCCCAGGTGCATCGGCTGGGCAACGGGCAGGACAGGCTGACAGCTCGCCATCCCAGTCGCCCGGGCCGCAGCCTGGCCCATCTAGGCCAGGACGCCCCAGGAAACGTCCGCCAAAGGGATCCCGTGTCAGAGGGCAGGAATCACAGGAGTCCACCTCCAGTTCTGCTGTACCATCTGGGGAACCACGTAGACGTAGTCATAGGGTCCGTAAGGCCAAACAACTAGACACTGAGTAAGTTGGCACGGGTGCAGGGCACAGATGAGTTTTAGGGGCTAGGGCACGTGCACGAACTCCGTTTGTTATTAAAGTCAATGTTACACCTACAGAAGCTGCCTTTGTGCTCTGTCCAAAGTGTGCGGGGGGTGTCATGTACGTTGAGCGCAAGTATGTGTGTGAGGGGTGGTCTTACCTCAGCCCCAGGTGAGTCTGCCCCCTTCCCCCTGGGCCGCCATCAACATCCCCCCGGGCAGTGGACGGGACCGTGCGCTGCAGTGTCACAACCGCAGGGATGGTCCGGGTGGATGGTGGTACTGTGGCCATGGGTCAGACATAGTCCAACGATGTGGAGCCAGGAGCTCATCGCAGGGTGGGTTGTCATCAACCTCCATGGCCTGCAATAGACACGCGTCCACCGGCAACTGTGTGAGCCCGGCCGTTGTGCCGCAGGTGGATCGGCAATGGGGGGCGGTGTGCATGCGGGTGGGGTGGGTGGGGTTGGGGAGGGGGGTGAGGGTGCTGGATGGGTGGGGGGTGTGGGTGGTCGGCTGTTGCCATGGTGTGCGGTCTGTGGCCATACTACCCGATTCCCACGCCCATCTAGTCAGTGAAGCAGGCAGCTATCACCCTGTCCCGTGCCCGCTGGCACAGCCGGTAACGGTGGACAGCCACCCGACCGTGTCTAGCCCGTCTGCCCTGACCATTGCCCCCATCCCCCTCATCTGGGGAGGACTGCGGCTCTTCCTGCTGCTCCTCCACTCCGCCCTCCTCTGCCTGCGGCACATCGCCCCTCTGCTGGGCTATGTTGTGCAGGACGCAGCACACCACAATGATGCGGCCGACCCTATCTGACCGATTCTGGAGGGCGCCCCCAGAGAGGTCCAGGCACCTGAAACGCATCTTCAGCACGCCAAAGCACCTCTCTATCACTCCCCTTGTCGCTACATGGGCATCATTGTAGCGGTTCTCTGCCTCATTGCGTGGCCTCCGTATAGGCGTCATCAGCCACGATCGCAATGGGTAGCCCCTGTCGCTCAGCAACCAGCCCCTCAGCCGGGGATGGCGTCCCTCGGACATGCCGGTGATGGATGACTGCGACAACATGTATGAGTCATGTACACTGCCCGGGTAACGGGCGCAGACGTGCATGATCATCATGCGGTGGTCGCAGACCACCTGTATGTTCATCGAATAGGTCCCCTTCCTATTGGTGAACACGGCCCTGTTATCTGCAGGTGGCCGCACGGCGACGTGCATCCCATCAATCGCGCCCTGGACCATGGGGAACCCGGCCACGGCAGAGAAGCCCACGGCCCGGGCATCTTGGCTGGCCCGGTCCACAGGGAAGCGGATGTAGCGGTGCGCCATGTCATATAGGGCATCTGTCACTGCCCGGATGCACCGATGCACCGATGTCTGCAATATGCCGGACAGATCCCCACTCGGTGCCTGGAATGACCCCGTTGCATAAAAGTTCAGGGCCACTGTCACCTTGACGGACATGGGGAGAGGGTGTCCCCCGCCAGTGTCACGCGGTGACAGGTGTGCCAGCAGGTGGCAGATATGTGCCACGGTTTCCCACCTCACCCGGAGTCTCCTCCTGCATTCCCGGTCCGTGAGGTCCTGGTATGACTGCCGGGGCCGGTACACACGGGGCGCCCTCGGGTGCCTCCGTTGCCGTGGGGCCGCGACGTCCTCCTCCCCCTCCTCGTCCTGTCGGTCAGGTGTCCCTCCAGCCTGGGCGGCTGCCGCCTGTCGCTCTGCGGCAGCCTGCGCCGCCTCTCTGGCACGCTCCTCCTCCTCCTCCTCCTCCTCCTCATCCAGGGCAACATAGACAATAGCGGCTGCCGCCACGGCGGCCAACATCGCAGGCTGATCGGAAAACATGACGGCCTGGTGATGGGGGGGGGGGCGGGCGGGGGTGAAACGACGACATGTCATCATTGCCCATACCCCCTCCTCCCCCCAGCCAGGTGGCATGGACCGCATGGGTCCAACTGTTGGAGGCTGGCACCTGGCCAAGTGGACCAACTCACTTGCCCTCGCACCCTTCTCCCTGGCCCTCCCCGGCACGGACCCCCCCATCATCCTCCCGGCACGGACACCCCCATCCTCCCTCCCCGGCCCTCCCCAGCACGGACCCCCCCATCCTCCCTCCCCGGCACGGACCCCCCCTCCTCCCTCCCCGGCACGGACCCCGTCCCCCCATCACCCTCCCCGGCACGCAACCCCCCTCCCGGCACTCCCCCGGAGCCCAGCCCACTCTAAAACCCCCCCCCCCCACCCCCCGCCGCACACACACAAACCCTAGACACACCTCTCGCCACACATTCAGACTGCGGCCACGCCATCGCCTGCCCAGCGGCCAACCCCCCAGGCCGTCACCCACCTCCACGCTGGTCGGAGTAAACCTTGAGCACAGGTTGACACCGATTAAAAGGAGGCTTGATTTACACCGACGTGACCCGTCATCACGCCGATGGGACTTCGGCCCATCCGGACGGGAGAATATCGGCAGGTCCAAAATCGATTGCCTTGTGCCCACCCGTGCCATTCTCCGAGGTCTGCGGCGCCATTGACGCCCGGCCGACTTTTCTCCCTTCGGCGACTTCGGCGGGCGGCGGGGGCGGAATTCACGGCGGCCAACGGCCATTCTCCGACCTGCTGAGGGGTCGGAGACTGACGCCCCTGGTCTCTGCTACACCTACAGACGTACAGCATCTTAAACATAACAGAAATAGGAAATTTCTTGGTCTCCTGTTGAGGCATTAGAATTTGAAACAATGCAACCAAAACCACAATCTTAAATCAGTGATTGCAGGCTGCGCATTCTTGATTGCTGTTGAGTGAACATATATAAATAGGAATGAACAGGGCAGCACGATGGCGCAGTGGTTAGCACTGTTGCATCGCGGCGCCGAGGACCCGGGTTCGATCCCAGCCCCGGGTCACTGTCCATGTGGAGTTTGCACATGCCCCCCGTGTCTGTGTGGGTCTCACCCCCACAAGTCCAAAGGATGTGCAGGTGAATTGGACATGCTAAATTGCCCCTCAATTGGAAAAAAAGAATTGGGTACTCTAAATTTATTTTTAAAAATGGATTGAACAGTATGGGGAGGCTTTAGCAAGGGGTGAGGAATAAGGGATCGTGAGGCTTGCAACAAAATATCGGGAGCACTATTGAATAAACAGAGAAATTGCCATAATTAATTTTATGCAGTCACAGTGGCAAATACTGATATTTAAAACAATCACGATTGCATTGCGAGACAAATTTTACACTGGGGCGGGCTCCATTAACATGAGCCATTAATTGTTTTGTGGCTGTCCTTCTGCATCACCAAATCCTACCCACCCCACCTACCAATTGAGCGAAATATTGGTGCAGATGTATTCAATCCCTTCATCACTAACGCACAGAAGGTGCAGTGTATCATCTACAAGATGCACTAGAAGAACACACCAATGTTCCTTCGATGGTACCATCCAAACCTATGATTCTACCATCTAGAAGGACAAGTGGAGCATACACATGGGAACACCATCATCTGGAGGTTCCCTTCCAAGTCACTCACCACCCTGACTTGGAAATATATTGCCAATCCTTCACTATCGCTGGTTCAAAATCCTGGAATTCCCTCCCTAACAGCACTCTAGATGTACCTACACATCAGGGACTGCAGCAATTCAAAAAGGCAGCTCACCATCACCTTTCGAAGGGAAACTTGCGATAGGCAATAAATGCTGGCCTAGACAATGACGCCCAGGTCCCATAAATGAATAAAAAAAACAAAGTTCCTACCTCCAAGAGCTGGTAGCCAGTAAAATGGAGAGGTGGCAATGCTGGAACACGAGATCCCAAGGAAAGTAAAACTGCACAAGAGCTGAAACAAAAGTAAGTCCAGGGCCCACCAGGGTAATGGAATACTCTCCACTTTCCTGGATGAGTGCAATTCCAAAAAGATTCAAGAAACCCAACATCCTCCAGGACAAAGCTGTGCCATTCCCCATCTTAAACAATCACTCCCATAACCACCGACACAGATGAAGTGACAGACGTGTAAATCATCTACAAGATGGAAATATACCGCCATTTATTTTGCTTGGTCAAAATCCTGGAACTCCCTCCCTCCCTGCACTGTGAGTGTACCCACACCACAACAAATGCAGCTCACCACCACCTCTTCAGGGGTAATTAAGGGGAGACGGTGTGTTATGGGCCAGAGTTCAGAGAACCCCAAAGTGCATCATGGAGTTCACCTGGCCCAGAACCTTTAATAGATTGTGGTATGGGGAGCACACAATCCACTCTACAGGTGTGGTAGAGCAGAAATGGAAAAGTATTTTTTAAAGCAAAACAATGTTTATTCTATGAACTCAAGTGAACCTTTTTAAAACATACAGTGAAAATCTTAGCAACCATCAATTCAAATATAACCCCCAACGAAAAGAACTCTAAGTAATTCTTACTTTCCTTTTAACATCCATAAGATTTAAAACACCTTTTAACAAAAGCACATCAGGTTAAAGTCTCTACTGAGAGCAGTTATTAGTTTTAAAGCACCAGGACCGATTTACAATCTTTAGGTTACAGAGAGAGACTCTAATACACCTTCTGGCTGTGACTGCAGCTATCCAGCTCTGAAAACGAAACTAAAACACACCCTGCAGCAAACAGCCTAAAACAAAAGTAAAAAGCTGACAGACAGCCCAGCTCCACCCACTCTCTGACATCACTGCAGTAATAAACACCCATTTCTTAAAGGTACTCTCACTACAGATACTTATATACACACCCAGTTATAAACACCCATTTCTTTAAGGTACCCTCACATAACAGGTGGCATAGTGGTATTGTCACTGGACTAGTAGACCAGAGATCCAGAGTAATGCTCTTGGGTCCCAGGTTTAACCAACCACTGTAGATGGTGAAATTTGAATTCAATAAAAATCTGGTATTGAAAGTCTAATGATGACCATAAAATGACTGTCGATTGTTGTAAAAGCGCATCTGGTTCTCTGATGTCCTTTAGGGAAGAAAATCTGCAGTCCTTACCTAGTCTGACTTACATGTGACTCCAGATCCACAGCAATGTGGTTGGCACTTAACTGCCCCCTCAAGGGGCAACTAGGCTGCTGGCCAGGCCCATGACACCCATGACCCCATGAAAAAATTAGGAATGGTCAACAAAAGCTGCCTTTCCCAGAAGTGCACCAATACCGTGAAAGAATAAAAAACACTGTTGCATAAGATGAGGGAGAATTGGATGGTCTAATATAAGGATAGAGGGTTGTACAAGGACATAAAACCGAGACGAGGAATAAGCTAGTCATTTCCAGGTTGGCAGTTTATTACTGCTGGTGCGCCGCAATCTGTCTTCGCTATTTACAATTTTTAAAAAAATATTCCGCAGGATGTGGACACCAATGGCAAGACCATTTGTTGCCCACCCCCAAATTGCCCTTGAACTGGGGGCTTGTCAGATCATTTCAGAGCACAGTTAGAGTCAACCACGTTGCTGTAAGTCTGGATCACATGTAGGCCACACCAGGTAAGGATGGCAGACTTCCTTCCCGAAAGGACAATCCTTCCCGATGGATTTTTACAACAGTTGAAAGTTTACTGAGCCTCGCTTTTATATTCCAGACTTTAGTAACTGATGGTAGGATTTGAACCGGGAGCATTCGACCCGGGCTTTGAATTAGCTCAGTGACATTGCCACAGCACTCCTATCTCCCCAAGAAATTGCTCCGATGAAGGGAATCAAGTGTAATGTATCCAGGTTTGCTAATGATACAAAGCTAGCTGGACAAATGAGTTGTGAGGAGGACATGAAGAAGCTGCAAAAGAATTTGGATTGGTTAAATCCTGGGCGTAAAGGTGGCAGGTGGAGTAAAATGCAGGAATGTACACTTTGGTATGAAGAAAGAACAAAAATCGTCAGAAGCGACGATTCAGCGATAAAGTTCAGAGGGATTTCAGTGTACTGGTACACAAAGCACTGAAATGTAACCTGCAGTTAATACAAATGATTAGGAAGGCAAATGGCAAGGCAGTTGGGCTCCAAGAGTTTGGAAGCTTTATTGCAATGGCAGAGAGATTGGGTGAAATCACAGCTGCAATACTGTGCACAGTTTTCGACCCATTCCTAGGGAAGGATATAATTGCCTTAAGGATTGACAACGAATCACCAGATCATCTCCTGGGATGAGAACATTGTATTCTGAGGAGAGATTGAGTAGAATGGACCGAAAATCTATGAAACGTAGAACAATGAGAGGTGATTTTGTTGAAACACATAGGATTTTGAAAGATCTTCATAGGATAGAGGCTGATGAGCTGCTTCCCTTGGCTGGAATCTGGAACTAGAAATCAGTCTCAGGGAAAAGGGTTGACCACTTATGAATTCTAGAACTATAGAAAGGTTACTTTGTGGGGGTAGGATCAGTAAATTTGTAGATGATGCAAAGATTGGTCGGGTAGTTAACAGTGAGGTTGAGTGCCTTGGGTTACAGGAAGATATAGATGGGATGGTCAAATGGACGGATAAGAGGCAGATGGAATTTAACCCTGAAAAGTGTGAGGTGATACACTTTGGGAGGAGTAATTTACAATTTTTATTATTGTCACAAGTAGGCTTACAGTAACACTGCAATGAAGTTACTGTGAAAAGCCCCTAGTTGCCACACTCCGGCGCCTGTTTAATTTAACCTAATTTAACCTAATTTAGCAAGGAAGTATACGATGCAAGGTTTGACATTGGGAAGTTCTGAAGAACAAAGGGACCTTGGCGTGTTTGTCCATAGATCTCTGAAGGCAGAAGCGCAGGTTAATAGGGTGATGAAAAAGGCATATGTGACACTCGTTTTTAACAATCAGGGCATAGATTACACTAGCAGGGAGGTCATGATAGAGTTGTATAGAACTTTGGTGAGGCCATTTCTGGGATACTGTGTACAATTCTGGTCACCACATTATAGGAAAGGTGTAATTGCACAGGAGAGGGTGCAGAGAAGATTGATCAGGATGTTGCCTGGGATGGAACATTTAAGTTATAAAGAGAGGTTGGATAGGCTTGGGGTGTTTTTGCTGGAGCAGAGAAGACTTGATTGAGGTGTACAAGATTATGAGGGGCATGGACAGGGTGGATAGGGAGCAGTTGTTCCCCTTAGTTGAAGGGTCAGTTCCATGGGCACATAAGTTAAAAGTGAGGGGTGGGAGGTTTAGAATCAGAGAACCATAGAATCCCTACAGTGCAGAAGGAGGCCATTTGGCCCATCGAATCTGCACAAATCCATGTCCTACCCTATCCTAGCAATCCCATATCCTAACCTTTGCGTCCCTGGACACCAAGGGGCAATTTAGCATGGCCAATCCACCTATCCCGTACATCTTTGACCTGTGGGAGGAAACCGGAGCACCCAGAGGAAACCCATGCAAACAAGGGGAGAACGTATAAACTCCACACAGACAGTGACCCAAGGCCGGAATTGAACCCAGGTCCCTGGGCTGTGAGGCAGCAGTGCTAACACTGTCCTACCATGCCGCCCTTTAGTTTAGGGGGGATTTGAGGAAAAGCGTTTTTACCCAGAGTGTGGTGGCGGTCTGGAACGCACTGCCTGGGAGGATGGTAGAGGCAGATTGCCTCACATCCTTTAAAAAGTGCCTGGATGAGTACTTGGCACGCCATAACATTCAAGGGTATGGGCCAAGTCCTGCCAAGTGGGATTAGGTAGGTAGATCAGGGACTTTCATGCATCGGTGCAGACTTGATGGGCTGAAGGGCCTCTTCTGCACTGTAGTATTCTGTGATTCCGTGGTACAGCACAGGAGGAGGCCATTCACCCTGGATCGTATTGAGCTTCTTGAATGCTGTTGGAGCTGCATTCATTCAGGCAAGTGGAGAGTACTCAATTGCATTCCTGAACCATGCCTAGTCAATGCTGGACAGGGCTTGAGGAGGCATAAGGTGAGTTACACCCTCAGAACTATAATAATGATAATAATAATTATCTTTATCAGTGTCACAAGTAGGCTGACATTAACACCGCAATGAAGTTACTGTGAAAATCCCCGAGTCGCCACACTCTGGCGCCTGTTCGGGTACACTGAGGGAGAATTCAGAATGTCCAATTCATCCAACAAGCACGTCTTTCAGGACTTGTTTTTGATTCTTTGATTTTGATTTTATTGTCACATGTACCGAAGTGTAGTGAAAAGTATTTTTCTGCGGCCAAGGGAACGTACACAGTACGTACATAGTAGACAAAAAAAAGAATAATTAACAGAGAACATTGACAAATGGTACATCGACAAACAGTGATTGGTTGCAGTGCGGAACAAGGGGCCAAACAAGGCAAATACATGAGCAAGAGCAGCATAGGGCGTCGTGAATAGTGTTCTTACAGGGAACAGATCAGTCCGAGGGGGAGTCGTTGAGGAGTCTTGTAACTGTGGCGAAGAAGCTATTCCTATGTCTAGATGTGCGAGTCTTCAGACTTCTGTGCCTTCTGCCTGACGGAAGGGTCTGGAAGGAGGCAATGCCTGGGTGGGAGGGCTCTCTGATAATGCTGTCTGCCTTCCAGAGGCAACGAGAGGTGTAGACAGAATCAATGTGAGGGTGGCAAGCTTGAGTGATGCATTAGGCTGAGTTCACCACACTCCGCAGTTTCTTGCGATCTTGGACCAAGCAGTTGCCATACCAAGTTGTGATACAGCTGGATAGGATGCTCTCTATGGCACATCTGTAGACGTTTGTAAGAGTTGATGCAGACATGCCGAGTTTCTTTAGCTTCCATAGGAAGTAGAGACGTTGTTGGGCTTTCCTGACTGTTGCATCAACGTGAGTGGAACAGGACAGACTGTTAGTGATGGTGACCCCCAGGAACTTAAAGCTATCGAACATCTCCACTTCGGAGCCATTGATGTAGACGGGAATGTGAGTCATGCTGCGCTTCCTGAAGTCGATTATCAGTTCCTTGGTCTTTCCAACATTTAGAAAGAGGTTGTTTCGGCACACCATGCAACCAAGTGATTTATCTCCCTCCTGTAGTCTGATTCGTTGTTTGAGATACGGCCCACCACAGTCGTGTCATCCGCAACCTTATAGATTGAGTTGGAGTTAAATCTTGCCACACAGTCATGTGTGTATAGGGAGTACAGTAGAGGACTGAGCACACATCCTTGCGGGGCTCCGGTGCTGAGGACTATTGTGGAGGAGGTGCTGTTGTCTATCTGTACAGATTGTGGTCTGTTGGTGAGGAAGTCAAGGATCCAGCTGCACAGGGTCCAAGATTGCGGAGTTTGGTTATTAGTCTTGTCGGGATAATGGTGTTGAAGGCATTGAACTTGTGGGAGGAAACTGGGGCACCCGGAGGAAAACCACACAGAATTGGGGAGAATGTGCATAATTTGCACATACAGTGAGCCAAGCCGTGAATCAAATCCGAGTCCCATGCACTGTGAAGCAACAGTGCTAACCACTGTGCTACTGTGCTGCCCATCAGTGAGTTGCTTAATTTTCCATCCCACCATTCAAGGCTGAATGTGGGAGGACTGCAGAGCTTAGATATGGGGCGAAATTCTCCGACCCCCCGCCGGGTCAGAGAATCGCCTGGGGCTGGCGGGAATCCTGCCCCCGCCGGTTGCCGAAGTCTCCGGCACCGGATATTCGGCGGGGGCGGGAATCGCGCCGCGCCGGTTGGCGGCCCCCCCCCCGCTCGATTCTCCGCGGATGGGCCGAAGTCCCGCCACTAAAATGCCCGGCGTAAATTAAACCACCTACCTTACCGGCGGGACAAGGCGACGCAGGCGGGCTCCGGGGTCCTGGGGGGGTTGCGGGGTGATCTGGCCCCGGGGGGTGCCCCCACGGTGGCCTGGCCCGGGATCGGGGCCCACCGATCCGCGGGCGGGTCTGTGCCGTGGGGGCACTCTTTCCCTTCCGCCTCCGCCACGGTCTCCACCATGGTGGAGGCAGAAGAGACTCCCTCCACTGCGCATGCGCGGGAATGCCGTCAGCGGCCGCTGACGCTCCCGCGCATGCGCTGCCCGGAGATGTCATTTCCGCGCCAGCTGGCGGGGCACCAAAGGCCTTTTCTACCAGCTGGCGGGGCGGAAATTCGTCCGGCGCCGACCTAGCCCCTCAATGTTGGGGCTCGGCCCCCAAAGATGCGGAGCATTCTGCACCTTTGGAGCGGCGCGATGCCCGTCTGACTTGCGCCGTTTTGGGCGCCAGTCAGCGGACATCGCGCCGTTTCCGGAGAATTTCGCCCATGATGTGTTGTTGTGGAGTTGCTTAGCTCTGTCTATTACTTGCTGCTTATGCTGTTTGGCGCACAAGTAGTCCTTTGTAGCTTCACCAGGTTGAAACCTCATTTTTAGGTATGCCTGGTGTTGCACCTGACATGCTCTCCTGCACTCTTCATTGAATCAGGGTGGTGGCAATGGTAAAGTGGGGGATATGCCGGGCCATGAGGCTCCAGATTGTGGTTGAACATAATTCTGCGGCTGCTGATGGCCCACAGTCTCTGACCCGCTCTTGTCGCCACGTTATTTATATAGCTAATCCAGTCCAGTTTCTGGTCAACAGTAACCGGCAGCATTTTTTAAAAAAATGATTTATGGGATGTGGGCTGGTTAGGCCAGCATTTATTGCCCATCCCTAGTTGCCCTTCAGAAGGTGGTCGAGAGCTGTACTCCATGAGGTGTACGTACACCCACTGTGCTGTTAAGGAGGGGGTTTGATGATTTTGCCCCAGCAACAGTGAAGGAGCGGCGATATATTTCCAAGTCAGGGTGGTGAGTGACTTGGAGGGGAAGCTCCAGGTGGTGGGGTTCCCAGGTATCTGCCGTTCTTGTCCTTCTAGATGGTGGTGGTCGTAAGTTTGGAAGGTGCTGTCTAAGGAACCCTGGTGAGTTACTGCAATGTATCTTGTAGGTGGTACACACGGCTGAGACTATTCGCCGGTGGTGGAGGGTTTGAATGTTTGTGGAAGGGGAGCAATCAAGTGGGCTGCTTTGTCCTGGATGGTGCCTAGCTTCTTGAGTGTTGTTGGAGCTGCACTCATCCAGGCACGTGGAGAGTATTCCATGACACTCCTGACTTGTGCCTTGTAGATGGTTGTCAGGCTTTGGGGGATCAGGCGATGAGTTACTCACCGTAGGATCCCTAGCCTTTGACCTGCCCTGATAGCCTCAGTATTAATGTGGCTAGTCCCCAGTTCAGTTTCTGATCAATGGTAACCCCCAAGATGTTTATGGCAAATTCAAAAATCAGTCAGGATCTTATTGAATGGTACAGCAGGTTGAAGGGACCATATGGCCTTATGGCCTACTGTTGTTCCTATTTTTTAAAAATTCATTTACAGATAATATGGAGATGCCGGCGTTGGACTGGGGTGGGCACAGTAAGAAGTCTTACAACACCAGGTTAAAGTCCAACAGGTTTGTTTGGAATCACTAGCTTTCAGAGAGTAGCTCCTTCATCAGGTGAGTCTCACTTGATGAAGGAGCTGCGCTCGGAAAGCTCGTGATTCATCAGCTGATGGTGGCCGGTATGTGATAATCAGCATGTTTGGCCTGAAGCCATGAGACTTCATAGGGTCCAGAGTCAATGTTGAGGACTCCCAGGGCGCCTCCTTCCTGACTGTATACCACTGTGTCACCACCTCTGCTGGGTCAGTCTTGCCGGTGGCTCAGGACATACCCAGGAATGGTGATAGTGGTGTCTGGGACATTGTCTGTGAGGTATGATTCTGTGAGTATGACTATGTCAGGCTGTTACTTAACTAGTCTGTGAGACAGCTCTTCTAACTTTGGCACAGATGTTAGTAAGGAGGACTTTGCAGGGTCGACAGGATTGGGTTTGTCATTATCGTAGCCGGGTGGTCCGTCCAGTTTCGTTCCTTTTTGTGTTTTTGTAGCAGTTGAATACAACTGAGTGGCTTGCTAGGCCATTTCAGAGGGCCAACTACATTGCTGTGGGTCTCTAGTCACATGTAGGCCAGACTAGGTAAGGACGGCAGATTTGTTTCCCTAAAGGGCATTAGTGAACTAGATGGGTTTTTCCGACAATTGACAATAATTTCGTGGTCATCATTAGACTTTTAATTCCAGATATTTTATTGAGTTTAAATTTCACCACCTGCCGAGGTGGGATTTGAACCCGGGTCCCCAGATCATTGCAGCGACAGGTTACGTTCATCTGAAACAAACTCTTGTCAATTTTATTTTTAAATGCTACAGAACACCAAAACATGTTATATGACCGGTATTTGCTGTGTTTAGCAGTTGTAAAGAATGAAACACCTTACCCAGATTTTATCTTTCAGTGGCAGACTGATCCGCTCTGCAAATCCAACATTTTTTACATTGATTTAACATTTATGCTTCATGGTTTCCTTTTTAGCAGCAAAACGTCCTTCAGAGGTTTTACAATTTGCCTCTAATTTGTTTACCCTACTTCGCACAATGGACTGATAATATTTAAGTTAGTTCAGTCACTTCTAACCTACAAAATAATTGTGTCGTACACTTGGAAATCCGATTGATGAAGAAGGATCTATTTTGAAGACTTTTAGGAGCAAACCTTGCCCTTTCGCCTCACTTAAGAACAAAGAACAAAGAACAAAGAAATGTACAGCACAGGAACAGGCCCTTCGGCCCTCCAAGCCCGTGCCGACCATACTGCCCGACTAAACTACAATCTTCTACACTTCCTGGGTCCGTATCCTTCTATTCCCATCCTATTCATATATTTGTCAAGATGCCCCTTAAATGTCCCTATCGTCCCTGCCTCCACTACCTCCTCCGGTAGTGAGTTCCAGGCACCCACTACCCTCTGCGTAAAAAACTTGCCTCGTACATCTACTCTAAACTTTGCCCCTCTCACCTTAAACCTATGCCCCCTAGTAATTGACCCCTCTACCCTGGGGAAAAGCCTCTGACTATCCACTCTGTCTATGCCCCTCATAATTTTGTATACCTCTATCAGGTCGCCCCTCAACCTCCTTCGTTCCAGTGAGAACAAACCGAGTTTATTCAATCGCTCCTCATAGCTTATGCCCTCCATACCAGGCAACATTCTGGTAAATCTCTTCTGCACCCTCTCTAAAGCCTCCACATCCTTCTGGTAGTGTGGCGACCAGAATTGAACACTATACTCCAAGTGTGGCCTAACTAAGGTTCTATACAGCTGCAACATGACTTGCCAATTCTTATACTCAATGCCCCGGCCAATGAAGGCAAGCATGCCGTATGCCTTCTTGACTACCTTCTCCACCTGTGTAGCCCCTTTCAGTGATCTGTGGACCTGTACTCCTAGATCTCTTTGACTTTCAATACTCTTGAGGGTTCTACCATTCACTGTATATTCCCTACCTGCATTAGCCCTTCCAAAATGCATTACCTCACATTTGTCCAGGTTAAACTCCATCTGCCATCTCTCCGCCCAAGTCTCCAGACAATCTAAATCCTGCTGTATCCTCAGACAGTCCTCATCGCTATCCGCAATTCCACCAACCTTTGTGTCGTCTGCAAACTTACTAATCAGACCAGTTACTTTTTCCTCCAAATCATTTATATATACTACAAACAGCAAAGGTCCCAGCACTGATCCCTGTGGAACACCACTGGTCACAGCCCTCCAATTAGAAAAGCATCCCTCCATTGCTACCCTCTGCCTTCTATGGCCTAGCCAGTTCTGTATCCACCTTGCCAGTTCACCCCTGATCCCGTGTGACTTCACCTTTTGTACCAGTCTACCATGAGGGACCTTGTCAAAGGCCTTACTGAAGTCCATATAGACAACATCTACTGCCCTACCTGCATCAATCATCTTAGTGACCTCCTCGAAAAACTCTATCAAGTTAGTGAGACACGACCTCCCCTTCACAAAACCGTGCTGCCTCTCACTAATACGTCCATTTGCTTCCAAATGGGAGTAGATCCTGTCTCGAAGAATTCTCTCCAGTAATTTCCCTACCACTGAAGTAAGGCTCACCGGCCTGTAGTTCCCGGGATTATCCCTGCCACCCTTCTTAAACAGAGGAACAACATTGGCTATTCTCCAGTCCTCCGGGACATCCCCTGAAGACAGCGAGGATCCAAAGATTTCTGTCAAGGCCTCAGCAATTTCCTCTCCAGCCTCCTTCAGTATTCTGGGGTAGATCCCATCCGGCCCTGGGGACTTATCTACCTTAATATTTTTTAAGACACCCAACACCTCGTCTTTTTGGATCACAATGTGACCCAGGCTATCTACACCCCCTTCTCCAGACTCAACATCTACCAATTCCTTCTCTTTGGTGAATACTGATGCAAAGTATTCATTTAGTACCTCGCCCATTTCCTCTGGCTCCACACATAGATTCCCTTGCCTATCCTTCAGTGGGCCAACCCTTTCCCTGGCTACCCTCTTACTTTTTATGTAAGTGTAAAAAGCCTTGGGATTTTCCTTAACCCTATTTGCCAATGCCTTTTCATGACCCCTTCTAGCCCTCCTGACTCCTTGCTTAAGTTCCTTCCTACTTTCCTTATATGCCACACAGGCTTCGTCTGTTCCCAGCCTTTTAGCCCTGACAAATGCCTCCTTTTTCTTTTTGACGAGGCCTACAATATCACTCGTCATCCAAGGTTCCCGAAAATTGCCGTATTTATCTTTCTTCCTCACAGGAACATGCCTGTCCTGTATTCCTTTCAACTGACACTTGAAAGCCTCCCACATGTCAGATGTTGATTTGCCCTCAAACATCCGCCCCCAATCTATGTTCTTCAGTTCCCGCCTAATATTGTTATAATTAGCCTTCCCCCAATTTAGCACATTCATCCTCGGACCACTCTTATCCTTGTCCACCAGTACTTTAAAACTTACTGAATTGTGGTCACTGTTACCGAAATGCTCCCCTATTGAAACATCTACCACCTGGCCGGGCTCATTCCCCAATACCAGGTCCAGTACCGCCCCTTCCCTAGTTGGACTGTTTACATATTGTTTTAAGAAGCCCTCCTGGATGCTCCTTACAAACTCTGCCCCGTCTAAGCCCCTGGCACTAAGTGAGTCCCAGTCAATATTGGGGAAGTTGAAGTCTCCCATCACCACAACCCTGTTGTTTTTACTCTTTTCCAAAATCTGTCTACCTATCTGCTCCTCTATCTCCCGCTGGCTGTTGGGAGGCCTGTAGTATACCCCCAACATTGTGACTGCACCCTTCTTATTCCTGATCTCTACCCATATAGCCTCACTGCCCTCTGAGGTGTCCTCTCGCTGTATAGCTGTGATACTCTCCTGAACAAGTAGCGCAACTCCGCCTCCCCTTTTACATCCCCCTCTATCCCGCCTGAAACATCTAAATCCTGGAACGTTTAGCTGCCAATCCTGCCCTTCCCTCAACCAGGTCTCTGTAATGGCAACAACATCATAGTTCCAAGTAGTAATCCAAGCTCTAAGTTCATCTGCCTTACCCGTAATGCTCCTTGCATTAAAACATATGCACTTCAGGCCACCAGACCCGCTGTGTTCAGCAACTTCTCCCAGTCTGCGCTGCCTCAGAGCCACACTGTCCCTATTCCCTAGTTCTCCCTCAATGCTCTCACCTTCTGACCTATTGCTCCCGTGCCCACCCCCCTGCCATACTAGTTTAAACCCTCCCGTGTGACACTAGCAAACCTCGCGGCCAGGATATTTATGCCTCTCCGGTTTAGATGCAACCCGTCCATCTTATACAGGTCACACCTGCCCCGGAAGAGCTCCCAGTGGTCCAGATAACAGAAACCCTCCCTCCTACACCAGCTGTTTAGCCACGTGTTTGTCTGCTCTATCTTCCTATTTCTAGCCTCACTGGCACGTGGCACAGGGAGTAATCCCGAGATTACAACCCTCGAGGTCGTATAGAAAGGGAGATGGGGCAATGTGACACGAATTGTGACCTTCACAATTTTTCGGGTGCTTTTGATCTTCCTTCCTTTAAAATGATTTGAGGAATTTCTGCATTGAGCAATTTTGCACAATGATTTCTTTTTCCGCAGATTTTGTACTCCGAGATTGAGTGGTTTACATTACAAACAACATAACATTTCATCTGCAGTGCCCTAAATTAACACTAATTTCATTAAATCTCTCCCTACAAAACAGATTTACTATCTTCCACTTGCACTCATTAACAACGTCAAATTGGTTCTGCCTCACAACACGGTTTAGTCTCCACACCACCCATTATTGTAGCCTGCCTGAGTAAAGTTGACTAATGTATTGGGCATTAGGAATGAATTATACATAATTTTGTGTTGTAATTCCTTTTGCATTAACTTCGGGTTGAAACTGCCCAAACTAATTAATAGTAATAATTAACAATAAGTTTCGAGAAGCTCACGGACTTCGTTGTCACTAAGATTGAGATTATCTGGTCAACTGCTTCTGCCTTGTCGCTCCCTGCCACCATCACACTGGGTCAAACTCCCTGCAAAGTTCCTCAGTGTTCTCGCACTGAACTCCCAATTTTATCCAGTTACTTTCCTATCCCTCCTTATGTTCTCTTTGAGCTCATCCTGTCAATGAGACCCATCATCTGTTACCTTTACCCTATTCCCAAAACAGCCAACTTTCCCTCCTGGTCTCCATGCTAGGGCGGCACGGTAGCACAGAGGTTAGCACCGTTGTTTCACAGCTCCAGGGTCCCAGGTTCAATTCCCGGATTGGGTCACTGTCTGTGTGGAATCTGCACATTCTCCCCATGTCTGCATGTGTTTCCTCTGGGTGCTCCAGGTTCCTCCCACAAGTACCGAAGGATGTGCTGTTCGGTGAATTGGACATTCTGAATTCTCCTTCAGTGTAACCGAACAGGCGCCGGAATGTGGCGACTAGGGGCTTTTAACAGTAACTTCATTGCAGTGTGAATTTTAGCCTGCTTTTGACATTAATAAAGATTATTATTATGAGCCAAATTTGTTAATGCTTCTCTCTCTTCAGGTGTTATCCCTCTCTCCTTTAAATCTGCCATCATCACATCTTTCGTAAAAAAGCGTGACCCTACGACTCTTGCAAACTGCCACCCCCAAACAACCACCCCCGCACCCATCTATAATCTCCTTTCCTCTTCAAAGTTGTCAGATCATAGAATTTACAGTGCAGAAGGAGGCCATCCGGCCCATTGAGTCTGCACCGGCCCTTGGAAAGAGCACCATACATAAGCCCACACCTCCACCCTAGCCCGGGAATTCAGTAATCCCACCTAATCTTTTTGTACACTAAGGGCAATTTAGCATGGCCAATCCACCTTACCTGCACATCTTTGGACTGTGGGAGGAAACCGGAGCACCCAGAGGAAACCCACGCACACACGGGAAGAACGTGCAGACTCCACACAGACAGTGACCCAAGCCGGGAATCGAACCTGGAACCCTGGCGCTGTGAAGCAACAGTACTAACCACTGTGCTACCGTGCCGCCCATGTGTAGTCTGTGCCCAGCTTTCCTGGAGCTGTATAGTCCAATCCCTCCAATCAGGTTTCCACCTCACAAAGTACTCTTTGCAAAGTCACAAATGTCATCCTATGTGACTGTGACATAGGTAAACATTCCCTCCTCATTCTTCTCGGCCTGCCTGCAACCTTTGGCTTAGTTGACCAAACCATCCTCCACTGTTGTTCTTCTGGGTGGGACTTCACTCACTGATTCTGTTTTCTCTATCTAATCTTGGCGAGAATCAGTTATAATAGCTTCTCTTCCTGCTGTTAGGAATTGTGGAAAATTAAGATTAGAAATGAAATTGGGATGAAATGAAATAAAGAAAGGGGATAAATTGGGATTAATAAGTGCAGCTGTCTGAAGGGGTGTTTTGATACGTGCATTAGCATACCAATGTTTATCTGACTCGGGGAAAACAATGGAGTGTAGAAGAGGTGACTTCAAAGTGGAGAGATAAGGGAATTGACAATTATATGCTAAAAACCAAGTCCACAGGGTGGGTAACATCAAAGGGAAAGAATCACGGGATGGATTCTCCGATTTTGGGGTAATGTCCAGAGGATCCGTGGCATTTTACGTGGGAAAAATCGGCGAGGCCCCCGCACCCGATCGTTGACTGGTGAGGGGCTAGCAGCCGCGCAATGTAAGATGCACGGCCCTCCCGATATAAATGCCTGGAGAATTGCCCGGTCCGTGGTCGCACATGCGCACGGCGACAATCTGCAGTGGTCGCGCAATAGAACATGGAACCGGCCTCGCACGGACCTGACCTGCCAGATATTGCCCCCCCCCTGGACACCCCCTTGCCGCCACCGGGCCACCCCTCACCAATCCCCCCAGACCTTGCCGAAGCCCCCCGGCCAGCAGCATGGCTCCCACCCGACTGTTGGTCGCACTGGACATAGTCTGCAGCCGCCATGCTGGGTTCCCAACCGCTGAGACCATGGGCGTCATTCTCCGCCGGCGGGAGTCTCCGTTTTGCCGGCGCCCGGGGGTTTCCCGACGGCGTGGGGCTGCCCCACAATGGGAAACCCCATTGACCGGCCGGTGTTACGGAGACTCCCGCCGGCCGGTCGGCGCAGAAATGTGGCGGGGCGGGTAGGAGAATTTCGCCCCATGAGTCAACCGTGCAGGCGGGAACTTGGCCCATCAGGGGCGGAGCATCGGGGGAGGGTCTTCAGGTAACGTCCTGAGGCCATCCCAATGGCAGGCGGCGCGCTCCTCAATGATGCCGTTTTGGAGACGGTGGAGCTTCCGAAAACAGGCGCCGCCCCGGATTCAGTCGTAAAAAGAGATTCTCCACTCGATTGAGGATTACAAAATCGGGGTCGGGAAACAGAGAATCCCGCCCCACATATCCATCGCACCAACAACTGCAGAAAAGGGCACAGTAGAAGCAGCTACCATGATAGCCAAACCCAGCTGTAGAAGGCTGGCTGATCAAAACACTGCCCCCGAAAAGAAGCGTACTCCCATGTGGCCATTGCTTGAGGCCCGCCTGCTATTCTCCGCCCCCGAACGGCTGAAGTCCCGACGGCATATTTCTAATATGGTCCCAGCCATTCGGGAAAGTCATGAGGTGGCTGCGGACTCAGTCTGCGGCTGCCATGGTCGGGGGCGGGCCGATCGGGATTGTGCCTTTAGTGTGTGGGCGGTCCAGGTCGGACGCGCGGCCGATCGGGGGCACTATATCTACGGTCCAGCTCCGCGGTCTGAGTCCGCCATGGAGCACGCGCGGCCGCTGGTAGCCGCCGTCATGTGCATGCGCAGCCACTGACCCAGATGTGCGGGGGTCGTATCGGCAGCTGGAGCTGCGAGCACCACGACAGCTGCCTGCTCGCCCCATGCAGGGTTGTGAATCTGTGGCCGCTGTATTCACGACAGCGTGGGGACATAGTCCCTGAAACGGAGAATCCAGCCCCGCAGTTCAGAGGATTTAAACCACAAACTCTTCATCACAAATATTGCAAATGGACAACAACTATAATGGGCGGGTTCTCCGATAATGGAGCTAAGTGTTGACGCCGTCGTAAACGCCGGTGCATTTTACGACGGTGTCATCTGACCCGCAGGAGCAGCGATCCTGCGCCACACAGCGGGGCCAGCACAGCACTGGAGCGCTTCACCCAGCTCCAGCTGTCGATACGTGCCCCAGCACGGCCGGCGCGGGTCCGCGCATGCGTGTGGGTTGCCTTCTCCGTGCTGGCCCCCGGGCAACATGGCGGAGCCCTACAGGGGCCCGGCGCGGAGGCACAAAGGCCACCCCCCCACCCCCCCACCCCCTGTGATTAGCCCGCCTGGCCACCATGGAGGCCCCGCCCCGGAGTCAGATCCCCGCTCCCCCAGGACGCCACCTGCAGCATGAATGCCAAGGTCTCGCCAGATAGGACCACACGCGAACGACGCCGGCGGGACTCGGCCGATCCAGGCGGGAGCGCGGAGAATCGCCGGGGTGGGCCACATTAAGCGGCCCCCGACTGGCGCCGCGGCGCGGGCCGGCTCGATTGCCGCCGATTCTCCAGTCGCCGGAGAATCGGCTGCCCAGCGTCGGAGAGGCGTCGCGGGATTTGCGTGGGGTCGGAGAATCCTGCCCAATATTCTCAATGACTTTGTTGTATTTCATAAAAGGTCACCAAGTGACAAATGTTCCACATTTGATCACTGGATTCAGATGCCTTGCAATCACAGGAAAGATGGCAAGGCTTATGCAAGTATTCCAATTCTCCTCAGCATCCCAGTCCGAGGGAGTGGAGAATTCTCTGCTGATTTTGCTATCTAGTAAACTCCCTACTGTGGGGGAGAGGGTGGTGTACTAGTATTGACACTGGAACAGGGACCTTGGGGAAATGCCCTGGGGACACAGGGTTCAAATCCTTCCACGGCAGATGGTGAGATTTGAATCCAATACAAATATAGAATTAAAAGTCGAATGATGATAATGAATCGATTGTCGTAAGAAAGCTGTCATTCATTAATGTCTTCAGGGAAGGAAATATGACATCCTTACCTAGACTGACCCCATCAAACACTCCCAGGACAGGGTGGGGTTAGATACAGAGCGACTTCAGATCCACAGCAATGTGGTTGACTGTTAAACGCCTTTCAGAAGTGAGGGACACCCATATTCCACGAATGAATTTTAAAAAGTGTGTTTTTGAGTCAGGCAAGGAATGGAGGTTGCTGATCTCTGTCAATACTACACTGCAGTAAGATTCACATGCCTTCAGAAAGGGATTGCAGAGAAAATTGGTCAAGAAATGAACAGTGAATTTTTGTTCTATATTTCCTTTTACCAAAGAGTGCCGACATTGCTGATATAAGTTGCTATGACCGAGCTGTGAAAAGAACAATGTGACATTGTGCATGGACATGTGTCAACTTATTAACAGCAAGGTTATAAAATGATCTTGCAGTCAGTCACAAGATATTAAGGTGTTCCAACCTTCAATGTTACTGCATGCAACACAGGACTGTGTGTTGTCTTCGCTTTGAGCGTTTGTTTGTAGAAATCCGTGAAGCCCACGTGTGTGAATTTTCCAATCAAATAGAAAAAGGCCGCAGCCTGACAGGAGGAAGGGCAATAGAGTCTCTGATGTGTTCTCTCTACTTGTGGCACAATGTGTCGGCAGTCATTGAAAATTCAAGAAAACACATCAACACAATGTATCAGGATTTAATAGAAAAGAACAGGCCAGGATGTCAGAGAGCTCAGGAAAAGTAATGAAGCTGGGGTGGTGGCGGGTGATGGTGGTAGAATTAAGCTGTGGTCACGCTATAGATGTGAGTAATATAACAACGGTGAAGCGGAGCTGTTAAGAGAATATTGCTGCTGGGCCCGGCTACAATCCTACTCTGCTGTTGTATAAGCTGGTGAAGTTTTCATTAGAAGCTCTTGGCACAAACAACTTGCCTGAAGGTGCACTCGCTGATTCATGCAATAACATGTTCCCCAAAGTGTTACGGAGAGAAGTAACTAGGGCAAAACAAAATCCTCATTTGAGGCCCCTGGGCTCCAAAACACAAACTTTCCTTTCTCAGTTTAAGAAAAAGGTTCAACAGAGAAAAGCCTCGAAGAATTTCTTGCGTCTGTATTTTCCTTCGACATTCTCCATTCACGTGAGGTCGGGCTCTTTGACTGATTGGATTTGCAGCCAGTCACCATTTTGGACATTTTCTGGGCGCAGCGAGCCCCCCCCCCCCTCCCGCAGCAGGATTCCCCACCCCGGCAGCTGGCCAATGGGGTTTCCCACTGTGTGCACCCCCAAGCCGCCAGGAAATCCACGGGTGTGAGTGCGCTGCTGGTGAAACGGAGGATCCCGCCGACGGAGATTCCATTCCACAATGTTTGGCCTCAACTACTTCCTGTGGTGGACAATTCCATCGGCCGATCACTCTCTGGATGAAGAAATTTCTCCTCTTCTCTGTTCTAAATGGTCTACCCCGTATCCTCAGACTGTGACCCCATGGCTCTGGATACACCCACCATCAGGAACATCCATCTTGTATCTACCCTGTCAAGTCCTGTTAGAATCTTATAGGTTTCTATGAGATCCCCCCTCATTCTTCAGAACTTCAGCGAATGCAATCCTAAATAATTCAATCTCTCCTTGTACGTCAGTCCCGCAATCCCAGCAATCAGTCTGGTAAACCTTCGCTGCACTCCCTCCAGAGCAAGAACATCCTTCCTCAGATAAGGAGACCGAAACTACACATAATATTCCAGGTTTGGCCTCACCAAGGCCTTGTATAATTGCAGCAAATATCCCTGCCCCTGTACTCGAAACCTCTCAAAATGAGGGCCAACACATCATTAGCCTTCTTTACTGCCTGCTGCACCTGCAGACTCACCTTTAGTGACTGGTTTATGGGGACACCCAGGCCTCATTGGACACTCTGCTCTCCTAATGTATGGCCGTTCAGATAATAGTCTGCCTTCTTGTTTTTGCTTAAAAAAAGTGGATAATCTCGCATTTCTCCAAATTATACTGCATCTGCCTTTTATTTGCCCACTCACTCAACTTGTCCAAATCACACTGAAGGATCTCTGCATCCTCCTCACAGCTCACCCTCCCGCCCAACTTGGTGCCAAATTTGGAGATATTACATTTTGTTCTCTCATCTAAATCATTAATATATATTGTAAACAGCTGGGGTCCTAGCAACCATCCCTGTGGTACCCCATTAGTCGCTACCTGCCAATTTGATAAAGACCGATTAATTCCTATTCTTTGTTTCCTGTCTGGCAACCAGTTTTCGGACCATCGCAGTAAACTATCCCTAATCCCATGCGCTTTAATTTTACACACTATCTATCATGCGGGACTTTGTCAAAAGCCTTCTGAAAGTCCAAATATGCCACATCCACTGACCCCCCCCCCCCCCGTCAACTCTACTAGTTACATCCTCAAAGAATTCCAGTAGATTTGTCACGCATGATTTCCCCTTCATAAATCCATGCTGACTCTGTCCAATTCTGTCACTGTTTTCTCAGTGCTCTGCTATAAAATCTTTGATAATGGATTCTAGAATTTTCCCCGACACTGACGCCAGGCTTGTTGGTCGATAATTCCCTGTTTTCTCTCTACCTCCCTTTTTAAATAGTGGATTTACATTAGCTACCCTCCAATCTGCATGAACTGTTCAAGACTGTGGGCGTCATTCTCCGACCCCCCGCTGGGTCAGAAAATGGCCGTTGCCCGCCGTGAATCCCGCCCCCGCCCCCACCGAAGTCTCCGGTACTGGAGATTGGGCGGGGGCGGGAATCGCGCCGTGCCGGTTGGCGGCCCCCCCGCTCGATTCTCCGGCCCAGATGGGCCGAAGTCCCGCAGCTAAAATGCCTGTCCCGCCGGCGTAAATTAAACCACCTACCTTACCGGCGGGACAAGGTGACGCGGGCGGGCTCCGGGGTCCTGGGGGGGGGGGCGCGGGGCGATCTGACCCCAGGGGGTGCCCCCACGGTGGCCTGGCCCGGGATTGGGGCCCACCGATCCGCGGGCAGGCCTGTGCCGTGGGGGCACTCTTTCCCTTCCGCCTCCGCCACGGTCTCCACCATGGCGGAGGAGGAAGTGACTCTTCCCACTGCACATGCGCGGGAAACTGTCGGCGGCCGCTGACGCTCCCACGCATGCGCCGCATTTCCGCGCCAGCTGGCGGGGCACCAAACGCCATTTCCGCCAGCTGGCGGGGCAACAAACGCCATTTCCGCCAGCTGGCGGGGCAACAAAGGCCGTTTCTGCCAGCTGGCGAGGCGGAAATCCCACCGGCGTCGGCCTAGCCCCTCAATGGTGGGACTCGGCCCCCAAAGATGCGGAGCATTCCGCACCTTTGGGCCGGCGCGATGCCCGTCTGATTGGTGCCGTTTCTGGCGCCAGTCGGCGGACATCGCGTCGTTGGGGGAGAATTTCGCCCAGGATTTTCCAGCCTGCCAGCCGTGTTTTCTGGCGCAGCGCACCCCTGCCAGCAGCGGCATTTCCCTTTCCCGCAGCCAGCCAGGGGGGTTTCCCATTGTGGCCACCCCACACCACTTTGTATGCTACTTCCTCGGATCGAATACTATCTCCAATTTCCCTTGTAGGTCATGGATTGGCCACCTTTCCCATTTTACTTTTTGTGCCAAACAGGAAGAAACAATTTTTGCAGTCCCCCCATACGCTCCTTGAATGTTTGCCATTGTTCATAAGTTCATAAGGTATTGGAGTAGAATTAGGCCATTCGGCCCAATGAGTCTGCTCTGCCATTCTATCATGGCTGATATGTTCCCCATCTGCTACCTACAATGTTACAGACCAAGAGTTGGATTACAAAATCAGCCAGAGCATCTCCTCCTTGGAGTACATGACCCAGGAGTGGGAGTAGGCAATTTAGCCTCCTGAGCCTAACACCCTCATTGTCTATCCACTGTCATCCCTTTGAGTAACATCTCCCAATTGATCAAAGCCAATTCAGGCCTCATATCATCGTATTTCCCTTTATTAAGATTCAGGAGCCTCGTCTCAGATTCAATTATGTCACTCTCCATTTGATGAAAAATGCTAACATATTATGGCCAAGGGGTCTGGCAGAACTAGATTCCAATGATTCCATTCTCATTACACATTACCCAGTCTAGGATGAGCTGCTCTCTAGTTAGTTCCTCATGCATTGGTCCAGAAAAACATCCCTTATATACACCAGAAATTCCTCCTCTACAGTACTGTGACAAATTTGATTTGCCCAATCCAAATGCAGATTTAAATTATCCATAATTACAGATGTTCCTTTGTCGCATGCGTCTCTACGTTCCTGTTTAATACCATTTCCAACATCACCACTGCAGTATGGGGGTCTATATACAACCCCCAATAATGTTTTTTTGCCCCTTGGTGTTTCTCAGCTCGACCCATACAGATTCCACATTGTCAGAGCTAATGGCCAGGATTCTCCGACCTCACGCCGGGTCAGAGAATCCTCGTGGGGACGCGAGAACCAAGGTGGCCTGGTTCCGTGGTTCATCTGCGCCGTGCCCCTGCAGGGCTCTGCCATATTGCCCAGGGGCCAGTGCGGAGAAGGGAACCCCTGCACATACGTGGAATCACGCCGGCCATTCCGCGCATGCGTGAACTCGCGCCGGCCGTTCTGCACCGGCTGGAGCTGCGGGGACCACTCTAGCGCCGACCTAGCCCCCTAGGAAGGGGAGCATTCCCCATTATCGGGGACCATTGATGCCGGAGTGGTTGGCGCCGCTTTCCACGCCGGCGTGGGGACACGCCCAATATTCTTCCTCACTATTGCGTTAATTTCCACTTTAACCAGCACTGCAATTCCATTGCCTTTTCTTCTTTGTCTGTCCTTCCTAAATACTGAATATCCGTGGACATTCAGTTGCCATCTCTGGTCACACTTCGGCCATGTCTCCATAATCCTGTTTATACCATACTTGTTCACATCTCACCCAACAAAAAGGCAGATATTTCTTCAATTTCCAGATTGTCTCATAAAAACTAAATGCAGTTTATTTTAATTATTAGAGCTTTGTAAACATGCTGGGCGGTATTCTTCGTCGGCCGAGGCCGGAATTGCGAAACATGATTGGGAGGAGAATTGGTTTTGATGCCAAAATCGTGCCGGGTGCCGGTTACAAGCCAAATTACAATTCTCTGGTGCCTCGACAGTGGGGTCAATGCATTCCAGAACGCACGTACAGTAAATATTGTAAATAAATCATTAGCGAGCCTGACCCGGTATTCTCCGGGACCTCCGCGATTCTCCGTCTCCACTAGGACGAATTCTCGATGGCGAGGTTCACTTGTGCTTTTAAAAATCGAGAAGCAGGTGTCGTGGCTGCTGAGGGGGAGAGAGAGGGGTGGGGAAAGTGTTCAACATTGCCATAGTTTGCTGACAGTTGTGCCGCTGGCCGAGGGCTTCTGCCAGGGCCGGCGGCAGTACCTGGGGATGTGGCCAGGAAGTGGGCCGTGGGGTCAGGGTGGACAGGCACAGAGCACCATTGCTGCAGCCGGCAAGGCATCCGTGCACGCTGCTGACTGTCCACTGTGAACTTAGCGCCACAGGTCGTATAGGTGCCCTCCCAGACCACCCCGACTCGGTGCCCTCTGGTCAGAGCCAACCCATCAACGGTGGGCTCGCTCCAGTGCAACCAGCCCCACCTTGTTGGCTGGGATGGTGTGTGGTGGGGAGTAAAGTGTGCACATGCGGCTGCAGTGTCAATCACGGTCCCGGCAAATTCAGCATTGTTTCACATTGCAATCGATTGCGTTCCACGCGGCACCATTGCTCGCCCCTTAACAGTCGCTGAATCACTCCAGCTGCAGCACCAGTTTTGCTGTCATAGAATTCCACGAATCCTGCCCCGGCATCAATACTTAGTGCCAGAAACGGAGAATTCCGCCTGGTATTCTTAACTGAAACCACTTTATGAAGATTCTGTGATTCGGTATGATCAATAATTAGACTTTTTCTTTAACAGAATCCTGTATTAGGAATTACAAAGCATCTAGCATAACTAAACATGTTGACACAGACCCTGAGTTCCGCAGCAGAGCTCATATAAGATGATGTTGGTTTAAAATTAATTCTAACTAGGCCAGCAAATGTACACTGTTGTGCTCTCAGGGGTGGCGAATCAGGGGAATTTTATTTCTGATCTTGCCTAGTTCACCTGAGAGGTTACAAGCCTGTTGACCTGCTGTGGGGAAGGTGGTCTGGGTGGTGTACAAGTAGCTTCTCTTAAAAAAATCAGGTTATTAATCTCTCCATTTACATGTTGCCTCATCACAAAATCTTGGTGGACCGCGATCATCGAAATCATAGAATATACATTGCAGAAGGGAGCCATTCGGCCCATTGAGTCAGCACCGGCCCTTGGAAAGAGCACCCTACGTCAGCCCACGCCTCCATCCATCCCTGTAACCCAGTAATCCCACCAAAGCATTTGGACACTAAGGGATAATTTAGCATGATCAATCGACCTAACCTGCACATCTTTAGAATGTGGGTGGAAACTGGAGCACCCGGAGGAAACCCACGCAGACACGGCGAGAAAGTGCAAACTCCGCACAGACAGTGACCCGAGGCCGGAATTGAACCTGGGTCCCTGGAGCTGTGAGGCAGCAGTGCTAACCACTGTGCCACCGTGCCGCCCCAGTGTGGCATTGGCATCACCCACCCACTCATTGGGTGTTGTGAGGCAAACCATGAATGGTCTTTTTTTTAGCTGGAGGGAAAAAGCCTGAGAAGCAGGAGTCCTTGACCAAATCTCATCATCCTTGTTACCATGGTGGTGACTGTTTTGTTTAATTGGCAACTGGCCATTGGAGTTGCTGGTTTCCACACACAGGTGCATGCTTGTGTAAGTTACACATGGTAGCAAATGAAAGCAGAAAAAAAGTTATTATCCTCTTCCAAAAAAACATCTTTTTAAAAATCAAATCATGTTTGTGATGAAACGGCATTTACTTTCCTCCTTTGTAAAAGGCACAGTGTGTTTTTCCGTTTTAATGTACGATGAGTGGTTTTTGACTTTGAATGCAATGAATTATACTGAACTTTGGGTGAAATAGGAACACTTCACCAGCTGCTCCTGCGAGAACCTGTGTTAAGCTACCTTCTGGTTGTGATGAAATTGAAAACAATGCATTTGTTACTTTGCTTCGTAGCTTTGAAGAATGTAAAGATATTGCCCTGGACGGCAGTGGGTTTATTTGTTCTCTCACACAATATTAATCAAGCATAACTAACACAAGGTGCTGCAGATGCACTTTTAGTGTCGCTGCGAGATGAGCCACAGTGCTGGCAGCTCTCAAATCCACCTCCCTCCACTTCAACCTGGCTGCACAACATGTTGCTGAGCCATCTATTTACCTAATCCCCTCAGGTTAGTTTAACTGATGGAAAGCTCCCGGGGGAGGCAGGTTTGTGCGCGTTCTTTGCAGAGATCAGAGAGTAGGGAAACAAAAATCAGCGTTCTTTCCCATGTTATTCTTTCCCTGTGTGAAGAGGATTTGTACAAGTGAAGTCCCCAGTGTAAACAACACTGACAAATTGTTCCAAGGATTAAAGTCTGTCTAATGGCCTGAGCCTGGGCAGATTGTCCCTCAGCAGTTTTTGCACAGCTACATGACTGTGCTACATGACTGTGCTGAGAGTATTAGAGTTTGCAACGCAGACTTGACTGAATCAAAATAAATGTATGGAAAATAAAATTACTCTGTCTCCCTCTTAACGGAGATACAGGGTTGGATTCTCCGATTTTCAGGTTATGTCCGGAGGATTTGTGGCGTTTTACTTCACAAACATCAGCGCCGCGCCAGCACCCGTCCTCCAAGCGGTGAGGGGCTGGCCATAAAACATGGCACGTAATACGCCCAGCTTCCATGACAAAAACGGCTGGAGAATTGCTGGATCTGTGGCCACGCATGCGCACGGCAACGACCTGCCACAGCTGCGCCGTGCAACATGACACATAGTGCCCCCTAGACACTAACTCGCCACCCCTGGCCACCCCCACCAGTCCCCCAAGCCCTCACCGAAGCTCCCCCCCCCCCCAGCCAGCAGCATGGCACCCACCCGACTGGTGGCAACACTGGACAGAGTCCGCAGCCGCCTTGCCGGGCTTCCGACTGCTGAGACCACATGTCCCCCGTGCGGTGGGCGACTCGGCCCATCGGGGGCGGAGCATCAGGGGCGGGCATTCAGGTGACGTCCTGAGGCCGTCCCAATGGCATGCGGCGCTCCTCGATGACGCCATTTTGGAGGGGACGGAGCATGTGAAAACAGCCGCCCGCCCCGATTCTATCGCAAAAGGGGGTTCTCCGTCGATCGTCGATTACGAAATCGGCGTCGGGGAACGGAATATCCACCAACAGTCTCTTTCCTGAATGAAGAAATACTGTAACGCTCCATAACAAAAAATATACAAACAATAAAAACCCATCTGGTTCACTAATGTCCTTTAGAGAAGGAAATCTGTCATCCTTACCTGGTCGGGCCTACATGTGACTCCAGACCCGCAGCAATGTGGCTGACTCTTAACTGCCCCCTGACGGGCAATTAGGCATGGGCAATAAATGCTGGCACAGCCTGCGATGCCCACATCCCAAAAACGAATAATAAAAAAATATATGGCATGGTACAAGGGAGGGGAGGGGACCAGACTGAGCACGCTCCCATTTCTATTTTCTACTTAAGTGATTCGTTAAGAGTCTCAATCTGACGGCGGCACATTGGCACAGAGGTTTGCACTGCTGCCTCAAGGCACCTCGGACCTGGGTTCAGATCCCGGCCCTGGGTCACTGGTCATGTGGAGTCTGCACGTTCTCCCCGTGTTTGCGTGGGCCGAAACCCACAACCCAAAGATGTGCAGGGCAGGTAGATTGGCCACGCTAAATTGCCGCTTAATTATAAACATTTTTAAAAAGAGTCTCTGAGCTGGATTCTCCGCTCTCGGGGTTCCACGATAAGCCGGCAGCACACCCACGCCCAGGCATTTCCCGTCAGCGTGGGGCTGCCCACAATGGGAAACACCAGTCGCCGGCTGTCAAGATGGAGAATCCCGCTGCTGGCAAGAACGAGCCACACCAGAAAACTGGTGTGGTGGGAATGAGAACCCCGTCCTCAATCTTTGAGTGACACACAACAAAATGAAACCTGGCCACCGTTAAATGTAACATCTCCATGCAAAAAGAAGCAAACTGTAGCACAGTCAGCCGAACATTTGTCATTGAGAAAATGCTGGAATCCATTATGAAGGGGGTAGTTACAGGATGTTTAGAAAATCAGAGTACTATCAGGGCGAATCGGCTTGGTTTTGTGAAAGGGAAATCAAGTTTGACAAATTTATTCGAGTTCTGTTGAGGATGGAACAAGCAGGGTGGATAACGGGGAGACAGTAGATGTAGAGAACCTTGATTTCCAGAAGGCATTTGATAAGTTGCCACATAAAAGATTGGTAGACAAGATAAGAGCTCATGGTGTTGATATTAGCATGGATAGGGGACTAGCTCGCAGACAGGAAACATAGGCCACTATTGTTTGCGTTATTTTCGGGCTCGCTTCCAATCCGGAAGAACGTGAAATTGCGCAAAATTACGTCAGGAGCATGTCCTGATCTCATCATGCAAATATTTTGGTCAGCGGGTGTGTGCGGGAGTCAGAAGCGTGCCTGCCGACAATTGATCAGCTCATTAAGACAATTAAAAGGCAAGCAGATTTTTCATTGCCCGTGCGATTTTTAGGTTGGTGCATGGGGAAAACAAGCAAGCAGCCAACTTGCCTTCTCACTTTTCTCACCCAATGGGTGGATAAAAGGGGCTGGAGCATTGGCTGTGTGCATTGTTAGTTCTGTTGAGAGTTTGCTGTTCCTGAAGTCTTGAGATTTCAGACCTTTTCCTTTGTTTTCTTGAAGTATTTGCTTTGTTAGCCTGAGGACTCTATTTGTTTTTGCCAGCTCAGGTTGAGCATTTCTGCCCATTGCGGTCCTTCAGTGTACTGGGCGGTGCCAGCTGCAATTCAGCATATGGGGATTGTGTAATCCACAGGGGGCACTTCCTCTGAGCGGGAAGAGAGGGCCCAAGGAAGAAGAGGCTAAGTGTCCACAGGCAGCATCGCAGGGGGAGACCTGTGGGAGAGAAGGTGCAGGTACTGGAGTTGCAGGACCAGCAGGGGGAATAAGGCAGATGGCGCCTTGGAAGATGCCACTATCCTGCTGCCAGAGAATACAGACAGCGATCCAGCCACCTCAACAAGTCTGACGTTCAGTGCCGCAGGAGCCTTCACTTCTCAAGGGACACCGTGACATAATTGTGCCACATGATTGGCCAGAAGATCGCCTCCAGCTGTTTGGTTAGGCATCCAATACCAGTGGCTCTGAATGTCACGATAGCCCTCAATGCAACACTTCCAGGTCCAAGGCTGTTCGTGGCTCCAGCTTGGCTGGATGGTTGGCTGCTGGGTGACCCAGGGTATACATTGAAAAGGTGGCTCATGACGTCACTCCAGCACCCAAGGACAGAGGCGGAAGAGAAATATAATCAGTGTCATGTATCCACAATCAGTATAATGCCTCGTCCATCCTCAAGATTCTCAGCAATGCCAGAAGCCATCGGTTCCCTGGCAGCCGGCTCCATTATGCAGAGATAATCTGCGGAATTCTCCGTCGATGGGCTCCTCCGCTCCGCCGACAGTGCACATATGCCTGCGGGTTTCCCGATGGCGTGGGGTAGCCATTATAGGAAACCCCATTGTCCAGCTGCTGGAACAAAGGATCCCACTGCCAGCGAAGGTGCGCAGGAAGACATGGCTGGTGGACCGGAGAATTCCGCCCAATGTCTGTTCTTGGGCTCAAGAACGCAGGTGTCCTTGTCTTCTCACAACTCTGCTCTGCTCCTTGCTATTGCATGCCACCTTGTCTTACACTGTGTTTTGGAGATGTGCCTGCACAGATGAATAGCTGGAATAAGTGGAGGCAGCGAAAGATGGGTGTAAGCTGGCAGCGTTGGTGAATGGGTGAGCGTGAGGTGAAGTATCTAAATGTCAGGTGTGTGCCCCATGTGCCCTGTAGTTCAGTTGGGTAAGCGATGAGGGTGTAATGCATTGAGCAGCGTGAGAGTTTGAACGGGCAGTGGCACTGTTGTTGGATTATGAGGGCTAGACACCTTGCAATGACCTTCCTGAACACTTGCTCCCATTTCCTTTCGAGGATAGTTCTTAAGGTGGTCCCTTCCAGAAACATAGCCTCTCCCTTCGTGCCCACCTTCACCTCCAAGACATCTGACGCCACACCCTTGAATCTGGAAGCCCTCTCGTTGCCCTCGTTTTCCGTGCTTGGAATTGCAGCCAGGGCATTCAGCCCCCTGAGATTCATTGCAGTTGCAGAGGACTGGCTGCCTTTAAAAAGAGCAGGCAGGCTGTACCATGTGAATTCTGTGAACCTGCTCTACCTTCTATTGAGCACAAAACTGACAGTGGCAGTCCCGACTTGAACCAATCATGTAAATGAGGAGACAGAACCCAAATTTGTATGTTGCCTGCCTCCGCATGGGTATGTGCTGCTCATGAATTGTGACCCCAGAGCTCAGAAATGGATGCAGACAAATGTCTAACAATTATTTTTACTGCTAAAGAGATAATATATCGACAGTCAAATGGGCAAGCAAATTATATCTTAACAGCTTCCTCATCACACTTATGTAACTTCTTGACTGATCGAGTAATTAAGTATAAATATATATTAAAATTAAATTAGGAGCAATAGGAGGCCATCAGCCCCTTGAGGCTACTCTGCCATTTAATAAAATCATGGTTGACCTGTTTGTATTCCAAATTCCACATTCCCGTCTACCTTGATAAACACTGATTCCCTGGCCCAACAAGAATCAATCTGACCCCACATTCACCAGCTTCTGAAGCAGAGGGTTCCAAAGTCGCACAACGCTCTGGAAGAAAATAATTCTCCTCATCTCTGTTCTAAAAGGGTGACGCCTTAATTTTAAAATACTGTCCCTAGTTCTGGACTCACCCACAAGAGGAAATGTCCTACCCACGTACACCTTGTCACGACTGTTCAAGATCTTAGATACTTCAAACAAGTCACCCCTCGCTCTTCAAAACACCAGTGGAAACAAGTCCAGTCTATCCAACCTTTCCACGATGTGGACATGCCGGCGTTGGACTGGGGTGTGCACTGTAAGAAGTCTCACAACACCAGGTTAAAGTCCAACAGGTTTATTTGGAATCACTAGCTTTCGGAGCATTGCTCCTTCATTCGGTGAATCTTTTCTCATAAGACAATCTGCTCATTCCACGTATTAATCTTGTAATCTGAAATGCCTTCATTGCATTTACAATATACCTTAAATAAGGAGATCAGAACTGCACACAGTTTCTGTGATGTGGTCTCGACAATGCTCTGTGTAACTGAAACATAACATCCTTACTTTAAAGTTCAATTCTTCTCACAATAAAGGAGAGCATTTTATTAGCCTTCTGAATCTTTGCTCTACCTGCATGCTAACGTGTGGTGAATCATGTACCAGCACACCTAAAGCTCTCTGTTCCTTGAACTTCTGCAACCATTCTCCATTTAAGTAATACTCTGGCTGAGGTAAGAAAACCGGTGAGATGCTGTCCAGCTGCACAGTCGAGTATTCTCTCCAGAAAATTCACCACACTGTGCACAAAGGCCTGGAGGCGTGGCCCACGGCGTTACGGTGACAAGGCCTGACAGAGCAGGCGCTGCCCTTTTTAAAGGGTGCCCCGATCTGCACTTAAAGAAATGCTCCCCCATGGATGCAGGAAACCCCCCTTTGCGCCCCCACATGCTCTGGGAAACACTCCCCTGCAGAAATGGGGAACGCACCCCCATAAGCACTGGGCAAGCCACCGCACACCTAAGGTGAAACCTTCACTGGAGCTCCTCAGAGGGCCTGCTCCTGGAGTTGCCAGGGTGGTACTTCTGGGTGAAGTGCCAGGGTGTCAGAGGCAGTGCCAGGACATAGCCCTCTCCCCTCAGTGGCTATACTCACGTGTGTGCCCCTGGTGGGTTCCCCATGACTCCTCACGTTTGTGTAAAGCAGCTGCAAACCTCACTGACGACGGAATTCCAAGAGTGGGGGAAAGTATTGCAGAGAAGCCTGCTAATCATATTAATCTTTATCAAAACGTACAGAGATGAGGGGCGAAATTCTCCTACCCGCCCCGCCACATTTCTGCGCCGACCGGCCGGCGGGAGTCTCCGTAACACCGGCCGGTCAATGGGGTTTCCCATTGTGGGGCAGCCCCACGCCGTCGGGAAACCCCCCGGTGACGTCAGAACGGAGACTCCCGCCGGCGGAGAATGACGCCCCAGGTTCCCGCCCTTTCTGGGCGAGAGCCTCATTACATCACCGGCAAGTGGCCAGGAAAATCAGAAAACTAGATCTTATCAGCGAGATTCTTGTTTTCTGACTCATGATGCTTTGTGCCACGCCGTCATTTGCGCTCGCGCCGAACACGGGTGCGACATCATGGCATCGGTTTCTTTATTCTTCCTTCACATTTTCGCACAGTGTAGTAGTCTGCCAAATATTTGCCCACTCATGCAAATTTTAGCTTCCATGCCTTTGCTCGTAAGTCATTGATTCAAATTGTAAAAAGCTGAGGACCCAGCACAACCTGCCAATCAGAATAAGACCCATTTATGACTACACTCTTGGCTGGATTGTCCGATCCTGAGACTAAGTGTTGACGTCGGGGCAGGATTTGTGGACTTTCACGACAGCAAAACTGGCGCCAAACCTGGAGCGATTCAGCGACTTTGGAGGGGCTAGTACCGGCGTCACGTGGAACACAATTGATTCCAATGAAAACAGGTGTGGGATTCGCCGGGTCCATTATTTTTTTTTTTTAAAGTTTAGAGTACCCAATTATTATTTTTTGCCAATTAAGGGGCAATTTAGCTTGGCCAATCCACCCAACCTGCACATCTTTGGGTTGTGGGGGTGAAACCCACACAGACATGGGGAGAATGTGCAAACTCCACAAGGACAGTGACCCAGGGCCAGGATTCGAACCCGGGTCCTCAGCGCTGCAGTGCCAGTGCTAACCACTGCGCCACATGCCGCCCTGTCGGGTCCATTATTGACACTTGGGAGGCTGACAAGCTGCAGCCGCATATACACATTACACTTCCCACACACACTCATCCCAGCGAACAAGATAGCGCTGGTTGCACTGGCGTGTGCCCATTCCATTGATGGGTCAGCTGGGACCAGATAGAACATAGAACATAGAACAATACAGCGCAGTACAGGCCCTTTGGCCCACGATGTTGCACCGAAACAAAAGCCATCTAACCTACACTATGCCATTATCATCCATATGTTTATCCAATAAACTTTTAAATGTCCTCAATGTTGGATGGGGATGGCCTGGGGGGGAACACCCAAACACCCAAATGACCTGTGGCCCTTAGTTCACAGTGGGCTGTCGGCAACGTGCACAGCTGCATGGCTGCCTTGTCGGCCGCGACAATGGTGCTCCGTGCCCGTCCACCCTGACCCCACAGGCCACCACCTGGCTACACCCTCACTACTCACACCGACCCTGGCAGAAGCCCCCCAGCAACGGCACAACTGTCAGCAAACAGTGACCCAGAGCCGGGATCGAACATGGGACCTCGGCGCCATGAGGCAACAGTGCTAAGCACTGCGCCACCATTCTGCCCCAGCTTCTTATTCTTCTTCTTGACTTTCATATACTCCTTAAAATTCAGAAACCAATGCTTGTTATTCTCCAGCCAAATCCCCTTAATGGCTATCAGATCATATTTATTTACTTCAATTCACTTACTTTGATATGGATGTTCCACGCATTCAGATACAGATCCTTTAGTTTCCATTTTAACATCTAGAGCGGGGTTTACCGAGCAAACCGCCACGTGTTTTGTGGCGGCAGGAGGCGGCCCACCATTGTCCATCAGTGGGGCTCCTGGTCCCAGCATTGTCAATTGGATTTTCCATTCAATGTACTCGTCGCCACCGGGAAACGCGTGGTGGGGGTGCACCATCGGTGAGACAGGAAGATCCCGCCAGCGGGAATGGCTACAACATTCCAGCTCTAGTCCAGACTGATGGTGTATTCTGAGGTTAATTTTCAGGGCCCAAAACAGCATTTTTCCGACATTTCCCGGTGTGGGAAGAAGACTGCAACATTCCCCCGACAGTGTATGGCTTGGACCAGGAGCGGGGCGACTAAAAAAGTGATGGTGAAGCCAAAGAAACTGCGAGGGAAGAAGAGCAAGATGGCGGCAGGCGGGGACCAGGCAGCGTGGATGCAGTGGGCGCAGGAGCAGCAGGCGGTTATCCAGAGCTGCTTCAGGGAGCTCAAAGCGGACCTGCTGGAGCCGATGAAGGCTTCTATTGATAAGCTGCTGGAGACCCAGCTGGCCCAGGGGGTGGTGACCCGCGAGGTCCAACAAAAGATCTCAGAAAACAAGGAAAAGATCTTGGGCCTAGCGGCACGAGGCGCTCCACAAGAAATGGCAGGAACGGTTCGAGGAGATGGAGAATCGGTCGAGGCGGAAGAATCTGCGGATCCTGGGCCTCCCGGAGGGGCTGGCGGGGTCGGATGTGGGCACCTATGTGGTCACCATGTTAAACTCGCGGACGGGAGCGGGGTCCTTCCAGGGGCCCCTGGAGCTGGAAGGGGCCTTGAGAATGCTGGCAAGGATGCCCAAGGCTAACGAGCCGCGGCGGGCGGTGCTGGTGCGGTTTCATCAGTTCGCTGATCGGGAGTGCGTACTCAGGTGGGCCAAGAAAGAGAGGAGCAGCAGGTGGTGTCATGATATTCAGATAAACATCATGCTGCAAACACACATACACACTGATGGACAGATCAATGGACCAACCAACACACACGCAACATCACAGCCAATCACCAGTGAGAGCACATGCACTATAAAACAGGGAACACCACAGTTCCCGCTCATTCCAGCAGGAGACAGCTCAGGGCACAGAGCTCACAGCATGCCACTCAGACATACACCATGTGCTGAGTGCCTCTCTAAGATAGTGTTAGGGCTGGGTCCACAGGTTAACGGGTAAATTACAAACCACAGTCATAAGTTTACAAATGTTGTTATCAAGAGTAATAAAACAGTGTTGTACCATCTACAACGTGTTGGTTCATCTGTATAGCGGAACACCCAACACGACATAGTACCAGGCTTGGAACCCAGCAACTGTGAGACCTACTTGCACATCTTCAGGGATCCGCCATCCTGCGCCATGGACACCATCAGCCCACCGCAGCCGCTCCAAATCGCTGGAAACCTCGGCGTCAACTGGAAGCAGTTTAAACAGTGCTTCCAGTTCTTCCTAGAAGCCACAGAAAGGGAGAATGCATCGGACACCAGGAAAATCGCCCTCCTCCTCTCCACGGCAGAGCAACACACCATCCACATCTACAACTCCCTGGTGTTCGCGGAAGGTGAGGACAAGACGAAGTACAAGACGGTCCTTCTCAAACTCGAGCAACACTTCAGCGTCGAGGTGAACGAGAGCTTTGAGAGGTATCACTTCCAGCAGCGCCTGCAGGGTAAGGATGAGCCTTTTCAATCTTTCCTGACACACCTCCGTATCCTCGCGCAGTCCTGCGGCTATGAGGCCACCTCTGATTCCATGATTCCGGACCAGATAGTTTTTGGGGTAACCTCGGGCACCCTACGCCAGCAGCTCCTCAAAATTAAGAGCCTCACCCTAGCCACCACCATCAAAGCCTGTGTCCTCCATGAAAACGCAACCAGCCGGTACTCCCAATTCCAGGCGGCCGAATTGGCACGGCAGGGGTCCTACGAGGCCGAGTGGGTCCAGTCGATCGAGTTCCTCCCGGCCCGCGGCCCGGACGAGGGTGGCCATTTTGCGCGCTTTCAGCGGCCTCCCGCGCTTGTACGCGCCAAAAGAGACATCGACGCAGAGGGATGTGACGAGCAGGAGCGCTCCACGCAGGACCGAACTGTGCATGCGCGGTGACGCAACGAACGCCATGACGTCACGACGTGCGGCAACTGTGGATCCGCACATTTAAAGCGGCAATGTCCAGCAAAGAATTGACAATGCCTCCGCTGTGGCAAGATGGGACACTACACTGCCTGCTGTCGAGCAGCTCAACCTGCCAACGCTCCCCAATTCCGCCAGCCTCGCAGGGCCGTGCGGGCCATTCAACCTCCATACACCGAGTCATACCCTGACGACGTACAGACCGGTGACACCGACGACCGGGAAGCCTTCCGAATTGCGGTCATTGACAGGAATCGGATGTCCCCAAGGAGGACCCACCAGCCGATGCCAGTGAACAGCATCCGGGTGATGAATGGTGTGCCACCCTAACGGTCAATCCAAATTCGTCGCCCACCTACTAGGCTGGACTTATGAGTTTGCACATAGGACTCAGGGGCAGCACGGTAGCCTTGTGGATAGCACAATTGCTTCACAGCTCCAGGGTCCCAGGTTCGATTCCAGCTTGGGTCACTGTCTGTGTGGAGTCTGCACATCCTCCCCGTGTGTGCGTGGGTTTCCTCCGGGTGCTCCGGTTTCCTCCCACAGTCCAAAGATGTGCAGGTTAGGTGGATTGGCCATGATAAATTGCCCTTAGTGTCCAAAATTGCCCTTAGTGTTGGGTGAGGTTACTGGGTTATGAGGATAGGGTGGCGGTGTTGACCTTGGGTAGGGTGCTCTTTCCAAGAGCCGGTGCAGACTCGATGGGCCGAATGGCCTCCTTCTGCACTGTAAATTCTATGATTCTATGAAAGTGTTATGCCACAATGTTAATGTGTTTCTCTTTTTGTCGTTACAGGAGTTTGTTTTCGATGTTTGATGATTGAACTTGTTTTGTTTATGGTACAACCTCGTTGCTATGCTGCACCTGACACCTTCCTATGTATATAGTTTAGCCTCATGTACATGTTGTAGATATTGCACACACATATTCAGCTGCACTCAGTACACACCAATATTTATTACCACTTAGGCACATATTCTTGTAAAAAGGAGGGATGTCATGATATTCAGATAAACATATCATGGTGCAAACACACATACACACTGTATAGCGGAACACCCAACATGACAGGTGGGAGAACGCGGAGGTTCGAATATATCAGGACTGGAGCGCGGAGGTGGCGAAGAAGAGGGCCGGGTACAACTGGGTGAAGGCGGTGCTGCACAAGAATGGGGTGAAGTTTGGCATGCTGCAGCCGGCGTGTCTGTGGGTCACCTACAAGGACCGGCACCATTATCTTGCGTCCCCGGAGGAGGCGTGGGCCTTTGTTCAGGCCGAGAAGCTGGACACAAACTGAGGGTCGGGATGGGGGGTCGGGCGTGGGGATGGTCGGGGATTGTTGTTGGTGTGTTACATTTTGAGGGGGAGTTCTTTGTTCTTGTTTCTTTTTGGTTCGGTGTGGGTGGTTAGGGTGGGTTGGGCACGGTTCTCATTGGGTCTGTCCGGTGGGCTCTTGGAGGGGGAAAGTATACGGAATAGGGGGTGGATGGCCAGTAGGGCGGATGGGGGTAGGGAGGGTGAGGCCCAAGTCAGGGGTGAGGGGACTGGGCCTGTAAAAGGAGCTGCGCCAGAGGAGGCGGGGCCGGGCAGGTGGAAAGCGCGGGCTTTTTCCCGCGCTGAAGGCTGTAGGGGGTGGGGCCGGGGTGGGGAAGCGCGGGTTTTTTCACGCGCTTGGGATGGAAGGAGGAGGCGGAGAGCCTGCTGGTGAGTAATGGAGGGGGAGGGGTAGTCGAAGGAGAGGCGGGAGTGGCCGGGGTCAGCAGGAGTCAGCTGACTTGCGGGAGTGCAATGGGGGGAGCAATGCAGCTAGGAAGGGTCCTAGCTGGAGGGGGGGGGTTTGGGATGGGTCGTGGTGGGGGGGGGGGGGGGAACCGGGTTGCTACTGGTATGGTCAAGGGGGAGTTGGAGCGAGTAGAGGGGGTTGGGACGGGGGTCTGCCGCCAAGGGGAACGGGCCGGGCGTGGGGTGCGGGCGCGTGGCTGGCCGAGGAGGGGTTATGGCTAGTCGGCGGGGGAGGGGGGCGGGTAGCCCCCTGATCTGGCTGATAACCTGAATAGGCGGGTTAAGCGGGCCCGCGTGTTCGCACACCTGAAGGGGCTGAAGGCGGATGTGGTCATGCTCCAAGAGACACACCTGAAGGTGGCAGACCAGGTAAGATTGAGGAAGGGGTGGGTAGGTCAGGTGTTTCACTCGGGGCGGGATGCCAAACATAGGGGGGGTGGCGATCTTGGTGGGAAAGAAAGGAAATGAAAATCGCTTATTGTCACAAGTCGGCTTCAAATGAAGTAACTGTGAAAAGCCCCTAGTCGCCACATTCCGGCGCCTGTTCGGGGAGGGTATGGGAATTGAACCGTGCTGTTGGCCTGCTTTGGTCTGCTTTCAAAGTCAGCGATTTAGCCCTGTGCTAAACAGGGTGTTGTTCGAGGCGTCGAGCATTGTGACAGACAATGGCGGCAGGTATGTAATGGTAAGTGGTAAGCTGCAAGGGGAGAGGGTGGTGCTGGTCAACGTGTACGCCCCGAACTCGGACGATACGGGATTTATGCGGCGCATGTTGGGTCGGATCCCGGACTTGGAAGTGGGGGGACTGATAATGGGGGGAGGGGACTTTAACACCGTGTTGGATCCGGCGCTGGATCGCTCCAGATCTAGGACGGGTAGGAGGCCGGCGGCGGCTAAAGTGCTGAGGGGGTTTATGGACCAGATGGGAGGGGTGGAATTTGCAATCTTCTCACACGTTCATAAGTCCTATTCCCAGATCAACTTTTTTGTTATGAGCAGGGCGCTGATTGCGAGAGTAGAGGATACCGAGTACTCGGCGATAGCCATTTCGGATCACGCCCCGCATTGGGTAGACCTAGAGCTGGGGGAGGAGAGGGACCAGCGCCCGTTGTGGCACTTGGAGGTGGGGCTGTTGGCGGACGAGGAGGTGAGCGTGCGGGTCCGAGGAAGCATAGAGAAATACCTGGAGGCCAACGATAATGGGGAGGTCCGAGTGGGGATGGTCTGGGAGGCGCTGAAGGCGGTGGTTAGGGGAGAGCTGATCTCCATTAGGGCCCACCAGGGGAGGAGCGAGCAGAGGAAGAGGGAGAGGCTGGTGGGGGAGATGGTGAGGGTAGACAGGAGGTACGCAGAGGTGCCGGAGGAGGGACTGTTGAGAGATAGGCGTAGCCTCCAGGCCGAATTTGACCTGTTGACCATCAGAAAGGCGGAGGCGCAGCGGAGGAAGGCCCAGGGGGTGATTTATGAATATGGGGAAAAGGCAAGTCGAATGCTGGCGCATCAGCTTCGAAAGCGGGACGCAGCTGGGAGATCGGGGGAGATAAGGATAGGGCAGGGAGTGTGGTGCGGAGTGGAGCTGGCATCAATGGTGTCTTCAGGGACTTCTACGAGGAATTGTACCGATCCGAGCCCCCACGGGAGGAGGGAGGGATGGGCCGCTTTCTGGGCCAACTGAGGTTCCCGAAGGTGGAGGAGGGACTGGTGGTGGGAATTAGGGGCCCCGATTGGGCTGGAGGAGCTGGCCAAGGGGATAGGGAACATGAAGGCGGGGAAGGCACCGGGGCCGGATGGTTTCCCGGTCAAATTTTACAAAAAATATGTGGACCTGTTGGGCCTTTTGCTATTTAGGACCTTCAATGAGGCAAGGGGGGGGGGGGGGGGGGGGCTTTGCCCCCGACGATGTCCCAGGCACTGATCTCCTTGATCCTGAAGCGGGACAAGGATCCCCTGCAGTGTGGGTCTTACAGGCCGATTTCGTTGTTAAATGTAGATGCCAAGGTGCTGGCGAAGGTCTTAGCCACGAGGATTGAGGATTGTGTGCCGCAGGTTATCCTCGAAGACCAGATGGGGTTTGTGAAGGGGAAGCAGTTGAGCGCGAAAGTGCGGAGGCTCCTGAACGTTATTATAATGCTGGCGAGGGAGGGGGAGGCGGAGATATTGGTGGCGATGGACGCTGAGAAGGCCTTTGATAGGGTAGAGTGGGGGTACCTGTGGGAGATGCTGAAGAGGTTCAGGTTTGGGGAGGGGTTCGTCAGGTGGGTTAAGCTGTTGTACGAGGTCCCGATGGCGAGTGTGGCCACGAACAAGAGGAGGTCTGAGTACTTTCGGTTGCATCGAGGGACGAGGCAGGGGTATCCCCTGTCCCCCCTGCTCTTCGCACTGGCGATTGAACCCCTGGCTATGGCACTGAGGGAGTCGAGGAACTGGAGGGGGTTGGTGCGGGGTGGGGAGGAGCATTGGGTGTTGCTCTATGCGGACGACTTGCTGCTATATGTGGCGGACTCAGTGGGGGGAATGCCGGAGGTAATGAGGATCCTCAGGGAGTTCAGGGATTTCTCAGGGTACAAGCTCAACATGGGGAAGAGCGAGTTATTCGTGGTTCAACCAGGTGATCAGGAGAGGGTGATTGGCGAGCTCCCGCTAAAAAGGGCGGAGAGGAGCTTCAGGTATTTGGGGGTCCAGGTGGCCAGGAGCTGGGGGGCCCTGCATAGACTTAATTTCACGAGGCTGGTGGAGCAAATGGAGGAAGAGTTTAAGAGGTGGGACGCGTTGCCGCTGTCCCTAGCGGGTAGGGTGCAGTCAGTCAAGATGACGGGACTCCCAAGGTTTTTTTCCTGTTCCAGTGCCTCCCCATTCTTATCCCGAAGGCCTTCTTTAGGCGGGTCAACAGGAGCATAACGGGGTTTATGTGAGCGCGAGGGATTCCGAGGGTGAGAAGGGTGTTCCTGGAGCGGAGTAGGGATGGGGGGGGCTGGCGCTGCCCAATATCTGTGGGTACTACTGGCCCACTAGTGTTGCAATGGTGCGCAAGTGGGTGATGGAGGGGTCGGCATGGAAGAGGCTGGAGACGGCATCTTCTGAGGGGGTACGAGTCTGGAGGCGCTGGTAACGGTGCCGCTGCCACTCCCTCCAATGAGGTATACTACGAGCCCGGTGGTGGCGGCTACCCTCAAAATTTGGAGGCAATGGAGGCAGTACAGGGGGGAAGTGGGGGCCTCAGTGTGGACCCCGATACGGGGGAACCACCGGTTTGTCCCAGGGAGAATAGATGGGTTTTCGGGGTGGCACGGGACAGGGATAAGAAGGTTGGCGGACCTGTTTGTGGATGGGAAGTTCGCGAGCCTGGGTGAGCTGGAGGAGAAGTACAGGCTCCCCCCGGGAAACACCTTTAGGTATCTACAGGTAAGGGCGTTTGCCAGGCGGCAACTGGTGGAATTCCCTCTGCTGCCGCCATGCACGGTACAGGACAGGATGCTCTCGGGGGGGGGTGTTGGAGAGGGGAAGATTTCGGCAACATACCAGGTGATGCAGGAGGTGGAGGAGGCCTCGGTGGAGGAGCTGAAAGGTAAGTAGGAGGAGGAGTTGGGGGAGGAGATCGAGGAGGGGACGTGGGCAGATGCCCTTGGGAGGGTAAACTCTCCCTCTTCGTGCGCAAGGCTCAGCCTCATACAGTTTAAGGTGCTGCACAGGGCACACATGACCGGGACAAGGATGAGCCGGTTTTTTTGGGGTGAGGACAGGTGTGTTAGGTGCTCAGGGAGCCCAGCAAACCACACCCATATGTTCTGGGCATGCCCAGTGCTGGAGGAATTTTGGAAGGGCGTAGCGAGGACGGTGTCGAGGGTTGTAGGATCCAGGGTCAAACCGGGCTGTGGGCTCGCAATATTTGGGGTTGCAGGGGAGACGGGAGTGTAGGAGGCGAAAGAGGCCCGAATTCTGGCCTTTGCATCCCTGGTAGCCCGGCGAAGGATTCTTCTTCAGTGGAAGGATGCGAGGCTCCCAAGTGTGAAATCCTGGATGAACGATATGGCGGGGTTTATTAAATTGGAGAGGGTGAAATTTGCCTTAAGGGGATCGGTGCAAGGGTTTTTCAGTCAGTGGCAACCGTTCTTGGACTTCCTGACAGAACGGTAGACAATGGTCAGCAGCAGCGGGGGGGGTTCTATTTTATTTTTGTTTGTCTACACTGGGGGGTCTGAGGTGGTGTATATATTTGCTATGTGTTTCGGGGTGTTCATTTATTATTTATGAATGGGGGGAGGGGGGCACGGGGTTGTTTTGTTTTGTTTTGTATTTAATTCTATTGGGTTCCTTTTACATTTTGTTGATATTTTGTGAAAACTTTAATAAAAATTATTTATTTAAAAAAACATGTTGTCTGGACTGAAACATAACAACAAAGATAACGCTCTAAAGGAAAGTGAATGCGTGCGTCTTTTCAATGACCTACCGATCCCTATCCCTATCTCGCGAGGAACTTCAAAAAGTCTGTAAAACTGGGGGTGTCGAATTGGACAATTTTTCTTTCCACTGACTTCAATGACTGCAGCCAAAATTTATTTTGCTTTCCCACAAAATATTGAGGATGTCCTGAACAATACCTATATGAACTAATTCCACGGCATACTGTGGAAAGTATGTACATAGGACAGATGTGTTCCAGATGGAAGCAGGGCATTGAAAATGAATTGGATCACCAAAGTCTGAATAAGGATGATCCTCATTAATTAACCTCGCTTTTTATAAATGGGATTTGCATTGTATGTTTCTGTATGAGGCATGTGATTGAATTGCATAAAATCACAGACTATTGCACCCCTGCTATTCTGGAAATAAGATTTAATGTTTAATTAAATACTTTCTAAAAAAGGCCTCCACTACCAGGGAGAAGAAAACAATTGGCTGAGAATGTAAAATTTACTCAGTGCATCATTAAACATTTTCTATGTAAATTGACAGCAATGCCTCCCTCGGGGACGTAATGTAATGTGATGTCCTGTTAGCAGGCAGCAAAAGGCTTAAACAAATTATTTGGAGCCATTTGAACAGTAAAACGAATTAAACAGTAAAGAAAATGTGACTGTGCTGTGAAATTAGAAACATTTACTTCAGAATTCGTAGAATCAATAATCAAAATTATTTTTAAAATTCTGAAATTATAGTACTTCAGTATCTGCACTGCTTTTGAATCCCTGATTTAAAAAATATAGATATTTGCCTATAGTCAAATCAAAATATTGGTGCCTCCCAAAATCAGGACATCTGAATTTCAATATAAGTCTGGATTTCGTTTTTTGTTTACCTTCTCTGACAAAAATTCTCATATTACTTGGTCACAATATGACAGTAAAGAAAACCTCTTGCAAACGTCAAACTATCTATTCCTGCTTCGCTGAATGCAATATTCGCTTGAATCCTCCCAATAGTTCCCTCCCAGTGAACACAAGACAATTTCCTAACTTAGATCCTTTGGGGATTCAGATAAATCTTCCCATTAGCCAAAGGGTAATGTAATCATGGGAGGGATGTGCAGTCGAGAACTAAATCAAAACAAACATTTGGACGGTGTCATTGGACCCAGTAGGTCAGGTGCGAGGTCTAAAACAGGGAACTGAGTAACATGCTTACAGACCACATATTTCAGGCATGTAAAAGGAGACAACGGTGTGTCCATTTTAATCTCAACGCTACACCAAAAGGGGCTTTACAGCTGCATTTTCGGGCTGTGAGCAATATAGTTAATTGACGGCATCTCACATAGCGTTGCAAGAAGTTAAAGAGAGATGGTGATCTTTTGCTGAGAGAGGTTAAAGACCACAAAATGAACCCACCGCGAAGTTGGTGGCTGGATCGCCAGTGTGCTTCTGTAACTAAGGCCGTGTGAGGATTAGGCTAATTTGGCTTCTTTAAGACAATTGTGCTGACAGTGAAGTGTATCAAATTGTCTGGCTGGTGCCGATTGTGTAGTTTAAATTGGGGAGTGACAAAGAGAGCTTGGTGAATTGCTGAGTGAGCCATCCAGTTGGTTTTTGCAAATTTATTTAGATATTCTATTGAGAAGCTTCTTCAAGGACTTCCTCAGGGTTTAGTTCTCAATCCGTTTCTGAACTTTCTGTGCGTCAGTGAGGAGCTCCCGGAAGCAAGGATAGGGACTTTTAAAAACAATATTTTTATTCCTCCTCCTTTTTCACATTTTCTCCCGCATTTACACCCATCAACAATAAACAATAATCAGCAAGATATGTCAATCCCCATAACAATAACAACAATCCCATCTGCCCACCAACCCCCAAACATCAGCCCACATGTTTACATAAACAAATGACAAAAATGAATCAGGGATTACCCATAGTCACCCTTAATCTACACAGCCCCCCTCCCCCCACAACCCTCCCACCCACCCACCCCCAACTAATGTTCGATGTTATCCAGTCCTTGAAAGTGCATAATAAATAGTGCCCATGATTTGTAGAACCCCTCCGAGCTTCCCCTCAGTTCGAATTTAACCTTCTCAAGGGTCAAGTATTCCAACAGGTCCCCCTGCCACACCAGGGCACTGGGTGGAGAGGCTGCTCTCCATCCCAGCAGGATCCGCCTTCGGGCGATCAACGAGGCGAAGGCTACGACATCTTCCTCCGCACCCGTTTCCAACCCTGGCTGGTCCGACACCCCGAATATGGCCTCCCGGGGACCCGGGTCCAGTTTCACATGCACCACCTTGGAAATTACCCTAAACACCTCCTTCCAGTACTCTCCTAGCTTTGGACAGGACCAAAACATATGAACGTGATTAGCCCCCCCCCCCCCCCCCCCCCACCCCCGCGCAACGCTCACATACATCCTCTACTCCTTAAAAAAATCGGCTTATCCTCACCCTCGTGAGGTGCGCTCTATATACCACCTTCAGCTGTATCAGCCCCAAACTTGCACATGAGGTGGAGGCATTCACTCTTCGGAGCACCTCACACCAGACCCTCTCCTCTATAACCTCTCCCAGCTCTTCCTCCCACTTTGCTTTGATCCCTTCCAGTGGTGCCTTATCCTCTTCCAAAATAGCTCCGTACGCCGCTGACACTGCCCCCTTCTCCAGTCCCCTTGTCGTCAACACCTCCTCCAGTAATGTGGAGGCCGGTTCCTCTGGGAAGCTCTGTATCTCCTTCCTGGCAAAATCCCGAACCTGCATGTACCTAAACACTTCTCCCTGCTCTAGCCCATACTTCGCTTCCAGCTCCCTCAATCCTGCAAACCGACCCCAAAGAAACAAATCTTTAGCGTCTTAATCCCCCTCTCTTCCCATTTCTGAAAACTTCCATCCCACCTCCCTGGCTCAAATCTGTGGTTCCCCCGAATCAGCATTTCCCTTGACCCTAAACCCGAATGTTGGCGAAACTGCCTCCAGATTTTCAATGAAGCTATTATCACCGGACTCCCTGAATATTTCCCCGGAGCTATCGGGAGCGGCGCTGTTGCTAGTGCCTTCAGCCCCGACGCCCTGCACAAACTCTCCTCCATTCTGACCCACTGAGAATCAACCCCTCTGACCCAGCTCCGCACTTTCTCCACATTCGCCGCCCAGTAGTAGTACAACAGGTTCGGGAGACCCAAACCCCCTGCCTGCTTTCCCCTCTGTAGCAGCACCTTTCTCACTCTGGCCACCTTCCCTCCCCATATGAATGAGGTAATCCTTCCCTCAATCTCCCTGAAAAAAGACTTTGGCAAGAAAATCGGTAGGCACTGAAAAATAAACAGGAATCGCGGCAACACATTCATTTTAACCGCCTGTACCTGACCCGCCAGTGACAGAGGAAGGCCATCCCACCTTGCCAGATCGACTTTCACTCTCCCCACCAAACTAGTGATGTTGTACCTGCGAAACCTCCCCCACTCCCGGGCAACCTGCACTCCCAGATACCTAAAATGAGTCCCTGCCCTACGGAATGGCAGCCCCCCCACCCCTGCATCCACCCCCAGCCGAGACACCACAAAATACTCGCTCTTGTCCAGGTTCAGCTTGTACCCCGAGAAAGACCCAAATACCCGCAGTAGCTCCAATATTCCTCCTATCGACGCACTCGGTTCCGACACATACAGCAGCAAGTCGTCGGCATATAAGGACACCCTATGCTCTCTCCCCCCACCCCGCACTACTGCTTTCCATGCTCCCGAACTTCTCAATGTGATGGCCAACGGCTCAATCGCAAGTGCAAACAGCAGGGGGGACATAGGACCTCCCTGTCTCGTCCCACGGTGGAGAGAAAAGTATCTCAAACTGATATTATTTGTGCGGACACTCGCCTTCGGCTCCTTATATAATAGCTTTCCCCAGTTCACAAACCTTGGTCCAATCCCAAACCGCTCCAGCACTGCCATCAGGTACCCCCATTCTACCTGATCAAATGCCTTCTCGGCGTCCAATGCCACAACCACCTCTGTTTCCTTCCCCTCCGCCGGTGCCATAACGACGTTCAAAACCCTCCTAATGTTCAAAAACAGCTGCCTCCCTTTCACGAACCCCGTCTGATCCTCCCCTATCACCTTCGGGAGGCACTCCTCCAGCCTACCTGCCAGTACCTTCGCCAACACTTTTACGTCCACATTCAGAAGTGATATGGGCCGATACGACCCACACTCCGTCGGATCCTTATCTTTTTTTAGCAACAGTGAAATCGATGCCTGCCCCAAGGTTTGCGGCAACACCCCCTCCCCTATCGCCTCCTCAAACATCCCCACCATCAGGGGTGCCAACCTGTCCTTGAATTTTTTATAATATTCCACCAGAAACCCATCCGGCCCTACCACCTTCCCCGACTGCACCCTCCCAATCGCATCCTTTATCTCCTGCTCCACTATTGCTCCTTCTAATGTAGCCCTGTCCCCCTCCCCTTGCCTCGGGTACACCAACCCATCTAGAAATTCCTGCACCTCATGTCTCCTCCGAGTGGCTCTGACTTGTACAACCTCTCATAAAACTCCTCAAAAACCTTGTTAATCAGCACTGGAGCCACCATCAACTTCCCTGCCCTATCCTTCACCTGAAGAATTTCCCTTGCCGCTGCCTCCCTCCGGAGCTGACCTGCTAACATGCCTTATCTCCATGTTCATAAACTGCACCCCTTGCTTGTCTCAGTTGGCACACCGCCTTCCTGGTGGACAGTCGGTCGAAGCTCGCCTGTAGTTCCTTCCTCTTTTCCAGCTTTGCCGGGTCCCCATCCTCTGCATACCTCCTATCTACCTCCAGCATCTCATCTATTACCCCCTGCCACTCCAACCTCTCCTCTTTGTCCACCCTGGCCTCAAACAAAATTACCTCACCCTTCACCACCGCCTTTAGAACCTCCCAAACAACTGCCTTCGACACCTCACCCGTACAATTGAAACCTACATATTCCTTAATTACCTTTTCAATTTTCTCACAGAACACTTGGTTCCCCAAAAGCGCCACATCCAGTTTCCACCCCGGTCTCTGCGCTGCCCCCTTCTCTAGCACCATATCCACCCAATGTGGAGCGTGATCTGACACTGCAATTGCAGAGTATTCCGACCCCTTGACTCCAGCCAGCAAAGCTTTCCCCACCACAAAAAAGTCGATCCGCGAGTATACCTTATGGACCACTGAGAAAAACTAGTAGTCCCGTTCCCTTGGGTGCAGGAACCTCCAAGGGTCCACCCCTCCCATTTCCACCATTAGCCCAGCCAGCGCCTTCGCCCCCCCTGATGGGGCCAGCGAGCACGGCCGTGATCTGTTCAACCTTGGCTCCTGCACCAAGTTCCAGTCCCCCTCCCACACACAATCAGCTCATGCGTGTCCAAGTCGGGAATAGCCCCAAACACCTTCCTCGCGAATCCCACGTCGTCCCAATTGGGACCGTATACACTTAACAGCGCCACTAATCTCACCTCCAGCGCCCCTGCCACAATCACATATCTACCCCCCTGATCTGCCACCACCTTCTCCATCTGGAAGCGTACCCTTTTGCTGACCAACACCTCTACCCCTGGAGCCCCTCCATCAAATCCGGAGTGAAACACTTGGCAAACCCAGCCCTTTTTACGTCTCACCTGGTCCTTCACCCTCAAGTGAGTCTCCTGCAGCATTGCTACATCGGCTTTCAAACTTTTAAGATGTGCAAGCACCCTTGACCTCTTGACCAGACCTCCTAACCCTCTCACGTTCCACGTGATTATCCTTACTGGGGGTCTCTCACCCCCCCACCTTTGTTATCCACCATCACCATACCACCAGGCCCTGCCCCATAAGCCTGACCCGCCCCTGTCCATTGTTAACATCGAACCCCTTCCCCCCCTCCCAGGAACCCCCCCTACAAAAACATCCCCCAACATCCATCCCCTCCCCCCTCTCGCTCGCCTCGTAGGCCCATTGAAGCCTGCTATCGAGGCTCCAACGTCCAGAGCCCTCCTCTCACCTCACCCCCGTTCACTAACTGACTCTAGTTAGCTAGCATGAGTGGCTCCCCCCGCCAAGCCCTCTCACCCCCTTCCACCCAGTCCCAGAGAAAGAAACACCAAAACAAACCCAACAATCCAACCCCAACAATTCACTAACATAACATTTAACCGTCGCAACACAGAACGCCATTAACTTGAACTCTGTAACAATGCAAAGAGAAGTAAATTTCAATACAAATCAGTAAAAAGAAAGTTGTAACATTTATACATTTTCCAGCCGCTCAAACACAGTCCACAGTCTCTCTTCCAGTTCCGCTCTTCACGTCTGTCCCAAGCCTTCTGCCCTCATGAACGCCTCAGCCGCCTCCGCTGAATCAAAATAAAAGTCTTTGGCGTTATATGTTACTCTCAACTTCGCCGACAACACCACACCAAATCGCACCCCCTTCTTGTACAAAGCCGCCTTCACTCGCCCAAATGCCGCTCGTCTTTTTGCCAACTCCACCGTCAAGTCCTGGTAGATCTGAACTGCAGTACCATCCCACACTTCTGCTTCGCCCAGCTTAATACCTTCTCCGTCATGCAAAACTTATAGAAGCAGATAATTACTGCCCTTGGCGGCTCATTCACTTTGGGCGTCGGCCTTAATGACCGATGAGTTCGGTCTAGCTCGTACAGGGTGGGGCTCTCACCCTCCCCATCAGCTCTGCCAACTTCTGAGCAATGTATTGCGTTGGCCTTGGGCCCTCTGTCCCTTTGGGCAAGGCCTCAATTTTCAAATTGTGTCGCCTTGAGCGGTTTTCCAAGTCTTCCAGCTTTGCTCGGAGTCCTCTGTTAACCTCCACCACCCTCTGCAGCTCGTCCCCCATCGAGGTGACCTGGTCGCTGTGTCGTGTCACGGCCTCCTCCACCTCCTTCATCTTCTCGCCCAACTCTCTCACCTCGGCCAATGCCTTTGCCACCTCCACCCACATCGGGCCGATTGCCTCCTCCACCAATGACCTCAACACCACCGCCGTCTCTTTCCTGAAGGCCTCCATGTGCCTCACAAACTGTTTTTCCAGCTCCACCGCCATCACCTCGGTCATCTTCTCCACCGTAAGTAGTGCGGCCACGCCTTGCAGTTCGGCTTCCACCATCCTGTCAACACTTTTGCTAGCCTTCTCCTTCAGCGGTGATCCCACGTTTCCTCCTTTCTTCGACGCTGCTCTTCGCAGCCTTTAGCGGCTTATTGTTTTTTATCTTCCTTCTTTTCTCCTCTCTCCCCCTTCACCCTCCTGTCCTTCATCAATCTGAATTATTTTTTTCTTGAAAAAAAAAGGGGGGGAGAAAAAAACCAACTTTTACCAAACTTCCTTAAACCTTCTTTCTTTCTCCTCTGCATTCACCCAGAGCTCCCCTGGGAACAGGCTTCAGCCTTCTTTCTTCCTCCTAGGTGGGAGCCATCCGACGTGGAGCACCCTCCCGACATGGTGCCCTGGCCTCGGGCCTGCCGCCTCGGCCTCCTCGTAGCTCCGCCCTCGCTGCTCTGATCTCAACGCCGCACCCAGCACCTCAGTCCCCGCCACCCGACACCCGCGCAGGGTTCTTCACCGGTTTTTAAACCGGCCCCGCTGGCTGCTCGTGACGGCCCCAAAGGCCGACGCGACGATAGTCGGGGGGTGCGTGAAGACTCGGGGATTTCCCCGAAATCGTCGTGAATCGCGGCCACCGGCGGGAGCTCTTGTTGCTGCACCCGCCCTGCTCGCCCACACCACCGGAAGTCGCAAGGATAGGGCCTTGCCTATAGTTTGTCACTGACAATGCCATTTGGATATCTTCCATTAATTCAGAAATTGCATCTTAAATAATACTCTGAGGGCACCTGGGTGGTCTGGAAGATTGAGCATTCCACAGAATAGAGTCCGTACAGTGCAGAAGGAGGCCTTTTGGCCCATCGAATCTGCACCGATTCTCTAAAAGAGAATCCCACTCCACTCCCCCTATCCCCGTAATACCGTAGCCCCAGCTGGCCTGCACATCCCTAGACACTAAGGGACAACTTTATCGTGGCAAATCCACCCAACCCGCACATCTTTGGACTGTGGGAGGAAACCGGAGCTCCAGGTAGATCACTTGGTTGCATGGTGTAACCTCTCTCTAAAAGCTGGAAAGACCAAGGAACTGATCATCGACTTCAGGAAGAGTAGCAGGACACACACATCCCCATCTACATCAATGGCTCCGAAGTAGAGATGGTCGATAACTTTAAGTTCCTGGGGGTCACCATCACTAACAGTCTGACCTGGTCCACTCACGTTGATGCAACCGTCAAGAAAGCCCAACAACGTCTTTACTTCCTACGGAAACTAAAGAAATTCAACATGTCTGCATCGACTCTCACAAACTTCTACAGATGTGCCACAGAGAGCATCCGATCCGGCTGGTATGGCAACTGCTCAGCCCAAGATCGCAAGAAACTGCAGAGTGTGGTGAACTCAGCCCACGCATCACACAAGCTTGCCGCCCTCACATTGATTCTGTGTACACCTCCTGCTGCCTCAGAAAGGCAGATAGCATTATCAGAGAGCCTCTCGCCCAGGCTTTGCCCTGTTCCAGACCCTTCCGTCAGGCAGAAGATACAGAAGTCTGAAGACCCGCACATCCAGACATAGGAACAGCTTCTTCCCCACAGCTACTAGACTCCTCAACGACTCTCCCTTGGACTGACTTGTTCCCTGTAAGAACACTATTCATGACTCCGTATGCTGCTCTTGTTTGGCCTTATCATAGAATTTACAGTGCAGAAGGAGGCCATTCAGCCCATCGAGTCTGCACCAGCTCTTGGAAAGAGCACCCTACTCAAGCCCACACCACCCTAGCCCCATAACCCAGTAACCCCACCCAACACTAAGGGCAATTTTGGACACTAAGGGCAATTTAACATGGCCAATCCACCTAACCTGCACATCTTTGGACTGTGGGAGGAAACCGGAACACCCGGAGGAAACCCACGCACACACGGGGAGAACGTGCAGACTCCGCACAGACAGTGACCCAGCCGAGAATCGAGCTTGGGACCCTGGAGCTGTGAAGCAATTGTGCTAACCACTATGCTACCGTGCTGCCCCCTTGTTCCGCACAGTAACCAATCACGATTTGTGATGCACCGCTGTCAATGTACTCTGTCGATTATTCTTTTGTCTGCTATGTACGTACTGTGTCCATTCCCTTGGCCACAGAAAAATACTTTTCACTGTACTTCAGTACATGTGACAATAAATATCTATCTATCAATCTGTCTATCTATCTATCTATATATCTAACTATCCGGAGGAAACCCACAGGGACACAAGGAGAATGTGCAAACTCCAGACAGACAGTCGTCCAAGGTCATAATTGTCATGATATGCAGACATGCAGGTAATGATATACAGACAGGCAGCTAATGAACACAGAGAACAGGACAGGACCAATGAGCAGGCAGCACACTCAGGGGTAGTATCTCACTATAAAAGGCACGAGGCGCTCACACTCAGCCTCTTTCCACTGATGAACATCTACAGAATGAGTCAGGGTGTATGTACAGATCACACCTCCAGCACGTGGCTAAGAGCTAGTCTGGTTCAGTCAGACAGAGTAACCACACTTAGGTTAGCAGAGTTGAACTCATAGAGAACTGTGCTAACGGTGCTACTGGTTCAACAAATCAGATTGAACTAACTTCAAGGTCTGGAGTATCTTTTGGTTAAAGCTGCATCCAGTTGCAGCCTGTGTTATTCCAGAGTACCTAACATGACATGCTGCCAGGAGACTGATTAATCTAGGTGGTTTACCTCAGTCCATTCCGTGATGACCAGCGAATGTATCCCGGCACCATGGAGAAGATTCAGGCTTCTCACCAGCTCAGGACCTCCGGCAATCTCAGTGCTAACTGGCGGGCATTCAAGCAAAAGTTTCTGCTGTACATCGAAGCTATCGAGCTCTTCAACTCTTTTCACTTCGCCGAAGGCCAGGACAAGACAAAGTTTCAGACCATCCTGGACAAGTTTGACAGTCACTGTGAAGTGGACACCAATGAACTCTTCGAGCGCTACATATTCAAACAGCGTCTACAAGGTAAAGATGAATCTTTCAACTCCTTCTTAACTAACCTCCGCCTGCTAGCGTTGTCCTGCAACTTTGGTGATATTGCTGACTCCATGGTCGGAGACCAAATCGTTTTTGGAGTTCACTCTAATCCTCTGAGAGAGCAGCATGAAAATGAAGCATGAGCACGCCAAAAATCGCTATGCCCAGTACAAATCGGCTGAAAATGAGAAACTTGCCTCCCACGAGGCAGAGAGTGTGCAGGTCATCTCCCGGATGCAGCGTCTCAGCTTTGATAAAAGCGGCCATTTCGCGAGCTTTTCCCGGGGCTCCACGCATGCACGATGCGAACGGGATAACGAAGCGGCCGACACCCGCACTGCGCATGTGCGACAACGTGCAGAGCGCCAGGACGCCGACGTCATGATGTGCTCGAACTGCGACGACTCCCACTCAAAGAAACACTACCCTGCAAGAGGCAGGCGATGTTTAAACTGCGGGAAGCCTGGACACTATGCAGCCTTGAGCTGGTCTGCACCACCAGTCAGGGGCCAGCGCTCCCAATTCCGACGACGGAGCGTTTAGAGTGTGCAACAACGATTACAGGATTCTGATCCTGGCAGCACAACGGATCCAGAGGAAGAATGCCTGGACTCCACCTACTGTGTGGGCATCATTACCAAATGTGAATATACCACATCCAGCTCATGCCACGTCCAACTCATCACAAATTCAATCCATCCTCGCTGTGGATTCTGCGGACGAATGGCGTGCGGTGATGCAGGTCAACCACTGCTGGACACAGGTGCTTCTCCCAACCTCCTCTCACAGGCAGATTTCAAACGCATCAAGAAGGTCCTTCCAGCAGCCTGCAGGCTCCTGGACTACAACGGAAATGCCATCACGGCACTGGGATCCTTCCATCTACTCGTCTCCAAATGGAGCACCCATGCACAGTTACATTTTGAAATTGTCAAGCCGGACAGGGCATCCCTACTTGGCGCGCAGGCCTGCAAGCAGCTGAACCTCGTGCAGCAGGTTTACACAACGACATCCTCCAATGTGGATCTTCAGGCCGGCATTGACGACATCCTCGCTCAGTACCCAGATGTGTTCGACGGGATGGGCACGCTGCCATATCGATACAAGATTCTGCTATGAACTGATGCCAAGCCAGTGGTCCACGCACCACGCCGGGTCCCGGCTCCGCTGAGGAAGCGCCTGAAGGCACAGCTCAAGGATCTTCAGCAACAGGGCATCATTTCCAAGGTAACCGAACTGACTGACTGGGTCAGCTCGATGGTATGTGTTAGAAAGCCTTCGGGAGACCTGCGCACCTGCATTGATCCCAAGGATCTCAATAAGAATATAATGCGAGAACACTACCCCATCCCAAAGCGGGAGGAACTCACCAGTGAGATGGCACATGCACGTTTTTTCACCAAATTAGATGCGTCACATGGATTTTGGGAAATCCAGCTGGATGACTCCAGCAGAAGGCTCTGCACCTTCAACACACCGTTTGGCAGATACTGCTATAATCGCATTCCGTTTGGCATTGTCTCGGCATCAGAGATCTTCCATCGCATTATGGAGCAGGCATTGAAGGGGTTCGTGTGTACGTGGACGACATCATCATATGGTCCACGACCCATGAAGAACATGGTTCCTGTCTCCAGCAGATATTCCGCCGTGTCCATGCCAATGGCCTGGAGCTGAACAGGTCCAAATGTTGCTTTGGCCTGTCGACACTCAAGTTCCTCGGTGACCAGATCTCTCAGCAGGGCGTGCGCCCGGACGCAGACAAGGTCAAGGCCATCAAAGCCATGAAGGTCCTTGAAGACAAGAAGGCAGCGTTGCGCTTCCTGGGCATGGTCAATTTTCTGGTCAAGTTCATCCCAAACCTGGTCTCACACACCACGGCCCTACGAAACCTGGTGAAAAAGTCCACTGCCTTTGAGTGGAAGGCAGCACATCAGGCAGAGTGGTTGGAGCTGAAAGCCAGGCTCACCACTGCACCCATCTTGGCATTTTTCGACCCAGACAGGGAGACGAAGATCTCGTCAGATGTAAGCCAGGATGGCATCGGTGCGGTGCTTCATCAACGCGATGACACTTCATCCTGGGCACTGGTAGCCTACGCATCGAGGGCCATGACGCCCACTGAAACAAGGTATGTGCAAATAGAGAAGGAATACCTGGGTCTTCTCACTGGCATTCTCAAGTTTCATGACTATGTCTACGGCCTGCCGACATTCACTGTCGAGACGGATCATAGGCCTCTGGTCCACATCATCCACAAGGACCTGAACAACATGACACCTCGGTTGCAGCGCATCCTCCTCAAACTCAGAAGGTACGACTTTGACTTGGTCTACACACCTGGCAAGGAGCTCATCATCGCTGATGCATTGTCCCGCTCCATCACATTGCCTAGTGAACCGCTGGAAATCATCCGGCAGATTGAATCACAGGTACAGCTGTGTGCTAGCACCCTCCCGGCGTCTGATGAGAAGGTGGTTCGTATCCGCGAGGAGACAGCCAAAGGCTTGCAGTGTGTCATGCACCACCTCGCCAATGGCTGGCAGAAAGGGCAGTGCCCTCAATTTTACAATGCAAAGAACGACCTGATGGTGATTGATGGTATCCTCCTCAAGCTGGACCGGATTGTCATTCCACTCAGTCTCCAGAGCTTGGTGCTCCGCCAAATCCATGAGGGACACCTGGGTGTCGAGAAGGGCAGACACAGAGCCAGGCAGGCTGTCTACTGGCCCAGTTTCGCCAGGACATCTCGAACATGGTCCTCAACTGTGCTTCCAGCCAGCGCAGAGCAAGGAGACGCTCCAGCAGCATGAAATCGAGACCTCACCGTGGTCCAAGGTTGGCATCGGCCACTTTCATGCGAATGTTGATTATTGACTATTTCTCCAATTGCCCTGAAGTCGTGAAGCTCTCAGACCTCACATCTCGGTCGGTCATCAAGGCCTGTAAGGAGACGTTCTCCAGGCATGGTATCCCACTCACTGTCATGAGTGACAATGGCCCGTGCTTCAACAGGCACAAGTGGTCTATGTTTGCCAAGTCATACCATTTCAAACATGTCACTTCCAGCCCACACTATCCGCAGTCCAAAGGGGTGCACTTTGTGAAACAGTTTGTCTGCAAGGCCATGATTCTGCTTCTGACATCTACCTTGCACTGCTTGCGTACAGGGTGACCCCCCTGTCCACTGGCATGTCGCCGGCTCAACTCCTGATGAACAAGGACCTGTGGACGACACTTCCAGCCACACGTACCCAACCTGGATCGCCTCCCGGTGCTGCAGAAGGTTCAGCAGCTCCGAAACCAGCTCATGCCCATGTTATCCCCGGCAGACACTGTCAGGATCAAGATACCGGATGGTAGCTAGTCTGCTCCAGCTGTCGTTGTTCGACAAGCTGCGCCCCACTCGTATGTTGTACGTATGGCTGATAGTTCTGTTGTGCGACGAAACAGACGGGCACTGCGCAAAGTTGCCTGCTCGTAACCACTTTCTTCTCCGTTTCCGTCCATTGTTTTGCCACCTCCTGATACCTCGAACTACGAGGCCACCAGTCAGGCTTCCATCCCGCCTGTCAAGGTGCCGTCGTCCCCACCACCACCTCTCCGGCGGTCGACAAGGATCAGACGCAAGCCCCAGAGACTGGACTTATGAACATTTGTTTTGTTTGCTATGTTCTGTTTTCTCACATTAGACAGCTGTCTTCACATGTAAATACGTTCACATAAGTCACCGCTTGTAAATATGTTAATATATGCCACCACATGTAAGTACGTTCCCATATGCCAACAAAACATAAAATAAAAAGGGAGATGTCATGATATGCAGACATGCAGATAATGATATACAGACAGGCACAGACAGGCAGCTAATGAACACAGAGAACAGGACATGACCAATGAGCAGGCAGTACACTCAGGGGTGGTATCTCATATTACACGGCACGAGGCACTCACACTCCGCCTCTTTCCACTGATGAACATCTACAGAGTGAGTCAGGGTGTACGTACAGTATCACACCTCCAGCACGTGGCTTAGAGCTAGTCTGGTTCAGCCAGACAGAGTAACCACACTTAGGTTAGCAGAGAGTCGAACTCCTAGACAACTGTGCTAACTGTGCTACTGGTTCAATAAATCAGATTGAACTAACTTCAAGGTCTGAAGTATCTTTTGTTTAAAGCTGCATCCAGTTACAGCCTGTGTTATCCCAGAGTTCATAACACATCAATAATCAAACCCAGGTCCCTGGCGCTGTGAGGCAGCAGTGCTAACCACTGTGTCACCATGCCACACAATAGCAAATGCCACCTAGTCAGAAAGCCCTGCTGCTTTCCCCTGATTGAAACAAGTACAAAATGACTAAACACACACAAAAATTATTGGAAACCTGAAAATTAAAACAGCATAAAACTGAAAACACTCAGTCGGTCAGGCAGCGTCTGTGAAAAGACAGCGGTCAACATTTCAAGCTGTTGTTCTTCTCTCTACACTTACAACAACAATCTCTGCAATCAACTTGCACCCATGTGTGATGCGGACCTGAGATCACTACATTCTCTGCTGCTTTACAAACTTACTTACTGGGAGGGATCATTATTTACCAAGGTGTTGAAGGTATGATTGTATCAGCAATAAAGTGAAAACACTGTCACAAGGAAGTGTCTGTCGCGAAGGAGAATTTGGATAATCACCAATCCTTCCAATATTTTACAAGAGTGTTGAGTTATTCTTGAAATCCATCAAGACCAGCAAAGATCAGAAAATTGCAGGGAATAATGTTCTCAATGAATATGACTTGAACATGACAAATTGACAACCATTGTTAACATGGCATCTGTCAGGAAGGAAACCCCATTTGAATATACTTAAATATACTTAAAGCACTTCCCCGCCATATGTTCCCCCCCAAGGTAGGGAATTCCCTCCTCACCGACGTGACATCACTTCAGTGAGGTTTATAACAGTTTTTGCAAATTGCGAAGCTGTCGAGGGGAACCCGCCTGTGGCACAATGGTAAGAATAGCCTCCAGGGTGAAATGAACATGCCCTGGCACTGCCCACTGCTACCCTCTGGCCGTGTCACGCTGGCAGTGCCAACCCGACAGAGTCAGGGTGACGCTGCCAGAGGGTTGTGCCAGGGAGGCCCCATGTGGGTGAGTGTTGTTCCGTTGCTTGTGTGAGGTTGGGGGGTAGCCCTGATGTTTGTGGGATGGCGGAGACGCTGGGTTTCCCCGGTGCTTGTGGTGGGGGGCTGGCCCAGTGCTTGTCGGCGGGTCCCCTGTGTCTAAGGGGGGGGGGGGGGCGCCTTTTCAATGCAGATCGGAGTGCCCTTCAAAGATGGCCCTCCGATCTCTCTGGAGCCGGGGTTGCCGGCTCTTGTCAAGCCCTGTCCCTCCCAGAGTGATGGCAGAAACCGTGCCATCATTCTCTGCGCACAGAGTATCTGAAGAGAAAGTTTGGCGGTGCAGCTGGAGAGCTACACGCCTTTTTCACACTGAAAAAGACGCTCTTCAAAAAACGGGAAGATTCCACACTAGTTTTCAGGTGCAGGGGAATTTGCCACCACTTCGTTCCATTAATTTCTCCTGCATTATTTCTTTACTTATTTCTTTATGATCATTTCTTTAAGTTCCTCATTCTCACTGAGGTTCTTTCTTCCCCATTCCCCCTGGGATTTTCTTTTGCCTTCCACCATGAAGACAGATGCAATCCGTTTGAAAGCCTGCCTCTAAACCTTGTCCAAAAATTCTGATTCCTGGCCTTAAATATCTTCACTCACCTTGGCAAATCCCACTTGAGCAGAGTTAGCATTTCTACAACTGGCTTCCATGACTTAAAATTAAGGAGTCGCCCATTTAGGGCTGAGATGAGGAGAAACCTCTTCTGTTGGAGACTTGTGAATCACCACCCCAGAGGGCTATTAGTGCTTAGATGTGAAGTATAATGCAAGGCGGTCGATAGATCTTTTCCAGCACCCAGGGAGTCAAGGATAATGAGGATACAGCAAGAAAGGAGAATGGATGTAGGTGTTCAGCCAATTGAATAACAGATGAGGCTACTCCAGCTTCTTTTCTTTATGTTTTAATGAACTCAACAGCTCCTAAATTATTTCACAGGCAATAACATCTTGTTAAAGTCTGTTTACTGTGGTAATGTAAGAAATATGCCAGCCACATCATGCACAGCAAGGTCCCAAAAATAGCAAAGAGGTAAATCGTCAGGTGAATTGCTTTTTTAGTGATGCTGGCTAAGATAGAAATAAGCTGCTCGAAAATGGGGAGTGTTCACCTGTTCTTCAAGTCGAGTAATAGATATTTAATATTCACCTGAAATGGTAGGCAGGGCCTTGCATCTCATCGGAAATACCCCATGTCCAAAAGTGCAGCACTCCCTTGGCACTGCAGTCAATATAGTTTTAGAGTGGGAATTATCTGGCCCTCCTGCGGCATTTTACGCCGGTGAAGGCAGATTGCCATTGGCCGCCAGCAGGCTCTCCCGCCCATCTTCCGTGATTAGCGTGGCTTGTAGCCATCTGGGATGGTCACTTCCCGATTACAAAATGGACACTTTGTAAAGAATGCAGGGAAAATTGGACAATACCAAAAAAGCAAGCAGGTGCAAGGTCTGTCTGTTGATTAGAGCTGTAGCACTCAGACAAGCCCGATACTGCAGAACCATCTACAGACTAATGAGGCATCCTCGGGAACAAAAGGCAACATTTAGGTAAACAATGCTAAGACAGACACCCAGGCGCCAGAGGAGACTAAAACAAAGCAAACCAACGGCCACCTAGGACACGCCCAGCAACCAGGGAACCCACCCCTCTATTGGAGGAAGATCGATAAGAATGATTGGGAAACGGCTCAATTAGTTGGAGCCATGTTCAAGGCCCACCCAAAAGCGCGCAAAGCTCCTTTTGGGTATAAAAAGGATTCCCCAAGAGAGAATCGCTCTCTTGGCCTTGGCTCTCAGCGAGGAGAGACCTGCCAAAGCTACGCCAGACCAAGTAAGCTCCAAGTCAATGCACGCTATGAGATAGACGCTCCTAGTTGCTATCCAGTAAACAGCTCAACCCAGCAGCCTCAGAACCGAGCAACGGCCATTGTTCCTCTGACTGAGTGGGCAGCCGAAGCTAAGTATAGGCTTTTAGTAATAGTGATAGTTTAGGTTGTAGAGTTTTATGCATGAGTAGATTTGACTGTGTGTAAATAAATGAGCATTGCTTTTGAACTTACTAACTGGTGTATCGAGTCTTTGATCAATCAGTATTCGGTTTTGAATCTTGTGGCAGTGTCGAAAGATACCTGGCGACTCTTGAGCAAACATAATTAAACAGAGCCAAATTAAGAGACAACAGCAAGTTAGCAACAGGCTCTTCCGTTGTACTGCCAAGGGACAGTGTGGGGCAGCACGGTAGCCTTGTGGATAGCACAATTGCTTCACAGCTCCAGGGTCCCAGGTTCGATTCTGACTTGGGTCACTGTCTGTGCGGAGTCTGCACATCCTCCCCGTGTGTGCGTGGGTTTCCTCCGGGTGCTCCGGTTTCCTCCCACAGTCCAAAGATGTGCGGGTTAGGTGGATTGGCCATGATAAATTGCCCTTAGTGTCCAAAATTGCCCGTGGGGTTACTGGGTTATGGGGATAGGGTGGCGGTGTTGACCTTGGGTAGGGTGCTCTTTCCAGGAACCGGTGCAGACTCGATGGACTGAATGGCCTCCTTCTGCTCTGTAAATTCTATGATTCTATGACCCGCCATGGGGGTCCCCTTCAGTGGGACCGGAATCTTCCACTGGCGGGAAGAACTGGAAACAAACACCCTCAGTATACATTTTGTACTCAAGTCTCTGCATGGCCTCTGTTTTCACTTTGGTCTGAAGAACAGAAAAGCAGAATATGTTTTAAAAGGCGAGTCACCTGTAAACGTTGATGTTTAAAGTGGCTTGGCTGTACTTGTATGAGGAATGCAAAAAGTTAACACGCAGGTGCAACAAGAGAATGTAAATGTCATCACAGTCCGAGAGGTTGCTTTCCCCTTTGAGAGAGAGTTGACTGGGGATGATTTCTCCTGAGGGTCACCACACCTCTGATGAGGGGCAAGGTTGAGAAGGCGGGGCCTTCATGAATAACCTCAGGAAAGTGGCATGTTGGCCTTTATTGCATAGGGATAGGAGTAAAGAAATAAAGTGCTACGACTACAATTGTACAGGATTTTAGTGAGACCATATCCACAGTACTGTGTGTAGTTCTGTTCTCCACGTTTAAGAGCATATCTATTGCAGGCGACACAGTGAGTGTTTACTAAATTGGGTCCTTGGGTGAGGGAGTTATTTATGTTGAGTGATTGAGTAAATTGGGTATATTTTCTATGAAGTTTAGAAGAATGAGAGGTGAACTAATTGAAGATTACAAAATTCTGAAAGTGTTTGACGCTAGGATGGATGTTGAGAGATTTTTCCATTGGTCAAGGAATGTAAAACGCGGGGCAAGTCTCAGCATAAGGGGGTCAATCACTTACGATTAAATTGAGGAAGAAATTGTTCCACACAGATTTGTTAATCTTTGGAATTCTACAACAGCAATGTTCCATCATTGAATATATTTAAGGCTGGGATGGACAGATTTTTGGTCTCTCAGGGAATGAAGAGATATGGGGAGCAGGTAGGGAAGCGGAGTTGAAGCCCAAGGTCAGCCATGATCTTGTTGAAGATCAAGGCATACTTGATGGGCCATCTGATCTATTTCTGCTCCTATTTCTTATCCAGTGTTCTCTGGTGCTCTTCTCGGCCAGCTAAGCTCTTTCTTTCTGCCTGCCTTTTCCAATGCCCTTCCTAATAGTCAGTCTCCAGACAATGAGGCCATCAGTGTCTGTCTCCCAGTTAGCAGTATTAATATCCTTCACTGCAGATGGGAGAATTTAAATTCAATTAATTAAACTGGAATTGAATGCAAGTCTCAGCAATCAGGTGACCATGACAGACAACAATGATTGTTCTAAAATCCCATCCGGTTCCCTAATACCCTTTAGGGAAGGAAATCTGCCACCTTAACCTGGGTCTGACCTGCTTATGACTCCAAATCCAGAGTAACATGGTTGACTCTTAATTACCCTCTGAAATTACTTGGAAAATCACTGCATTTAAGGTCAATTAGGAATGGACAGTAAATGTTGGCATTGTCAATGACGCCCACTTCCCGTAAAGGAATAAAGAATAAATAAATACCCGCCATTGTCTTGCCTTGTTTGCTGATGCCTTTATAGAAGAGGTAAAATGCCCAGGAGGTTGTGACACAGTGGTCAATTCACTGTCGAGAAGGTCTTTAGACCACATGGCCCATCTGATGAACATGGCCCAGCCAGCGGAGACATAACTAGCTTGGCAATGAGTGTATTCTGATGGAATTGCCATGCTCCAGGGCCTCTGAGGGCCTTGTCCTGCCAAGAGATGCCAAGGATCGGTGTAAGATGGCAAAGATGGAAACTCTTCAGCCTGTTCAGCGCTGGACAACATGGGATCAACATCATCAACACATCAGCACATTACACACCGTGATGGGGTTAATGGAAAGTCATGTCCAGCCAGTTAAGAGAACCTTCATGAAATGCTGGGAGTCAAAGAGAGACCCAAATCTTGCATCAACAACACCACGAATGACTGAAACAACACCAACAACATCAGGAATCTGTGAGACTTCAACAACATCAACAACATCCATAATTAGTGAAACAACATCAACAACACCAACAACATCACTAACCAGGGAGTCAAATCAACAACACCGTCAAACTCACTAACCAGCGAGACAACATCAACAACATCGTCAACATCACTAACCAGCAAGACAACATCACCAACAACATCACTAACCAGCGAGACAACATCAACACCATTAACATCACTAACCAGCGAGACAGCACCAACAACATCACCACCAGCGAGACAACATCAACAACACCATTAACATCACTAACAAACGAGACAACATCAACAACACCAACAATATCACTAACCAGCAAGACAACATCAACAACACCATTAACATCACTCACCAGCGAGACAACATCAACAACACCACTAACCAGCGGGACAACATCAACACCACCATCAAAATCAGTAACCAGCGAGACAACATCAAGAACACCAACAGCATCACTAACCAGGGAGTCAAAATCAACAACACCGTCAACCTCACTAACCAGCGAGACAACATCAACAACACCAACAATATCACTAACCAGCAAGACAACATCAACAACACCATTAACATCACTAACCAGCGGGACAACATCAACACCACCATCAAAATCAGTAACCAGCGAGACAACATCAACAACACCAACAGCATCACTAACCAGCGAGACAACATCAACAGCACCAACAACATCAGTAACCAGCGAGACAAAATCAACAACACCAACAACATCAATAACCAGTGATGGGATGCCGATCAATCTTTTAAAGTGGTGTTGTCAAGCTTCTTAAGTATTGTTGGAGCTGAACTCATCCAGGCAAGTAGAGAGTATTCCAGCACACTCCTGACTTGTGCCTTGCTGATGCTGGATGGGCCTTTATGAGCCAGGAAGTGCGTTTTCGCTGCAACATTCCTAGTCTCTGACCTGCTCTTGTAGCCAGATTATTTACATGGCTGGTCCAGTTCCGTTTTTGGACCAATGATAAACCCCAGGATGTTGATAGTGGGAATTCAGCGATGGTAATGCCCTTGAATGTTAATGGGAGATGGTTGGATTCTCTCTTGATGGAGATGGTCATTGCCTGGTACTTGTGTGGCACGCATGTTACTTGCCACTTATTAGCCCAACTTTGGATATTGTCCATGTCTTGCTGCATTTGGACATGGATTGCTTCAGTACCAGAGTCACCACAAATGGAGTTCAAAATCATCAGCGCACATCCCCACTTCTGGGGTTGGATTCTCCACTGCCGGGATTCGCCGTTGCATCGGCAGCGCAGCCCTGCCCCGGGATTTCCCGATGGCGTGGGGCTGCCCACAATTGTAAACCCCACTGGCCGGCTGACGGGGCCACGCTGCACCAGAAAACTGGTGCGCCAGGATGGAGAATCCCGCCGCTGAGGTGATTGACCTCCAACAACCACAGCCATCTTCCTTTATGCTAGGGATGCCACCAACCAGCGGAGAGTTTCCCCCGATTCCCATTGACGTCAATTTTTCTAGGGCTCTGTTGTGCCACACATGGTCAAATACTGCTTGGATGTCTCAGACAGTCACTCACCTCAACAAATGCAAAATATCCATTCAATTCATCCACCATTTTATACTTCCATTATTAATTCCCCTGACTAATTCTCCAGGGCAGTGCTTTTCAAACTTTTTTCCCCAGGATCCACTTTTGGCAAACAGCTGACCTTTGGGGCTGACGCAGCCCGATCGTCACAACCCACGTTACGCTCACTTACCTTTAATACGAATGGGGAGCCTTTGTCCTCACAATCTCACTTGAAGCAGATTCAAAGGAGGAAAGGTGCAGACTTATCAGGTGCAGACTTTGGTCAGTTCCTTTGTGCCGGCTCCATCTTTATGGAAACGAATAATCCAACCTCACACATGTCGGCCAATGTGAAGGGAAATAGCAATAAAATGGTTGTTTTACTCAGCACTGGATACCCCTAGGTCATGCTACTCCAGAATGTTGACAGCCTCATGGACTTTTGGCGTGTTTTTAATGTGCTGTCACAGACAAGGTACAGCAGTGTAGTCTTTTAATTTGGAGTCCGCTGTAAGTTAATAATTGGCCAGGCTAAATTGCCCCTTAGTGTCCAAAGGTTGGGTGGGGCTGCAGGGATGGGGCAGGAGAATTGGACCTAGGTAGGGTGCTCTATTGGAGCAGGGGCCAGGTCAGACTTGATAGGCCGAATGGCCTCCTTCTGCACTGTAGGCATTCTATGATTATACTTCAAGTAAAATTTTTATATAATTTAACATTGCAGCTAAAAGTCATTATGATATAATTTTATATTTAAATAGATACTTTCTGCCTAATAATTGAAACAGAACAAAAAAGTTCTTCATTAATTTCTTTCTCCATTCGGGTTACAATTTATTCTATATTTCATATATAAAATGATAAACTATATGAAAGACTATGTTTTATTTCATCTTTACCTACAAACCTTTGTTCATTTTTTCGCAAAAAATTGAATTGCATATGAATAAATGGATTAATATAGAAAAATTCTGGAAGAGAAAGTTTGAACAAAAACACTTACAAATATTATAAAATCTTTAATAATGTGACTGTGAATGAGAGAGAAAATGAAGACTGGACTTTGGAATGAGATTTCGGCACGTGGGTCTTACCACTGTAAAAACTAATCTTGGTGTGCTTTATTCAACAACAATTAGATTTCTTGGGGCTTTTTAAAAAAATACTATAACAAGAACAAAATGATTTTCTGTAAAACTAGATGTCCAATTTTCAGGAACAATGCAATCATCCAGATATCAAAGCAGTTTCTAAGGGGTTTCATGTGAAAAAGACGGTTTGTAGAAATATGACAAGAATGTCCATGAAATTGAGATTTATTTTATACAAAAGTGCTTGCATGGTTAGAATTGGCAGTTCCCTAGGCCAAATAAATGACTGACATACAATACATGTAGGCGCCTTCATCAGATCCTTCAAAATATTGTCAGATAAATGATTGGCCATAATGAAATTGTACTAATTAATTTTCCGAGCTTCAAAAAGGCATCAAATAGATCTTGTAGACCAAACAGGGAGGGATAGGTGAGCTAATTAACAAAGTAGTCATTGCTTTGGTAATATTGTTACATTGTTTAGCAACAACCCGTGCCAGTTGGAGGCTAAGGTGCATTTGGGGAAATGGTGGCGCAGTGGTAATGTCACTGGGCTAGTTACCAGGGGCGAAATTCTCCGTTATCGGCGGAAAGTCCGCCGATCGGCGCAAAAAACGGCGCAAATCCGACTTGCGTCACGTCGGAAAAATGGGTCGATAGTCTCCGGCCCGAAATGGGCTAGCAGCGACGTACCGGGATCCGCGCTTGCGCAGTGGTTCACGCCGTGCAGCGTCAGACGCGCTGCACGGCGTGACGGCTCATAAGACCGCGCTGCTCCCCCCACCCGACCGCAACACCCGACCGCAACACCCGACTGGATGGCTGGCCGTCGCTCAGCCCCGAGTTTGAGTCACGCGATGTGGAGGCGCTCCTGGACGCGGTGGAGCAGAGGAGGGACGCCCTGTATCGCGGGCACGGCCGCAGAGTTGCCCCACGCCACAGCCGGCGTCTGTGGAGGGAAGTGGCAGAGGCCGTCACCGCTGTGGCCCTGACACCATGGACAGGCACCCAGTGCCACAAGAAGGCGAACGACTTCGTCAGAGCAGGCAGGGTGAGCCTCCCCATATCCCCCATATGCCCCCCTCCCCCATATCCCCCATAACCCCCCTCCCCCATATCCCCCCTCCCCCATATCCCCCATATCCCCCCCCTCCCCCATATCCCCCATATCCCCCTCCCCATATCCCCCCTCCCCCATATCCCCCATACCCCCCTCCCCCATATCCCCCCTCCCCCATATTCCCCATATCCCCCCTCCCCATATCCCCCCTCCCCCATATCCCCCCTCCCCCATATCCTCCATATCCCCCTCCCCCATATCCCTCCTCCCCCATATCCCCCCTCCCCCATATCCCCCCTCCCCCATATCCCCCATATCCCCCATATCCCCCCTCCCCCATATCCCCCCTCCCACATAATCCCCCCTCCCCCATATCCCCCCTCCCCATATCCCCCATATCCCCCTCCCCCATATCCCCCCTCCCCCATATCCCCCCTCCCCCATATCCCCCCTCCCCCATATCTCCCCCTCCCCCATATCCCCAAGTGAATCCAGCCCTAACCTTAACCTCTGCAATGCACGCGCAACCGATGGCGTGCATTCATATACCTGCCTAACACTGTTGCCTTTTACCCCTGCCACCACCCCCCCCCCCCACAGGAGAAGCGCGCACACAACAATAGGGAGCACGTGAGGACTGGAGGAGGGCCCGCTGATGAGAGGCCATTGACCGTACACGAGCAAAGGGCCCTGGAACTGGCTGGCGGACCTGAGGACCGGGAGGTTGCTGATGCAGAGTTCGGGGGCGTACTAGCGAGTGAGCCACCGACAGCCCGTCCCCATATCCCCCCTCCCCTATATCCCCCTCCCCCGTATCACCTGATCACTGCCTGATGTCTAACCATGCATGCTTCATTGTGTATCGCAGGACCAAACGTCCAGGCACCCATCCCCGCAGATGCAGACCGCCCGCAGGATGCCCCTCGGAGACCACGGGAGACGGAGAGACACGAACCCTCCAGCATGCGACGCCCGCAGGATGCCCCTCAGAGACCACAGGAGACGGAGAGACCCGCACCCTCCAGCATGCGACGCCCGCAGGATGCCCCTCAGAGACCACAGGAGACGGAGAGAACCGCACCCTCCAGCATGCGACGCCCGCAGGATGCCCCTCAGAGACCACGGGAGACGGAGAGACCCGGACCCTCCAGCATGCGACGCCCGCAGGATGCCCCTCGGAGACCACGGGAGACGGAGAGACCCGGACCCTCCAGCATGCGACGCCCGCAGGATGCCCCTCGCACACCACGGGAGACGGAGAGACCTGGAGCAACAGGGAGACGACACCCCCGTCACGTGCGGGAGCGACCACCCAGCGACGAGGGGGGCAGCCACAGGCCCCCGTCACATCCGAGCCAGGACACCCCTACCCGGGACAGCACTACCCAGGAAGACGAAATACCGGACAGTGACTCAGAGTGGATGGGTGGAGACGAACCCCCACCCCAAAGTGCCATGGACTCAGAGTGGGACGAAGAGCACGACACAACGCCACTGCTGTCACCAACACCCTCCACCATCGCAGAAACCCTCACCACGGTTGGGCACTTTAGTGATGAGGCGTCTGGTACACTCACTGGTGCGCACAACACAGCCGTCCCGGTACAGCAGGTGGAGGTAGGAGCAGCAGAGGGACCGGGCGGTTGGAGGGCAGCCCAGCCCAAGCGAACATCTGCCGCCCAGATGGATCCCGGGTTCCTGCAGTTACCACACCCACACATAGATCCGATGCAACCACCGACCCGGAGACGAGCGAAGAGGGTGACGGGCGGCTTGCGGCGGCTGCGGTCGCAGGTGGAGGAGTCCACCCGCGTCCAGGAGCTGGGAGTGTGCCGGTCATGCGTGCCACCCAGGCCGACACCGCACGGGTGGCGTCCGCGGTGGAGGCAATGGGTGCGACGGTGTCAGGCATGGGGAACGGTTTGCGAGGCCTGGGGCCTTCCGTGCAGGCGGCGTCTGTGGCCCAGGAAATGGCTGCCCTCTCACAGGAGGCCATGAGCCAGTGCCAGCGCCAGATGGCAGAGGCGCTCAACGCCATAGCCCAGTCTCTGCAGGCCATGGCCCAGTCTCAGCAGGCCATGGCCCAGTCTCTGCAGGCCATCGCTGAGGGCATCGGCGCCAGTGGCCATGTGCGAGCCGGCGTCGCACTGTCACAGACAGGGTTTGCCAACCCCCTGGGCTCCATGGCTGCAAACCTGCAGACCCCTGTCGATACCAGCACGGGCCTCCAGGACTGGCAGCGCCAGATGTCGGGGGTGCGTCGGATGGCCAGTCCGTTCGCATCCCCCACCCATGTAGAGGCCTGGGGGCCATCGGGCACCCCGAGGGAGGAGGAGGTGGTGTGGTCCGTCCCGGCTCCCTCTGTAGGGGAGGTCCCGGTACACCGCGACACCTCGGACTCCCCCCCTTCCGTCCCAGGTGCATCGGGTGGGCAACGGGCAGGACAGGCTGGCAGCCCGCCATCCCAGTCGCCCGGGCCGCAGCCTGGCCCATCTAGGCCAGGACGCCCCAGGAAACGGCCGCCAAAGGGATCCAGTGTCAGAGGGCAGGAATCACAGGAGTCTTCCTCCAGTTCTGCTGTACCGCCTGGGGAACCACGTAGACGTAGTCAAAGGGCCCGTAAGGCCAAACAATTAGACACTGAGTAAGTTGGCACGAGTGCAGGGCACAGATGAGTTTTAGGGGCTAGGGCACGTGCATGAACTCGTTTGGTTATTAAAGTCAATGTTACACCTACCGAAGCTGCCTTTGTGCTCTGTCCAAAGTGTGCGGGGGTGTCATGTACGTTGAGCGCAATTGTGTGTGTGAGGGGTGGTCTTACTTCAGCTCCAGGTGAGTCTGCCCCCTTCCCCCTGGGCCGCCATCAACATCCCCCGGGCAGTGGACGGGACCGTGCGCTGCAGTGTCACAGCCGCATGCAGGGATGGTCCGGGTGGATGGTGGTACTGTGGCCATGGGTCAGACATAGTCCAACGATGTAGAGCCAGGAGGAGCTCATCGCAGGGCGGGTTGTCATCATCCTCCATGGCCTGCGATAGACACGCGTCCACCCGCAACTGTGTGAGCCCGGCCCGTTGTGCCGCAGGTGGATCGGCAATGGGGGGGGGGGGGGTGGTGTGCATGCGGGTGGGGTGGGTGGGGTTGGGGAGGGGGGTGAGGGTGCTGGGTGGGTGGATGGGTGGGGGGTGTGGGTGGTCGGCTGTTGCCATGGTGTGCGGTCTGTGGCCATACTACCCGATTCCCACGCCCATCTAGTCAGTGAAGCGAGCGTCTATCAGTCTGTCCCGTGCCCGCTGGGCCAGGCGGTAACGGTGGACAGCCACCCGCCTGTGTCTACCCCGTCTGCCCTGACCATTGCCCCCATCCCCCTCATCTGGGGAGGACTGCGCCTCTTCCTGCTGCTCCTCCACTCCGCCCTCCTCTGCCTGCGGCACATCGCCCCTCTGCTGGGCTATGTTGTGCAGGACGCAGCACACCACAATGATGCGGCCGACCCTATCTGACCGATACTGGAGGGCGCCCCCAGAGAGGTCCAGGCACCTGAAACGCATCTTCAGCACGCCAAAGCACCTCTCGATCACTCCCCTTGTCGCTACATGGGCATCATTGTAGCGGTTCTCCGCCTCATTGCGTGGCCTCCGTATAGGCGTCATCAGCCACCATTGCAATGGGTAGCCCCTGTCGCCCAGCAACCAGCCCCTGAGCCGGGGATGGCGTCCCTCGTACATGCCGGGGATGGATGACCGCGACAACACGAATGAGTCGTGTACACTGCCTGGGTGACGGGCGCAGACGTGCAGGATCATCATGCGGTGGTCGCAGACCACCTGTACGTTCATCGAATAGGTCCCCTTCCTATTAGTGAACACGGCCCTGTTATCTGCAGGTGGCCGCACGGCGACGTGCATCCCATCGATCGCGCCCTGGACCATGGGGAACCCGGCCACGGCAGAGAAGCCCACGGCCCGGGCATCTTGGCTGGCCCGGTCCACGGGGAAGCGGATGTAGCGGTGCGCCATGGCATATTGGGCATCTGTCACTGCCCGGATGCACCGGTGCACCGAAGTCTGCGATATGCCGGACAGGTCCCCACTCGGTGCCTGGAATGACCCCGTTGCATAAAAGTTCAGGGCCACCGTAACCTTGACGGACACGGGGAGAGGGTGTCCCCCGCCAGTGCCACGCGGTGACAGGTGTGCCAGCAGGTGGCAGATGTGTGCCACGGTTTCCCGGCTCATCCGGAGTCTCCTCCTGCATTCCCGGTCCGTGAGGTCCTGGTATGACTGCCGGGGCCGGTACACACGGGGCGCCCTCGGGTGCCTCCGTTGCCGTGGGTCCGCGACGTCCTCCTCCCTCTCCTCGTCCTGTTGGTCAGGTGTCCCTCCAGCCTGGGCGGCTGCCGCCTGCCCCTCTGCGGCAGCCTGCGCCGCCTCTCTGGCACGCTCCTCCTCCTCCTCCAGGGCAACATAGACATGAGCGGCTGCCACCACGGCGGCCAACATCGCTGGATGATCTGAAAACATGACGGCCTGGTGGGGGGGGAGGGGAACGACGACATGTCATCATTGCCCATATCCCCTCCTCCCCCCAGCCAGGTGGCATGGACCGCATGGGTCCAACTGTTGGAGGCTGGCACCTGGCCAGGTGGACCAACTCACTTGCCCTCCCATCCCCCTCCTCGGCATGGACCCCCCCCCAACCTCCACCCCAGCACGGACCCCCTCCCCAACCTCCACCCCGGCACGGACCCCCCGCCCCCCAACCTCCACCCCGGCATGGACCCCCCGCCCCCCAATCTCCACCCCGGCACGGACCCCCCAACCTCCACCCCGGCACGGACCCCCCCCCCCAACCTCCACCCCAGCACCACCACCCCCCCCCACCTCCACCCCGGCACGGACCCCCCCAACCTCCACCCCAGCACGGACCCCCCCCCCCAACCTCCACCCCGGCACGGACCCACCGCCCCCCAACCTCCACCCTGGCACGGCACGGACCCCCCCCAACCTCCACCCCGGCACGGACCCCCCCCCAACCTCCACCCCGACACGGACTCCCCCCCCCCAACCTCCACCCCAGCACAGACCCCCCCCCAACCTCCACCCCGGCACGGACCCCCCCCCCCCAACCTCCACCCCGGCACGGCACGGACCCCCCCCCCAACCTCCACCCCGGCACGGACCCCCCATCCACCTCCCCGGCACGGACCCCCTCCCGGCACTCCCCCGGAGCCCAGCCTACTCTAACCACCGCCCCCCCCCCCCCCACCCCCGCCGCACACACACACACACAACCCGAGACACACCTCTCCTCACGCATTCAGACTGCGGCCACGCCATTGCCTGCCCAGAGCCAACGCCCCAGGCCGTCACTCACCTCCACGCTGGTCGGCGTGAACCTGGAGCACCGGGTCACGCCGATGAAAAGGAGGTTTGATTCACGTCGACGTGAACGGTCATCACGTCGACGGGACTTCGGCCCATCCGGAAGGGAGAATATCGGCAGGCCGAAAATCGGCTGCCTTGCGCAGACCCGTGCCATTCTCCGACGGCAGCGGCGACATTAACGCCCCGCCGACTTTTCTCCCTTCGGAGACTTCGGCAACCGGCGGGGGCGGGATTCACGGCGGCCAACGGCCATTCTCCGACCCTCTGGGGGGTCTGAGAATGACGCCCCTGATGTCCAGGCTAATGCTCTGGGGAAATGAGTTCAAATCCCACCACCACCACTGCAGTAGGTGAAATTTAAATTCAGACAAGCTGGAATTAAAAGTTAGTCTCAGTAATTGTGACCACGAAACAATTGTCAATTGTTGTAAAAACTCATCAGGTTCACTAATGTCCTTTAAGGGAAGTAAATCTGCCTGGGCTGGGCCAGATGTGACTCCAGACCCACAGAAATGTGGTTGATTCTTAATTGCCCTCAGCCACTTAGGTTCAAGGGCAATTAGGGAAGGGTAACAAATGACGGCCTTGCCAATGATGCCCAGGTCTTGTGTAAGAATAAGAAAAAAACAAATCAATTAATTGCGGCCTTTCTCCAAATCTTCTACCAAGCCTTTGGTGCAGTTCCAATTCCTGTTGTCGGACGTTTCAAACATTTCTCCAGTTGGAGAAACCCTGCAGAAATTCCAGCTGTGCAAATTTCTGAGCGGTTATACAGGCAGTTTTGTCCTATAAAGAAGCATCAGTAATGTTTCACTGAGAATATTGAGTTCATTTTTCCTCGCCATTGTTGTGAAGAATCGAGCTATGCCAATGGGTACAATCAATGGCAGCACAGATGGAACTCAACAATGCCAAATTTCAGAAAAGCAGGATTTACATAATTCAAATGGTAACAGGCACAGCAATTTTGGATATATATGTAAGGCCATAGCATTTATTTGAGGAGGACACACAGACAGATGCACCAGTGTCACACCCTCTGCCTGAACCGAGTACCAGTGCAGATATAAGCACATCGGTGAGCATTCGCTTGTTGGCTCTGATGGTGAGGGGGGGCACACTTCCATGAGGAGTTGATGGAGGTAGAGAGAACCCAGGGCATGGGCAGTTAGAATACTGTGGAGAACAGGGCCCTCCTGAGTCAGCGACAGACGCTGGATGTCCAGCAGCGATCCTCCGAGGGTCCATGTGCCATTGTCTCTCTCAAGGAGTCCATGCGGAGCAAGAGTGCTGTGTTGACCCTGAGCAGTGAGTGCGCCACCTCATCCATTCAGAGAGAGCAGCAATTCTTACCAAGAGGCAGCTCCAGGAACAGAATCAGAGATTTTGGACTTGCAAGCCCTCACACTGGCAATGACCTCAGCTGGTCACTGCCAGTGTGGAAGATGGATGAGGCACCTCTCAGATGCCCATCTATTAATAGCGAACAGGAAGGTTTAAACGAGGCTCACATTGGCGTACTAGCTGAATATCGTCTCAGAAAGGTTCTTTTCAGGGCACTCCGGATGAGAGCAGCAGCTCCACTGCCCCTCAGCCAGTGACAGTCCCATCTGATAATAACAATCATTATTAGTGTCACATTAACACTGCAATGAAGTTACTGTGAAAATCCCCTAGTCGCCACACTGCAATGCCTGTTCGAGTACACTGAGGGAGAATTCAGAAGTCTAATTCACCTAACAAGCGCGTCTTTCAGGACTTATGGCATCTAAGAGCTGCTTTGCAATGCTCAGGCTGCAGTGGTTGTAATGTTTTCTGCATGCACGGGTGGCGAGGTCTTTGTAGTTGAAGTGATCAGAGAACACATGGTTTTGTAAATGAATAAAACTGTTTATTAACTAACCAAAATACTAAAGAGTTTCTATGATTTCTACTAAGATCACAGTTGGATACCATGGCTAAATACGAACAACAATGATTAACTAAGATTAATTATTGTTGACTCAGGAGCTGCTCAATCTGTGACTGCAGTCTGTGCCTCTTGTTCAGCTTGTGTCGCTCTGTGCTGTCCAGGAGAATACGTCCTATCTCACATGTGGGTGTCTTCCAGTGACCTACTCCTGTAGCCACGCCACCTGTGGTCGGATGCTAGAATTGTAATCTATGCATGCAGGCACACATGTTTATATACAGTTTGATTATTATGTTATATACACAAATTATATTCTAGATATCATTACAGTGATTCCATTCTTCCCAGAGTCAAATTGTGCAGAACACAGCAGGCAATGTCTATAAGGCCCACGTGCTCTGGAGGATATTGCAGTGCTCCCGCTCACCAGTCCAGGCATCTCAACCGCATCTTAGCAACCTAAAGTCTTCTCCACCACCATCCTTGTGGAGGCACGACCCATATTGTACCTCTCCGCCGCCTCTGTTCTTGAGTGCCAGGGTAGGGGTATGAGCCACCTTGTCAAGGGGTAGCCATTGTCACGCATGAGCTCTCCATCCAAACAGGCATGTGTGGTGAGCAGTATGTGTCACAGGATGTAAGCATCATGACAGCTGCCTGGGTAATGGGACACAGACTTGCACATTCTGTGTCTTGTGGTGACGGACAATCTGAACATCGATTGACTGGAGCCCCTTTCTGTTTCACAAAAGCTCCTGGCTCATCTGCAGGTGCTTTGATGGCTACGTGAGTGCTGTCAATGACACCCTGGATGCAGAAGAAGGCTACAACCATGGCAAAGCCTCTGGCTCTCTCTCAGCCTGGCTGACCTTGTCATAGAATTTACAGTGCAGAAGGAGGCCATTCGGCCCATCGAGTCTGCACCGGCTCTTGGAAAGAGCACCCTACCCAAGGTCAACACCTCCACCCTACCCGCATAACCCAGTAACACCACCCAACACTAGGGGCAATTTTGGACACGAAGGGCAATTTATCATGGCCAATCCACCTAAACCGCACATCTTTGGACTGTCACTTTGGATCCGTCTGGTAACGGATGAATGCCATCACCTGTCTGAAGAGAGCATCAGTAATGAGTTTGATGCAACTGTGCATTAGGACACCACACAGGTTCCCCACTGACCTCCAGAACCAGGCATAGGGTGTCCACCCAAACAGTTGGAAGTGACCTCCGGCCCAATCATCTGGAATATGGTGGTGACATATGTCCCCAACCTCGGATATGTTGAGATAGTTGGAACTCTGCCTGTGCACTCGGGATGTAGGGTAGTGGTGTCGCCTATGGACCCTTCCACTTTGCACACCCTGCTAGCCTTACACCCTCTGTGCCTCTCCTCCTACATGTCATTCCCTATGACACTGCTTGTGGTTATCTGGTTTCCTCTTCCTCGTGACCCTCTCCACCTCAGAGGAGGAGGTCCCACCAGCTGAACATACAAGGTCCACGATCAGAAATGAACAAGACACTGTCTCATGACCCAAAGGTGCACTATGCTGAAATCTTCAAAGACAGCAAGTAAAATGTTCCAAAACAAATCTATCCATGCATGGAATGCACCAGAAACAACACAGAAACCTCTCAAATTGAATAAACCTCACAGTAATAAACTCTAACGTAAAGAGACAGAATGCTCCAAGGGCCTTTTTTCCCGTGGAAAAGAAATCAAGCAAAACTTGTTGGCTGCCTTCACGTGTTTCTCGCGCAACGACAGCAAAATCATGGGCAACTTATAATTGGTAAATTACTGGTCTTGATTGGCCCTTTAAGGGTCAGTGAGCATTCGTCCGACTCCCATGCATGCACGCTCACTGTAATGTTGCTCTCATGCACGATGATGTCAGGATGTGCGCCTGAGGTTTTCTTACGCGATTTTGCACAGCTTTGGGTCGAGCACATGATCACTTGAATCGCGTAAAACTCTGACCATTGCCCGTAAGGTATGATTCTGTGAGTATGACTATGTCATGCTGTTGTTTGGCTAGCCTGTGGGACAGCTCTCTCAATTCTTCCTCAAACGCCCAGCTGTTAGTAAGGAGAAGTTTGCAGGGTTGGCAGGTCTGGGTTTGTCATTGTGCTTTTTAAAATTAATTCATGGAATGTGGACTTCGCTGACTAGGCCAGCATTTGTTGGATTTGGGATTTTGTTTATTGTCACGTGTACCAAGGTACAGTGAAAATAATTTTTTTCTGCGAGCAGATCAACAGATCATTAAGTACATGAAAAGAAAAGAAAAGAAAATACATAATAGGGCAACACACGGTACACAATGTAAGTAAATACCGGCAGCGGGTGAAGCATGCAGGGGTGTAGTATAAATCAGGTCAGTCCATAAGAGGGTCGTTTGGGAGTCTGGTAACAGTGGGGAAGAAGCTGTTTTTGAGTCTTTTCGTGCGTGTTCTCAGACTTTTGTATCTCCTGCCGGATGGAAGAAATTGGAAGAGTGAGTAAGCTGGGTGGGATGGGTCTTTGATTATGCTGCCCACTTTCCCCAGGCAGTGGGAGGTGTAGATGGAGTCAATGGATGGGAGGCAGGTTTGTGTGATGGACTGGGCGGTGTTCACGACTCTCTGAAATTTCTTCCGATCTTGGGCCGAACAGTTGCCATACCAGGCTGTGATGCTGCCAGATAGGATGTTTTCTAAGGTGCATCTGTAAAAGTTGGTAAGAGTGAATGTGGCCATGCCGAATTTCCTTAGTTTCCTGAGGAAGTATAGGCGCTGTTGTGCTTTCTTGGTGGTAGCGGCGACGTGGGTGGACCAGGACAGATTTTTGGAGATGTGTGCCCCTAGGAATTTGAAACTGCTGATCATTACTATATTATCTCCACCTCAACCCCGTTGATACTGACAGGGGTGTGTACAGTACTTTGCTTCCTGAAGTCAATGACCAGCTCTTTAGTTTTGCTGGCATTGAGGGAGAGATTGTTGCCGCTACACCACTCTACTAGGTTCTCTATCTCCCTCCTGTATCTGACTCATCATTATTCGAGATCCGGTCCACTATGGTCGTATCGTCAGCAAACCTGTAGATGGAGTTGGAACCAAATTTTCCCACGCAGTCGTGTGTGTACAGGATGTATAGTAGGGGGCTAAGTACGCAGCCTTGCGGGGCCCCGGTGTTGAGGACTATTATGGAGGAGGTGTTGTTGTTATTCTTACTGATTGTGGTCTGTGAGTCAGAAAGTTGTGGGTAACGTTGCAGAGTGAGGAGCCAAGTCCTAGGTTTTGGAGCTTTGATATCAGTTTGGCTGGGATTATGCTGTTGTAGGCGGAGCTGTAGTCAATAAATAAGAGTCTGATGCAGGAGTCCTTGTTGTCGCGATGCTCTAGAGATGCGTGTAGGGCCAGGGAGGTGGAATCTGCTGTGGACCGGTTGCGGCGGTATGCAGTGGATCAAGGCGTTCTGGAAGTATGGCGGTGATGCGCTTCATGACCAATCATGTTGTTGCCCATCACTAGTTGCCCTTGAGAAGGTGACGGTGAGCTGCCTTCTTGAACCGTTGCAGTCGTTGTGGTGTAGATACATGCCCTGTGCTGTTAGTGAGGGAGTTCCAGAATTTTGACCCAGTGACAGTGAAGGAACGGCGTAATATTTCCAGGTCAGGGTGGTGAATGACTTGCAGCGGAATGCACATTTGATGGTGTTCTCACGTGTCCGCTGCCCTTGTCTTTCTATATGATAGCGGTCGTACGTTTGTTGTTTCAGGTGCCTCGGTTGAATGCTGGACTAACTGTCTGGTTTTAACTCTTTTTAATTTTCTAGCAGTTTAGTACAACTGAGTGACTGGTTCAGTCATTTGAGAAAGCAGTTAAGAGTCAACCACCTTGGTATGGAGTCGCACATAGGCCAGTCCGGGTAAGATTTCTTTCCCTAAAGGACCCTAATGAACCAAATGGGTTTTTACAACAATCGCCAATATTTTCATGATCACTATTACTAAGAATAGCTTTATATTCCAGATTCATTCACTGAATTTTAATTCTCCCAGCTGCTGTGGTGGGATTCGTACCTATGACCTGAGGGCACAGCCTGGGCCAGTGACATAGCTACAATGCGACTACATCCCTCCTCATTCTGTTCAAAGGGAAGTGACAAATAGCCTAATAACAGACTGAAGGATGTGTTGACTGGAATTCAGATTTTTGAGAGGCATTGCTCTACATAGTTACATTTTAAAACCCTGGCACAATTGCTGAATTTTCTTTTCTTATTCCAGCGCTGTCAAGGTCTCGCTATCTCGCCGCTGTTCCTCAATATTCACTCACAAGAAAGTAAGACAACTAGTGATTTGCAACAAATATCTCAATCACAGCGCTGCAGTACTCTGTTATTTTTCACTCTGAAATAACAGAGAAGGCGCAGGGCCCAGTCATTATAAATAGTCCTGCTTCAATACAAAACATGATGTTCACAGTCGCATTTAATGGAAGATGTTTCATCGCAGTTGTCCTGGAGAGAGGAAGCAATGGGGAATAATGGAAAAGAACTCATATTGTGGTGCGCGGCAAGATCATAAATATGATTGTAAGGTTTGCCCAAATTTGCCTTTCTAGAAAGATGTTTTAAAAACCTAAGCTGGATTCGCCGTTGGCGGGATCCTCCGTTTCGCCAGCAGCGCAATCACGCACGCGGATTTCCCGTCAGCGTGGGGGTGCCCACAATGGGAAACCTCACTAGCCGGCTGCTGGGACAGAGAATCCCGCTATTAGCGGGGCTGCGCCGCTCCAGAAAATGGGTGCAGCGGGACGGAGAATCCCGCCCCATGTGTTTGTGATGTCACAAAGGGGTTTGTTGGACATAGTAGCATTCCTCAGATCTTAAAAAAAACCTTCTGTTCACATGTCAACGTCATTGATGATGGGAGCGGTGTCACGTGCCACATTTTAGACAAAGGGTTATTGTATGAAAGCAACCATCGACACCACTGGAAACACTCATGAGATTGACTGCTTTCTGCTGACGTCTTCAGGGTCAAAGTTCTCCCAAGTTGTCCACTGGAATGTGATCCGTGAACACCTCAAAGTGCGGTTAAACATTATTGATGCCAATTCTCTTCGGTCTCTCTCGACCTCCAGCTGAAGTATCAGGGGATAATTGAGCCAGCCCGTGTGGAAAGCCCTTTAAAGCCCCAAAGCTCATTTTCTCTTTAGCAGATCGAATCATGACACTTCTGTGAATAATTAATTGTGAATTGATTGCCCCCGTGGTGTCGTGGAAATTGAAAATGCTGGATTAAATATTTAGTAGAATTCTATTAATAAAAATATTTTTTCCTGTCATACCAAAGAACACCTTGGATCACAGGACCATCATCTTCATTTTAAATGCCTCCTGGCTGTCCAAATTTGGAACACGATCCCCCTCAGAATTATGCAAATATTCCGCATCAAAATGAATCCTGTTCTTATCATTTGCCTAATGCCTGACGAGTGATTATTTTCCTCAGGGTTCAAAATGACATGGCAGGTGATCATAGAATTATCATAGAATCTCTACAATGCAGAAGGAATCCATTCGGCCTGTCAAGTTTGCACCTATCCTCCGAAAGATCACCCTACCTAGGCCCAATTCAACGTCCTATCCCCGTAACCCCACCCAGTCTTTGGACACTTTAGCATGGCCAATCCATGATGGAAGATTGAATCCAGCAGTATTTGGTGACCTGAGTCCTGTGATGGAAGGAAATCAGTGATGGACCATTGGAAGAATTGTTTTCCACACCTTCATACTCATTGCTTGGAGTACAGATGAAGTAGTGTATGGACAGCTGAGAGGATGGAATGTGAATGCTCCTCCCATTGATGTAACCATCCTTTATACCAGCCAATCTGTTTGTTAGTCCTAGGGGGCAGAAGGGTTATGCTGGCTGCTAGAACCATTCAACGAAGGCCAAGGGGATCACCCACACTTGCCAGTTTCTACAGACAACAGAGAACTTGGAGCCAGAGCTCTGTTTTCCACTCACCATGAGAAGCGCAGGATTCTAGTCTGAAATTGGGTTAGTGCCACACTCAGCTTTATAGACAAGGCAAAGTGTAGGTTCAATCCCCAGTTTACACTTGCTAATCTCTGCTCAGGTATGGTGACACAGTGGTTAGCACTGCTGCCTCACAGCACCAGGGACCCAGGTTCAATTCCAGCCTTGGGCGACTGTCTGTTTGGAGTTTACACGCTTGCCCCGTGTCTGCGTGGGTTTCCTCTGGAATTCTATAATATTTCCTCCCACAGTCCAAAGATACGCAGGTTAGATGGATTGGGCATGCTAACTTGTCCCTTAGTGTTCAAAGGTTTGCATAGAGAGTCAGAGAATCAGAGAGTCTCAGCACAGAAATGGCCCTTCAACCCATTGAGTCTGCACCAACAATAACTACCCCTAATCTCACACTAATCCTATTTACCAGCGCTTGTCCCATATCCTTGAATGTGATGGTGTTCCAAGTGCTTTTCAAAGTTTGTGAGATTTCCAGCCTCCACTACCTTCTCGGGTAGTGCATTCCAGATTCTCACCACCCTCTGAGTGAAAAAGAATTCTCAAATCCCCTCAGAATCTCCTGCTTCTTGGATTTGGATTTTGTTTATTGTCACGTGTGCCGAGGTACAGTGAAAAGAATTTTTCTGCGAGCAGCTCAACAGATCATTAAGTACATGAGAAGAAAAGGAAATAAAAGAAACTACATAATAGGGCAACACAAGGTATACAATGTAACTACATAACACCGGCACCGGATGAAGCATACAGGGTGTAGTGTTGATGAGATCAGTCCATAAGAGGGTTGTTTAGGAGTCTGGTAACAGTGGGGAAGAAACTGTTTTTGAGTCTGTTCGTGTGTGTTCTCAGACTTCTGTATCTCCTGCCCGATGGAAGAAGTTGGAAGAGTGAGTAAGCTGGGTGGGAGGGGTCTTTCATTATGCTGCCCGCTTTCCCCAAGCAGCAGGAGGTGTAGATAGAGTCAATGGATGGGAGGCAGGTTCGTGTGCTGGACTGGGCTGTGTTCACGACTCTCTGAAGTTTCTTGCGGTCTTGGGCCAAGCAGTTGCCATACCAGGCTGTGATGCAGCCAGATAGGATGCTTTCTATGGTGCATCTGTAAAAGTTGGTAAGAGTTAATGTGGACATGCTGAATTTCCTTAGTTTCCTGAGGAAGTATAGGCGCTGTTGTGCTTTCTTGGTGGTAGCATCGACGTGGGTGGACCAGGACAGATTTTAGGAGATGTGTACCCCTAGGAATTTGAAACTGCTTACCATCTCTACCTCGGCCCCGTTGATGCTGACAGGGGTGTGTACAGTACCCTTTCTGAAGTCAACGACCAACTCTTTAGTTTTGCGGGATAGGCTGTTGTCGCTGCACCACTCCACTAGGTTCTCTATCTCCCTCCTGTATTCTGACTCGTCGTTATTCGAGATTCAGACCACCGTGGTCGTATCGTCAGCAAATTTGCAGATGGAGTTGGAACCAAATTTTGCCACACAGTCTGGTGTGTATAGGGAGTATAGTAGGGGGCTAAGTATGCAGCCTTGCGGGGCCCCGGTATTGAGGTCTACTGTGGAGGAGGTATTGTTGTTTATTCTTACTGATTGTGGGTTAGAAAGTCGTGGGTAAAGTTGCAGAGTGAGGAGCCAAGGTTTTGGAGTTTTGATATGAGCTTGGCTGGGATTATGGTGTTGAAGGCGGAGCTGTTCTTCTCACCATAAAGCTCTGTCTCCTTGTGAATGACCCCTCAACCAAGGGAACAACTGCTTCCTATTTACCACATCCAAACCCCTCATAATCTTACACACCTCATATCCCCTCTCAGCCTTCTCTGCGCTAAAGAAAACAATCCAGGCCTATCCAGTCTCCCCTTATAGTTCAGATCCTCCAACCCAGGCAACATCCTGCTGAATCTCCTCTGTATCTCCTCCAGTGCAATCACCTCCTTCCTATAGTGAGGTGACCAGAACTGCACACAGTGCTCCAGCTGTGGCGTAACCAACATTCTGTTCAGCTCTAACATAATCTCCTTGCTCTTCTAGTCCATGACTGATAAAAGCGAGTGTCCCAGTGTCCCATCTGCCTTCGTAACTACCCTAGTCACCTGCTCTGCCACCTTCAGGAACCTGTGAACAAGTACCCCAAGATCCATCTGTTCCTCTGAGCATCCTAGTGGCCTGCCACTAATACATACTCCCTTGTCTTATTTCGTCTTCCAAAGTACATCACCTCACACTTATCAGGGTTAAATACCATCTGACACTGCTCTGCATAATTTCTATCTTTAACAAATAGTAAGGGACCCAGCACTGACCCCTGTGGTCCGCCACTGGATACTGGCCTCCAGTTACACAAACAGCCTTCTTCCACCACCCTTTGTGTCCTATTGCTAAAGTTTCAGATCTATCTCGCCTAGTTTCCTTGAATTGCATCTGTTTCAACCTTCTCAATCAGTCTCCCATGTGGGACCTTGTCAAAGGCTTTGCTAAAATCCATATCAACTACATTATCTGCACTTCCTTCATCCACACACTCAGTCACTTTATCAAAAAATTATATCAACTTTGTTCGGCATGACCTCCCTCTGATAAAGCCATGCTAACTATCCCTAATTAACCTATACTTTTCCAAATGGAAATTAATTCGCTCCCACAGAATTTTCTCCATTGCTTTCCCTACCACAGACGTGAAACTCCCCGGTCTGTAATTTCCTGGTTTATCTCTACCACCCTTCTTGAAAAGTGGAACAACATTAGCTGTTCTCCAGTCCTCTGGTACTTCCCCCGTGGCCAGAGAGGAATTTAAAGCTTGGGCCAGAGCCCCTGCGTTGTCCTGCCTTGTCTCCCACAGCAGCCTGGGATACACTTCGTCCAGGCCTGGGTATTTGCCTATTTTTAAGCCGTCAATGCCTCCAATACCTCCTCGCTTCCTATGTCAAACTGCTCATGGTCCTCACAGTCCCATTTCCTGAATTCTGTACCTACGCCCTCCTTCTGCTGTGTGAAGACCGATGAGAAGTATTCATTTAACACCCTAGCAACGTCCTGCGGCTTCACACATAGATTGCCCCCTTGGTCTCAAATGGGCCCTACGCTTTCCTTTAATGTAGAATATCTTATGGTTCTCCCTAATCTTACTCACAAGACCTTTTTCATGGCCTCTTTTTACTCTTCTAAATGCTTTCTTAAGTTCCCCCTTGCACTTGCTGTATTCCTCTGGGGCTGCAGTTGAATTTATCCCTTTGGACTTGCTGAAAGCCGTTCTCTGCCTTCTTATCCAGTCCTGGATTGTCCAAGACACCCAGGCTTCTCTGAACTTATTGTTCCTACATTTCCCCCTATAGGGAACATATTGGACCTGTACTCTCCCAATTTCCATTTTGAATGCACTATCTGCTATAGATCTGCTATAGATTTTCCCTCAAAAAACTGTTCCCAGTCAACTTTGGCCAGATGCTGCCTCATTTTAGTAAAACTCTATCAAAATTGTTAGGCATGACCTCCCTCTGACAAAGCCATGTTGACTATCCCTAATCAACCCATGCCTTTCCAAGTGGAGCTTAGGTGGGGTTACAGGGATAGAGCAGAGAGCGGGCCTAAGTAGGGTGCTTTTTCAGAGAGTCAGTGCAGACCTGATGGGCCAAATGGTCTCCTTGTGCACTGTAGGCAGTCTATGGATTCTATGGAATTCACAGTCTATGAATGCAGTTCAGCGAATGCCCCTATGAAATAAGAGATTAAATGGCATAGTAAGGCAGCTTGGTTCTCATCTCTCTAAAGAGAAAGAAAAATCAGACAGGAGATCCTGCTTCTGATCACTATCGGGTGACCTCTGCTTTAGAAAGCGTGCAATTGCGACTTTAACTCCAGCTGCTCAGTGGAAATCGGGCGTGTACTGTTGCTAACTTTGCCTTAGTTTAATTGCTCTGTTTTATCACCTTTGCTTTTGAGTCGCCAGGTATCTTTCTGATACCGCCACGTGGTTCAAGTCCGAGTAATGATCAATAATCCAATACACCGCTTAGTAAGATTTAAATCAAAGCACATTTATTATACACAGTAATCACTACTCATGTACAAATTCTACGTCTACGACTAACAGGCCAATACTTAACTTGGAACTGGCCCACCAGGTCAGGGAAACGAATGGCCTTTCGTTCGGGTTCTGAGCCTGCGGGATTCGAAGTTGGTACAGATTGGTAGCTAGGAGCGCCTATCTCGTAGCGAGCGTTGAAGTAAGACTTACTGGATATCAGCAGTGGCTGGACCGGTCACTGTCAAGGGTTGGTTCGCGTTGCTGAGTGACCCGGTAACAAAGGACGATTTGAACTTGGGCTTGATTCTTATAGTCCCCAGGGGCTTCCCGCCTTTCTGGGCGGACCCTGTGCCTGGTTACAAGTGATTGGACTTTGTCCCAATCACTTGGTTCGATTTTCTCCAATGCAGGGGCGGTTCCCTGATCGATGGGTGGTCCTGAGGTGGTCATTCACCTCCCATTGTGTAGGCTTCTGCTGGCGCCAAAGAGTCTGGTTTGGCTTTATGTGTCTAAATGTTGCTCATTGTCCCCGGGGATTGCTCATTAATATGCAGATGGCTGGTGTTTTGTTATGCTGATGGTTGCTGGTATTGATCTTGTCTGGCCTTTCCAGAGGTAAATACACACTCAACCTGCAGCTGCTCGTCTGTGTCCTGTTAGCTGACTTTCCCATCAGCCTTTGCCGTTCGCCATTTAAAATCCGGAGTTAGCCATTCTAAATCGGGAGTTAGCCATTTTACCTGGCTACAATCCCTCCTTCTGATCCTAACGCGAAGCGTGAAGGATCAAAAAACTATGTTGCTTTCCATTCCCTTACCTGGGGCGGGGGGGGGGGGACACTTCCTTCATGGCCTCTGCACTGACCATAGCTATGCAAAAAATGTTTAACTAGCAATTCTAAGGGCGCTATGTCAAACAGGGACATGCATTACAAAACAATAAACTGGGAACCTCTAACTATTCTTAATACACTACACTCACTTAAACATTTCATTATCCTAACTTCCTCAATCATACAACAAAATCATAGCATTTCATACACAGTCTTTCCTGGCTTGGCAGTCAAGCTCAGGATCATACAATTTGCTCATGAACAGTTCTTTACATTTCTTTATTTACAATAAACGCAAGTGAATGCACTTTATTATAGATCGCGGGGGTCGGGGGTCTGGTCATATCCGAACATAGGGGATCTGATCCTATATACCGGGGTTCGAGCGCGGTAGGCTCTCCTTCTCCATTTCCGTAGACGCATAGAACATAGAACATAGAAAATACAGCACAGAACAGGCCCTTTGGCCCACGATGTTGTGCCGAACCTTTGTCCTAGATTAATCATAGATTATCATTGAATTTACAGTGCAGAAGGAGGCCATTCGGCCCTTTGAGTCTGCACCGGCTCTTGGAAAGAGCACCCTACCCAAACTCAACACCTCCACCCAACACCAAGGGCAATTTGGACATTAAGGGCAATTTATCATTAGCCAATTCACCTAACCCGCACATCTTTGGACTGTGGGAGGAAACCGGAGCACCCGGAGGAAACCCACGCAGACACGGGGAGGACGTGCAGACTCCGCACAGACAGTGACCCAAGCCAGAATCGAACCTGGGACCCTGGAGCTGTGAAGCAATTGTGCTATCCACAATGCTACCGTGCTGCCCTTAAGAACAAATAAATCTACACTATATCATTTTACCGCAATCCATGTACCTATCCAATAGCTGCTTGAAGGTCCCTAATGTTTCCGACTCAACTACTTCCACAGGCAGTGTATTCCATGCCCCCACTACTCTCTGGGTAAAGAACCTACCTCTGATATCCCTCCTATATCTTCCACCTTTCACCTTAAATTTATGTCCCCTTGTAATGGTTTGTTCCACCCGGGGAAAAAGTCTCTGACTGTCTACTCTATCTATTCCCCTGATCATATTATAAACCTCTATCAAGTCGCCCCTCATCCTTCTCCGTTCTAATGAGAAAAGGCCTAGCACCCTCAACCTTTCCTCGTAAGACCTACTCTCCATTCCAGGCAACATCCTGGTAAATCTTCTTTGCACCTTTTCCAAAGCTTCCACATCCTTCCTAAAATGAGGCGACCAGAACTGTACACAGTACTCCAAATGTGGCCTTACCAAAGTTTTGTACAGCTGCATCATCACTTCACGGCTCTTAAATTCAATCCCTCTGTTAATGAACGCGAGCACACCATAGGCCTTCTTCACAACTCTATCTACTTGAGTGGCAACTTTCAAAGATGTATGAACATAGACCCCAAGATCTCTCTGCTCCTCCACATTGCCAAGAACTCTACCGTTAACCCTGTATTCCGCATTCATATTTGTCCTTCCAAAATGGACAACCTCACACTTTTCAGGGTTAAACTCCATCTGCCACTTCTCAGCCCAGCTCTGCATCCTATCCATGTCTCTTTGCAGCCGACAACAGCCCTCCTTACTATCCACAACTCCACCAATCTTCGTATCGTCTGCAAATTTACTGACCCACCCTTCAACTCCCTCATCCAAGTCATTAATGAAAATCACAAACAGCAGAGGACCCAGAACTGATCCCTGCGGTACGCCACTGGTAACTGGGATCCAGGCTGAATATTTGCCATCCACCACCACTCTCTGACTTCTATCGGTTAGCCAGTTCGTTATCCAACTGGCCAAATTTCCCACTATCCCATGCCTCCTTACTTTCTGCATAAGCCTACCATGGGGAACTTTATCAAATGCCTTACTAACATCCATGTACACTACATCCACTGCTTTACCTTCATCCACATGCTTGGTCACCTCCTCAAAGAATTCAATAAGACTTGTAAGGCAAGACCTACCCCTCACAAATCCGTGCTGACTATCCCTAATCAAGCAGTGTCTTTCCAGATGCTCAGAAATCCTATCCTTCAGTACCCTTTCCATTACTTTGCCTACCACCGAAGTAAGACTAACTGGCCTATAATTCCCAGGGTTATCCCTAGTTCCTTTTTTGAACAGGGGCACGACATTCGCCACTCTCCAATCCCCTGGTACCACCCCTGTTGACAGTGAGGACGAAAAGATCATTGCCAACGGCTCTGCAATTTCATCTCTTTCTTCCCATAGAATCCTTGGATATATCCCGTCAGGCCCGGGGGACTTGTCTATCCTCAAGTTTTTCAAAATGCCCAACACATCTTCCTTCCTAACAAGTATTTCCTCGAGCTTACCAATCTGTTTCACACTGTCCTCTCCAACAATATCGCCCCTCTCATTCGTAAATACAGAAGAAAAGTGCTCGTTCAAGACCTCTCCTATCTCTTCAGACTCAATACACAATCTCCCGCTACTGTCCTTGATCGGACCTACCCTCGCTCTAGTCATTCTCATATTTCTCACATATGTGTAAAAGGCCTTGGGGTTTTCCTTGATCCTACCCGCCAAATATTGTTCATGCCCTCTCTTAGCTCTCCTAATCCCTTTCTTCAGTTCCCTCCTGGCTATCTTGTATCCCTCCAATGCCCTGTCTGAACCTTGTTTCCTCAGCCTTACATAAGTCTCCTTTTTCCTCTTAACAAGACATTCAACCTCACTTGTCAACCATGGTTCCCTCACTCGACCATCTCTTCCCTGCCTGACAGGGACATACATATCAAGGACACGTAGCACCTGTTCCTTGAACAAGTTCCACATTTCACTTGTGTCCTTCCCTGCCAGCCTATGTTCCCAACTTATGCACTTCAATTCTTGTCTGACAACATCGTATTTACCCTTCCCCCAATTGTAAACCTTGCCCTGTTGCACGTACCTATCCCTCTCCATTACTAAAGTGAAAGTCACAGAATTGTGGTCACTACCTCCAAAATGCTCCCCCACTAACAAATCTATCACTTGCCCTGGTTCATTACCCAGTACTAAATCCAATATTGCCCCTCCTCTGGTCGGACAATCTACATACTGTGTTAGAAAAGCTTCCTGGACACACTGCACAAACACCACCCCACCCAAACTATTTGATCTAAAGAGTTTCCACTCAATATTTGGGAAGTTAAAGTCGCCCATGACTACTACCCTATGACTTCTGCACCTTTCCAAAATCTGTTTCCCAATCTGTTCCTCCACATCTCTGCTACTATTGGGGGGCCTATAGAAAACTCCTAACAAGGTGACTGCTCCTTTCCTATTTCTGACTTCAACCCATACTACCTCAATAGCCTTTCTGCAGCTGTTATACTATCTCTAATTAATAATGCCACCCCCCCACCTCTTTTACCACCCTCCCTAATCTTATTGAAACATCTATAACCAGGGACCTCCAACAACCATTTCTGCCCCTCTTCTATCCAAGTTTCCGTGATGGCCACCACATCGTAGTCCCAAGTACCGATCCATGCCTTAAGTTCACCCACCTTATTCCTGATGCTTCTTGCATTGAAGTATACACACTTCAACACTTCAACCCATCTCCGTGCCTGCAAGTACTCTCCTTTGTCAGTGTTCCCTTCCCCACTGCCTCATTACACGCTTTGGCGTCCTGAATATTGGCTACCTTAGTTGCTGGACTACAAATCCGGTTCCCATTCCCCTGCCAAATTAGTTTAAACCCTCCCGAAGAGTACTAGAAAACCTCCCTCCCAGGATATTGGTGCCCCTCTGGTTCAGATGCAACCCGTCCTGCTTGTACAGGTCCCACCTTCCCCAGAATGCGCTCCAATTATCCAAATACCTGAAGCCCTCCCTCCTACACCATTCCTGCAGCCATGTGTTCAACTGCACTCTCTCCCTATTCCTAGCCTCGCTATCACGTGGCACCGGCAACAAACCAGAGATGACAACTCTGTCTGTCCTGGCTTTTAACTTCCAGCCTAACTCCCTCAACTTGTTTATTACCTCCACACCCCTTTTCCTACCTATGTCGTTGGTACCAATGCGCACCACGACTTCTGGCTGCTCACCCTCCCCCTTAAGGATCCTGAAGACACGATCCGAGACATCCCTGGCCCTGGCACCCGGGAGGCAACATACCTTCCGGGAGTCTCGCTCGCGACCACAGAATCTCCTATCTATTCCCCTAACCATTGAATCTCCTACAACTATTGCTTTTCTATTCTCCCCCCTTCCCTTCTGAGCCCCAGAGCCAGACTCAGTGCCAGAGACCTGGCCGCTAGGGCCTTCCCCCGGTAGGTCATCCCCCCCAACAGCATCCAAAACGGTATACTTGTTTTGAAGGGGAACGGCCACGAGGGATCCCTGCACTGTCTGCCTGTTTGTTTTTTTACCCCTGACTGTAACCCAGCTATTCTTGTCCTGTGCCTTGGGTGTGGTTACCTCCCTGTAACTCTTCTCAATCACCCCCTCTGCCTCCCGGATGATCCGAAGTTCATCCAGCTTCAGCTCCAGTTCCCTAACACGGTCTTTGAGGAGCTGAAGTTGGATGCACTTCCCGCAGGTATAGTCAGCGGGGACACCGGTGGTATCCCTCACCACCCACATCCTACAGGAGGAGCATGTAACTGGCCTAGCCTCCATCCCCTCTTAACTTACAGAATATAGCTGCCGTGTGGACTAACTAGATCTCCGCCCTCCGACTCTGCTCCCAGTCAGCTACACTTTCTGTAAACTCCTGGCTCTCTTCTCACTCTTTGCGGAAATGTCGGAAACAATATGAAAGGAGCACCTTACTCCCTCCTCACCTAACTCCCTCGGTCACCAAACTCTCACTATCGCACTCAAATGCACCAAATTCAGCACACAGTACAAATAAAGTCTGCACTGTAGGGGATCACTTTTATACTGTGAATCTAGCCTCTGAAAACTGGCCTAATCCAATTAACTAATTAACAAGCTCCAGCTGCAAGTGCCTACAAGTAGAAGCCTGTTTAAAGCTGATTGAAAATTCACCTTCTTCTAAACCAAACAGCAACTTTTAAGTTAATTAACTAAATAAAAGAAAGACTAAACTTTAGATAAAAATGAAGCCTTATACTCCCTCGGTCACCAAACTCTCACTATCGCACTCAAATGCACCAAATTCAGCACTCAGTGCAAACCTGTGCTGCATTGTGCATAGTCTGCACAATGCAGCAGAGTATCGCTAATGCTAGTAATGTTTCGATTACATAGGACAGAGAGTACCAGGTTATAAACCTGGCACACCAAGATGATGTGGTGTCGCTGGTGACTGGGCTCTGGGTACTGCGGGGAAGTGAAACATTAACGGCTGGGGGGCTTAAAGTCATGGGGTTCGCATTCACGCGCAACCAAAAGTCCATAAACATGATGCTGATCCATATGAAGGAATTCCTGATGGCTCTTCTCTTTCCTTTTCTTTCTTCTCTTCTCCGGTCCTGGAGCTTCTGGAGTTCTGTGGAAACAAGCATAGTGTCTGTAACTATCTTTGTTTAATATCTCATACGATAGTGTGTCTGTCCCGTCGTGCCAATTACTCCCTTTATAATTGGTCACTATACGTGACTCCCCGGGTAGGACGGCTACCAATGCCGTGTCTCTCCTACCCGAGCGTAGTTGATCAGAGGGGGGGGTTCCCAGGCAGGGCGGGTCCCAAGCCGTTTCTCCACTGCCTGAGCAACCGACAAGAACGGGCAAAAAATGTAGTCATCGTGGTGGGGCTGCCGTAGTGGTTCTACCTTTGAACCAGAAGGGCAGTTACGAACGGGCGTCAGGTTAGAACAAATAAAGAACAAAGAAATGTACAGCACAGGAACAGGCCCTTCGGCCCTCCAAGCCCGTGCCGACCATGGTGCCCGACTAAACTACAATCTTCTACACTTCCTGGGTCCGTATCCCTCTATTCCCATCCTATTCATGTATTTGTCAAGATGCCCCTTAAATGTCACCATCGTCCCTGCTTCCACCACCTCCTCCGGTAGCGAGTTCCAGGCACCCACTACCCTCTGTGCAAAAAACTTGCCTCGTACATCTACTCTAAACCTTGCCCCCTAGTAATTGACCCCTCTACCCCGGGGAAAAGCCTCTGACTATCCACTCTGTCTATGCCCCTCATAATTTTGTAGACCTCTATCAGGTCGCCCCTCAACCTCCTTCGTTCCAGTGAGAACAAACCGAGTTTATTCAACCGCTCCTCATAGCTAATGCCTCCATACCAGGCAACATTCTGGTAAATCTCTTCTGCACCCTCTCGAAAGCCTCCACATCCTTCTGGTAGTGTGGCGACCAGAATTGAACACTATACTCCAAGTGTGGCCTAACTAAGGTTCTATACAGCTGCAACATGACTTGCCAATTCTTATATTCAATGCCCCGGCCAATGTAGGCAAGCATGCCGTATGCCTTCTTGACTACCTTCTCCACCTGTGTTGCCCCTTTCAGTGACCTGTGGACCTGTACACCTAGATCTCTCTGACTTTCAATACTTTTGAGGGTTCTACCATTCACTGTATATTCCCTACCTGCATTAGACCTTCCAAAATGCATTACCTCACATTTGTCCGGATTAAACTCCATCTGCCATCTCTCCGCCCAAGTCTCCAAACAATCTAAATCCTGCTGTATCCTCTGACAGTCCTCATCGCTATCCGCAATTCCACCAACCTTTGTGTCATCTGCAAACTTACTAATCAGACCAGTTACATTTTCCTCCAAATCATTTATATACACTACAAACAGCAAAGGTCCCAGCACTGATCCCTGTGGAACACCACTGGTCACAGCCCTCCAATTAGAAAAGCATCCTTCCATTGCTACTCTCTGCCTTCTATGACCTAGCCAGTTCTGTATCCACCTTGCCAGCTCACCCCTGATCCCGTGTGTCTTCACCTTTTGTACTAGTCTACCATGAGGGACCTTGTCAAAGGCCTTACTGAAGTCCATATAGACAACATCCACTGCCCTACCTGCATCAATCATCTTTGTGACCTCCTCGAAAAACTCTATCAAGTTAGTGAGACACGACCTCCCCTTCACAAAACCATGCTGCCTCTCACTAATACGTCCATTTGCTTCCAAATGGGAGTAGATCCTGTCTCGAAGAATTCTCTCCAGTAATTTCCCTACCACTGAAGTAAGGCTCACCGGCCTATAGTTCCCTGGATTATCCTTGCTACCCTTCTTAAACAGAGGAACAACATTGGCTTTTCTCCAGTCCTCCGGGACATCACCTGAAGACAGTGAGGAGCCAAAGATTTCTGTCAAGGCCTCAGCAATTTCCTCTCCAGCCTCCTTCAGTATTCTGGGGTAGATCCCATCAGGCCTTGGGGACTTATTTACCTTAATATGTTTTAAGACACCCAACACCTCGTCTTTTTGGATCTCAATGTGACCCAGGCTATCTACACACCCTTCTCCAGACTCAACATCAACCAATTCCTTCTCTTTGGTGAATACTGATGCAAAGTATTCATTTAGTACCTCGCCCATTTCCTCTGGCTCCACACATAGATTCCCTTGCCTATCCTTCAGTGGGCCAACCTTTCCCCTGGCTACCGTCTTGCTTTTTATGTACGTGTAAAAAGCCTTGGGATTTTCCTTAACCCTATTTGCCAATGTCTTTTCGTGACCCCTTCTAGCCCTCCTGATTCCTTGCTTAAGTTCCTTCCTACTTTCCTTATATTCCACACAGGCTTCGTCTGTTCCCAGCCTTTTGGCTCTGACAAATGGCTCCTTTTTCTTTTTGATGAGGCCTACAATATCTCTCGTTATCCAAGGTTCCCGAAAATTGCCGTATTTATCCTTCTTCCTCACAGGAACATGCCGGTCCTGAATTCCTTTCAACTGACACTTGAAAGCCTCCCACATGACAGATGTTAATTTGCCCTCAAACATCCGCCCCCAATCCACGTTCTTCAGATCCCGCTAAATATTGTTATAATTAGCCTTCCCCCAATTTAGCACATTCATCCTAGGAGCACTCTTATCCTTGTCCACCAGCACTTTAAAACTTACTGAATTGTGGTCACTGTTCCCGAAATGCTCCCCTACTGAAACCTCTACCACCTGGCCGTGCTCATTCCCCAATACCAGGTCCAGTACCGCCCCTTCCCTCGTTGGGCTGTCTACATATTGTTTTAAGAAGCTCTCCTGGATGCTCCTTACAAACTCTGCCCCGTCTAAGCCCCTGGCACTAAGTGAGTCCCAGTCAATATTGGGGAAGTTGAAGTCTCCCATCACCACAACCCTGTTGTTTTTAGTCTTTTCCAAAATCTGTCTACCTATCTGCTCCTCTATCTCCCGCTAGCTGTTGGGAGGCCTGTAGTAAACCCCCAACATTGTGACTGCACCCTTCTTATTCCTGATCTCCACCCATATAGCCTCACTGCCCTCTGAAGTGTCCTCCCGTAGTACAGCTGTGATATTCGCCCTAACCAGTAGCGCAACTCCGCTACCCCTTTTACATCCCCCTCTATCCCGCCTGAAACATCTAAATCCTGGAACATTTAGCTGCCAATCCTGCCCTTCCCTCAACCAGGTCTCTGTAATGGCAACAACATCATAGTTCCAAGTACTAATCCAAGCTCTAAATTCATCTGCCTTACCCGTAATACTTCTTGCATTAAAACATATGCACTTCAGGCCACCAGACCCGCTGTGCTCAGCAACTTCTCCCTGTCTGCTCTGCCTCAGAGCCACACTGTCCCTATTCCCTAGTTCTCCCTCAATGCTCTCACCTTCTGACCTATTGCTCCCGTGCCCACCCCCCTGCCATACTAGTTTAAACCCTCCCGTGTGTCACTAGCAAACCTCGTGGCCAGGATATTTATGCCTCTCCAGTTTAGATGCAACCCGTCCTTATATAGGTAACACCTGCCCCGGAAGAGCTCCCAGTGGTCCAGATAACGGAAACCCTCCCTCCTACACCAGCTGTTTAGCCACGTGTTTAGCTGCTCTATCTTCCTATTTCTAGCCTCACTGGCACGTGGCACAGGGAGTAATCCCGAGATTACAACCCTAGAGTCCTGTCTTTTAACTTTCTGCCTAGCTCCCTGAACTCCTGCTGCAGGACCTCATGCCCCTTCCTGCCTATGTCATTTGTACCAATATGTACAATGACCTCTGCCTGTTTGCCCTCCCCCTTCAGGATGCCCTCTACCCTTTCGGAGACATCCTGGACCCTGGCACCAGGGAGGCAACATACCATCCTGGAGTCTCTTTCACGTCCACAGAAGCGCCTATCTGTGCCCCTGACTATAGAGTCCCCTATTACTATTACTCTTCTGCGCTTTGACCCTCCCTTCTGAACATCAGAGCCAGCCGTGGTGCCATTGCTCTGGCTGCTGCTGTTTTCCCCTGATAGGCTATCCCCCCCGACAGTATCCAAAGGGGTATACCTGTTCGAGAGGGGGACAACCACAGGGGATTCCTGCACTGACTGCCTGCCCTTTCTGGTGGTCACCCATTTCTCTGCCTGCATCTTGGGTGTGACCACATTTATATAACTGCGATCTATGACGCTTTCCGCCACCTGCATGTTCCTAAGTGCATCCAATTGCTGCTCCAACCGAACCATGCGGTCTGTGAGGAGCTCCAGTTGGGTGCACTTTCTGCAGATGAAGCCATCCGGGACGCTGGAAGCCTCCTGGACCTGCCACATCTCACAGTCAGAGCACTGCACCCCTCTAACTGACATTGCGTCAATTAATTAGTAAATTAAAATTAAAAGTTTTTTTTAAAATTGTTTTTAAAGTTACTGTTAACTATCTGTTTCCTAGCACTAGATTTCTAATATAAATCTGAAAGCTAAATATAGTATTCTCGGACTTCCGGGTGCGGTGATGACCAGCTAAGTCGCACGTTTCGGCAGCTCCCGTTGGAACGGACTTTTGGGCTCTTGATAAGAGCCCCAACGGCAATTTTAAACGGCCAAAATCGCTGTGCGGTGAAATAGAAGGGAATCCCCCCGGATACTGATGGAAAAAGGAGAGGATAGCGGCAGGATTGCAGTGGATCCTTCGGAGCAGCGGCAAGGAAGGGAAGCTCGAAGCAAGATGGCGTCGGAAGGTGGCCGTTCGATATGGGGCCCGGAGCAACAAGAGTTCCTGCGGCGCTGTGTGGAAGAGCTGAAGAAGGAGGTGTTGGCCCAGATGCTACAGGCGATTGAAGGGCTAAAGGAGGCGCAGAGGACCCAGGAGCTGGAGCTTCGGGTCGTGAAGGCAAAGGCTGCTGAAAATGAAGATGAAATTCAGGGCCTGGTGGTGAAGACAGAGACGCACGAGGCGCAGCACAAGAGGTGTGTGGAGAGGTTGGAAGCCCTGGAGAATAATTCGAGGAGGAAGAATCTAAGAGTCTTAGGTCTTCCCGAGGGCGCAGAGGGGACGGACGTCGGGGCATATGTGAGCACGATGCTTCACTCGCTAATGGGATCGAAGGCCCCGACGGGCCCTTTGGAGGTGGAGTGAGCTTATCGAGTTATGGCGCGAAGACCAAGGGCAGGAGAAATACCTCGAGCCATAGTGGTGAGGTTTCACCGCTATAATGACAGAGAGATGGTCCTAAGATGGGCGAAGAAAATTCGGAGCTGCAGGTGGGAGAACGCGGTGATCCGCGTATACCAGTATTGGAGTGCGGAGGTGGCGAGAAGGAGGGCAAGTTTCAATCGGGCTAAGGCGGTGCTTCACAAAAAGAAGGTGAAATTTGGAATGCTGCAACCGGCGAGATTGTGGGTCACACACCAAGGGAAGCACCACTACTTTGAGACGGCAGAAGAGGCGTGGACATTCATAGTGGACGAGAAGCTGGAATAGTCTGGCGAGAGAAAGAGCTTCTGGGACAAAGTGGTGGGGTGACTATGTGGGACGAGGAAGGGGGGGGGGATGATTTTTCATTTGTTAACTCTTTAATCCTGTAAATTTTCTCTCTTCCCCTCGTTTGGGGGGGGGGGGGAATATGAGGAACTGTGGGCGCCGGTGGGTAGGAAAGCTGGGCTGAGTGGGAAACGCAGGCCTCGTTCCCGCGCTATGGTAATTATGGCGGGAACAGGGACGCAGGAAGGTGGGGGCCTCGCACAGTGAGAGGCCGAGGGCAAACGGGGAAGCCGAGGTCAGCCAGAGTTCGCTGACTTCTGGGAGCAACATGGGGGGTGTAATTACGCTAGGGGGGATCTAGCGGAGGGGGGGGAGGGAGCTAACTGGGTTGCTGCTGCTAAGGGGAAGGGGGAGCTGTTATGGGACGGGGTGGTCGAGGCGGGAGGGCACCGTCGGTGGGATATACGGGTACGCGGGAACCGGCTGAGGAGCTGGGGTAAAAAAGGGGATGGCTAGTCGACAAGGGGGGGGGGGTAAAGGGCCCCCCAACCCGGTTGATCACGTGGAACGTGAGAGGGCTGAATGGGCCGATTAAAAGGGCGCGGGTACTCGCACACCTAAAGAAATTAAAGGCAGATGTGGTTATGTTGCAGGAGACGCACCTGAAATTGACAGATCAGGTCAGACTACGTAAAGGATGGGTGGGACAGGTGTTTCATTCGGGTTTGGATGCGAAGAATAGGGGGGTGGCTATTTTAGTGGGGAAACGGGTACTGTTTGAGGCAAAGACCATAGTGGCGGATAGTGGGGGTAGATACGCGATGGTGAGTGGCAGACTGCAAGGGGAGGCGGTGGTTCTGGTGAACGTGTACACCCCGAACTGGGATGATGCAAACTTCATGAGGCGTATGTTGGGGCGTATCCCAGACCTGGAGGCGGGAAAGTTGGTAATGGGGGGAGATTTCAATACAGTGCTTGATCCAGGGCTGGACCGGTCGAGGTCCAGGACCGGGAGGAGGCCGGCAGCGGCCAAGGTGCTTAAGGACTTCATGGAGCAGATGGGAGGAGTAGACCCTTGGAGATTTATCAAACCTAGGAGTAAGGAGTTTTCATTCTTCTCCCATGTTCACAAGGTATATTCACGGATAGACTTTTTTGTCCTGAGAAGGGCACTGATTCCGAAGGTGACAGGGATGGAGTACACGGCCATAGCCATCTCGGACCACGCTCCACACTGGGTAGATCTGGAGGTAGGAGAGGAAAAGGAACAGCACCCACTCTGGAGAATGGATATGGGCCTGTTGGCGGATGAGGGGATATGTCTAAGGGTGAGGGGGTGTATCGAAAGGTACTTGGAGTTCAATGACAATGGAGAGGTTCAGGTGGGAGTGGTCTGGGAGGCGTTGAAGGCGGTGGTCAGAGGGGAACTGATATCAATAAGGGCACACAAAGGGAAGCAAGAGAGTAAAGAAAGGGAGCGATTGCTGAGAGAACTTCTGAGGGTGGACAGGCAATATGCAGAGGCACCGGAGGAGGGACTGTACAGGGAAAGACAAAGGTTACATGTGGAATTTGACCTGCTGACCACGGGTAAGGCAGAGGCACAGTGGAGGAGGGCACAGGGAGTGCAGTATGAATATGGAGAGAAGGCGAATCGGTTACTGGCCCAACAATTGAGGAAGAGGGGAGCGGCGAGGGAGATAGGTGGGGTGAGGGATGAGGAGGGAGAGATGGAACGGGGAGCGGAGAGAGTGAATTGGGTGTTTAAGACATTCTATGAGAGGTTGTATAAGGCTCAGCCCCCGGAAAGGAAGGAGGGAATGATGCATTTCCTGGATCAGCTGGAATTCCTGAAGGTGGAGGAGCAGGAGAGGGCGGGACTGGGAGCACAGATTGATGTGGAGGAGGTGGTAAAGGGGATTGGGAGCATGCAGGTGGGGAAGGCCCCGGGACCGGATGGGTTCCCGGTGGAATTTTATAGGAAATATATAGACCTACTGGCCCCGCTTTTGACGAGAACCTTTAATGAGGCCATGGAAAGGGGGAAGTTGCCCCCGAATATGTCGGAGGCTACAATATCGCTCCTTTTGAAGAAGGATAAAGACCCGCTGCAGTGTGGGTCCTACAGGCCCATTTCCCTTTTGAATGTAGATGCTAAGCTCCTGGCCAAGGTAATGGCGACGAGGATAGAGGATTGTGTCCCGGGTGTGGTCCATGAGGATCAAACTGGGTTCGTTAAGGGAAGACAGCTGAACACGAACATACGGAGGCTGCTAGGGGTGATGATGATGCCCCCACCAGAGGGGGAGGCGGAGATAGTGGTGGCGATGGATGCCGAGAAAGCATTTGACAGGGTCGAGTGGGACTACCTGTGGGAAGTGTTGAGGAGATTTGGTTTCGGTGAAGGGTTCATTGGATGGGTACAGCTGCTATATAGGGCCCCGATGGCAAGTGTGATCACGAACAGGCAGAGGTCTGACTACTTCCATCTTTATAGAGGGACAAGGCAGGGGTGTCCCCTGTCTCCGTTACTGTTTGCATTGGTAATTGAGCCCCTGGCCATAGTACTGAGGGGCTCCAGGAAGTGGAGGGGAGTACTCAGGGGAGGAGAAGAACACCGGGTATCATTGTATGCAGATGATTTACTGCTGTATGTTGCGGACCCGGTGGAGGGGATGCCTGAGATAATGCAGACGCTCGGGGAGTTTGGGGAATTCTCGGGGTACAAATTGAACATGGGGAAGAGTGAGTTGTTTGTGGTACATCCGGGGGAGCAGAGCAGGGGAATAGAGGATTTACCGCTGAGGAGGGTAGCAAGGGATTTCCGGTACTTGGGGATCCAGATAGCCAGGAGTTGGGGAACCTTACATAGGCTTAATTTAACACGATTGGTGGAACAGATAGAGGAGGATTTTAAGAGGTGGGACCTGGTTCCCCTGTCACTGGTGGGGAGGGTGCAGGCGGTCAAAATGGTAGTCCTCCCGAGATTCCTTTTTGTGTTTCAGTGCCTCCCTGTGATGGTCACGAAGGCTTTTTTCAAGAAGATCGAGAAAAGCGTTAGGAGTTTTGTGTGGGCTGGGAAGACCCCGAGAGTGAGCAGGGGGTTCTTGCAGCGTAGCAGGGAGAGGGGGGGACTGACACTACCGAGCTTAAGTGAGTACTATTGGGCCGCCAATGTTTCAATGGTGTGTAAGTGGATGGGAGAAGGGGAGGGAGCGGCGTGGAAGAGATTGGAGATGGCGTCCTGCAAAGGAACCAGCCTACAAGCACTGGTGACGGCACCACTGCCGTTCTCCCCGAAGAAATACACCACAAGTCCAGTGGTGGTGGCAACACTGAAAATTTGGGGGCAGTGGAGACGGCATAGGGGAATGATGAGAGCCTTCGTGCGGTCCCCGATAAAAAATAATAATAGGTTTGTCCCGGGGAGAATAGATGGGGGATTTGGAGCATGGCAGAGAGCTGGGATTGTGCAACTGAGGGATCTGTTCTTGGACGGAACATGGGGAAGAGTGAGTTGTTTGTGGTACATCCGGGGGAGCAGAGCAGGGGAATAGAGGATTTACCGCTGAGGAGGGTAGCAAGGGATTTCCGGTACTTGGGGATCCAGATAGCCAGGAGTTGGGGAACCTTACATAGGCTTAATTTAACACGATTGGTGGAACAGATAGAGGAGGATTTTAAGAGATGGGACCTGGTTCCCCTGTCACTGGTGGGGAGGGTGCAGGCGGTCAAAATGGTAGTCCTCCCGAGATCTGCGAGTCTGGGAACGCTGACGTAAAAATATGGATTGCCCCAAGGGAATGAATTTCGATACATGCAACTGAGGGCTTTTACGAGGCAACAGGTGAGGGAATTCCCGCAGCTCCCGGCTAGGAGATTCAGGATAGAGTGGTCTCAGGGACATGGGTGGGGGATGGTAGGGTGTCAGATATATACAGGGAAATGAGAGATGAGGGGGAGAACATGGTGGATGAGCTGAAGGGAAAATGGGAGGAAGAGCTGGGGGAAGAGATTGAAGAGGGGATGTGGGCAGATGCCCTACGTAGGGTAAACTCTTCGTCCTCATGCGCCAGGCTTAGCCTGATACAATTTAAGGTTTTGCACAGGGCACATATGACCGAAGCAAGGCTCAGTAAATTTTTCGGGGTAGAGGATAGGTGTGGGAGATGCTTGAGAAGCCCAGCAAACCACACCCACATGTTTTGGTCATGCCCGGCACTGCAGGGGTTCTGGGTGGGGGTGGCGAAGGTGCTTTCAAAGGTGGTGGGGGTCCGGGTCGAGCCAGGCTGGGGGCTGGCTATATTCGGGGTTGCAGAAGAGCCGGGAGTGCAGGAGGCGAGAGAGGCTGATGTTTTGGCCTTTGCGTCCCTAGTAGCCCGGCGAAGGATATTGCTTATGTGGAAGGAAGCCAAACTCCCAGGCGTGGAGACCTGGATAAATGACATGGCAGGGTTTATAAAACTAGAACGGATAAAGTTCGCACTAAGGGGTTCGGCTCAGGGGTTCACCAGGCAGTGGCAACCATTCTTTAACTACCTCGCAGAACGATAAAGGAAATGGGAAGGTAACAGCAGCAACCCGGGGGGGGGGGGGGGGGGGGGGGCTCAGGTGGGTCCTCAGGGGTGTTTTTGTAAAGATATTGGTACTTGGTTATGTATATTGAATTGCTGATTTTATGATTTGGGAGAGCTATTATTTATGTTATGGCAGTTGCCATTTAGTTTATATATTATTTATTTATTTGTTAAAATACGGTCACGGTTATTTATATTGTTTTGCTGTTGTAAGAAGGGGAAAAACCTTTGTACGGTTTTGTATGGCCGAAAAAGTTGAATAAAATATATTTTTTAAAAATGTATATATATAGTATTCTCCGATCTCTGGCTTAGATAACCCTCTAAATTATAATTAAGTAATTATGTTTAATTAGTTACCAATGCTTAATTTTTTTAATTTAGTGTAGATTCCCAACCAGCCACTCAGGTCACAGCTTTTCTGTGATGTCACTACAGTTTCCCCCCCCACACACGCACAATTTGAAAAAGGTATAAAAGTAAAAATGAGTAAAATCACTTACTTACCTTCTTACCTTCTCAGGGTCTTAGATGTTCTCAGGTTCTCTCCCTGACAGAGACTGCTCCTCCTCCTCCAAACGGCTCCCGAAACTAGGCCGCGATCTTTTAAAATCTCCGCTCCGACTCGCAGCTCCCGCGCTTTTTAAATCTCCAGGCTCTCTCTCCACTCGCGCTGTTTCAATGTCCCGGCTCCCTCTCCTCCCGCGCTGTTTTCAGTGTCCCGGCTCTCTCTCCTCCCGCGCTGTTTTCAATGTCCCGGCTCTCTCTCCACTCGCGCTGGTTTCAATGTCCCGGCTCTCTCTCCACTCGCGCAGTTTTCAATGTCACGGCTCCCTCTCCTCCCGCGCTGTTTCCACTGTCCCGGCTCTTTCTCCTCCCGCGCTGTTTAAATTGTCCCGGTTCTCTCTCCTCCCGTGCTGTTTTCACTGTCCCGGCTCCCTCTCCACGCGCGCTGATTTCAATGTCCCGGCTCTCTCTCCACTCGCGCTGGTTTCAATGTCCCGGCTCTCTCTCCACTCGCGCTGGTTTCAATGTCCCGGCTCCCTCTCCTCCCGCGCTGTTTCCACTGTCCCGGCTCTCTCTCCTCCCGCGCTGTTTAAAATGTCCCGGCTCTCTCTCCTCCCGTGCTGTTTTCACTGTCCCGGCTCCCTCCCCACGCGCGCTGTTTTCAATGTCCCGGCTCTCTCTTCTCTCGGCTCTCTCTCCACTCGCGCTGTTTTCAATGTCCCGGCTCTCTCTCCACTCGCGCTGTTTTCAATGTCCCGGCTCTCTCTCCACTCGCGCTGTTTTCAATGTCCCGGCTCTCTCTCCACTCGCGCTGTTTTCAATGTCCCGGCTCTCTCTCCACTCGCGCTGTTTTCAATGTCCCGGCTCTCTCTCCTCCCGCGCTGTTTTCAATATCCCGGCTCTCTCTCCTCTCGCGCTGTTTTCAATGTCCCGGCTCTCTCTCCACTCGCGCTGTTTTCAATGTCCTGGCTCTCTCTCCTCCCGCGCTGTTTTCAATGTCCCGGCTCTCTCTCCACTCGCGCTGTTTTCAATGTCCCGGCTCTCTCTCCACTCGCGCTGTTTTCAATGTCTCGGCTCTCTCTCCACTCGCGCTGTTTTCAACGTCCCGGCTCTCTCTCCACTCGAGCTGTTTTCAATGTCCTGGCTCTCTCTCCACTCGAGCTGTTTTCAATGTCCCGGCTCTCTCTCCACTCGCGCTGGTTTCAATGTCTCGGCTCTCTCTCCACTCGCACTGTTTTCACTGTCCCGGCTCTCTCTCCACTCGCGCTGTTTTCAACGTCCCGGCTCTCTCTCCACTCGCGCTGGTTTCAATGACCCGGCTCTCTCTCCTCTCGCGCTGTTTTCAATGTCCCGGCTCTCTCTCCAACTGGCACTGTTTTCATTGTCCCGGCTCTCTCTCCACTCGCGCTGTTTTCAATGTCCCGGCTCTCTCTCCACTCGCGCTGTTTTCAATGTCCCGGCTCTCTCTCCACTCGCGCTGTTTTCAATGTCCTGGCTCTCTCTCCACTCGCGCTGTATTCAATGCCCCGGCTCTCTCTCCTCTCGGCTCTCTCTCCACTCGCGCTGTTTTCAATGTCCCGGCTCTCTCTCCAACTGGCGCTGTTTTCATTGTCCCGGCTCTCTCTCCACTCGCGCTGTTTTCAATGTCCCGGCTCTCTCTCCAACTGGCGCTGTTTTCATTGTCCCGTCTCTCTCTCCACTCGCGCTGTTTTCAATGTCCAGGCTCTCTCTCCACTCGAGCTGTTTTCAATGTCCTGGCTCTCTCTCCACTCGAGCTGTTTTCAATGTCCCGGCTCTCTCTCCGCTCGCGCTGTTTTCAATGTCCCGGCTCTCTCTCCTCTCGGCTCTCTCTCCACTCGCGCTGTTTTCAATGTCCCGGCTCTCTCTCCACTCACGCTGTTTTCAATGTCCCGGCTCTCTCTCCACTCGCGCTGTTTTCAATGTCCCGGCTCTCTCTCCACTCGCGCTGTTTTCAATGTCCCGGCTCTCTCTCCACTCGCGCTGTTTTGAATGTCCAGGCTCTCTCTCCACTCGCGCTGTTTTCAATGTCCCGGCTCTCTCTCCACTCGCGCTGTTTTCAATGTCCCGGCTCTCTCTCCACTCGCGCTGTTTTCATTGTCCCGGCTCTCTCTCCACTCGCGCTGTTTTCAATGTCCTGGCTCTCTCTCCACTCGCGCTGTTTTCAATGTCCCGGTTCTCTCTCCACTCGCGCTGTTTTCAATGTCCCGGCTCTCTCTCCACTCGCGCTGTTTTCAACGTCCGAGCTCTCTCTCCTCCCGCGCTGTTTTCAATATCCCGGCTCTCTCTCCTCTCGCGCTGTTTTCAATGTCCCGGCTCTCTCTCCACTCGATCTGTTTTCAATGTCTTGGCTCTCTCTCCTCCCGCGCTGTTTTCAATGTCCCGGCTCTCTCTCCACTCGCGCTGTTTTCAATGTCCCGGCTATCTCTCCACTCGTGCTGTTTTCAATGTCCCGGCTCTCTCTCCACTCGCGCTGTTTTCAATGTCCCGGCTCGCTCTCCACTCGCGCTGTTTTCAATGTCCCGGCTCTCTCTCCACTCGAGCTGTTTTCAATGTCCCGGTTCTCTCTACACGCGCGCTGTTTTCAATGTCCCGGCTCTCTCTCCACTCGCGCTGTTTTCAACGTCCCGGCTCTCTCTCCACTTGAGCTGTTTTCAATGTCCTGGCTCTCTCTCCACTCGAGCTGATTTCAATGTCCCGGCTCTCTCTCCTCCCGCGCTCTTTTCAATGTCCACAGGGACAGGCATGTTCCTGTGAGGAAGAAAGACAAATACGGCAATTTTCGGGAACCTTGGATGACGAATGATATTGTAGGCCTCGTCAAAAAGAAAAAGGAGGCATTTGTCAGGGCTAAAAGGCTGGGAACAGACGAAGCCTGTGTGGCATATAAGGAAAGTAGGAAGGAACTTAAGCAGGGAGTCAGGAGGGCTAGAAGGGGTCATGAAAAGTCATTGGCAAATAGGGTTAAGGAAAATCCCAAGGCTTTTTACACTTACATAAAAAGCAAGAGGGTAGCCAGGGAAAGGGTTGGCCCACTGAAGGATAGGCAAGGGAATCTATGTGTGGAGCCAGAGGAAATGGGCGAGGTACTAAATGAATACTTTGCATCAGTATTCACCAAAGAGAAGGAATTGGTAGATGTTGAGCCTGGAGAAGGGGGTGTAGATAGCCTGGGTCACATTGTGATCCAAAAAGACGAGGTGTTGGGTGTCTTAAAAAATATTAAGGTAGATAAGTCCCCAGGGCCGGATGGGATCTACCCCAGAATACTGAAGGAGGCTGGAGAGGAAATTGCTGAGGCCTTGACAGAAATCTTTGGATCCTCGCTGTCTTCAGGGGATGTCCCGGAGGACTGGAGAATAGCCAATGTTGTTCCTCTGTTTAAGAAGGGTGGCAGGGATAATCCCGGGAACTACAGGCCGGTGAGCCTTACTTCAGTGGTAGGGAAATTACTGGAGAGAATTCTTCGAGACAGGATCTACTCCCATTTGGAAGCAAATGGACGTATTAGTGAGAGGCAGCACGGTTTTGTGAAGGGGAGGTCGTGTCTCACTAACTTGATAGAGTTTTTCGAGGAGGTCACTAAGATGATTGATGCAGGTAGGGCAGTAGATGTTGTCTATATGGACATCAGTAAGGCCTTTGACAAGGTCCCTCATGGTAGACTAGTACAAAAGGTGAAGTCACACGGGATCAGGGGTGAACTGGCAAGGTGGATACAGAACTGGCTAGGCCATAGAAGGCAGAGGGGAGCAATGGAGGGATGCTTTTCTAATTGGAGGGCTGTGACCAGTGGTGTTCCACAGGGATCAGTGCTGGGACCTTTGCTCTTTGTAGTATATATAAATGATTTGGAGGAAAATGTAACTGGTCTGATTAGTAAGTTTGCAGACGACACAAAGGTTGGTGGAATTGCGGATAGCGATGAGGACTGTCTGAGGATACAGCAGGATTTAGATTGTCTGGAGACTTGGGCGGAGAGATGGCAGATGGAGTTTAACCTGGACAAATGTGAGGTAATGCATTTTGGAAGGGCTAATGCAGGTAGGGAATATACAGTGAATGGTAGAACCCTCAAGAGTATTGAAAGTCAAAGAGATCTAGGAGTACAGGTCCACAGATCACTGAAAGGGGCTACACAGGTGGAGAAGGTAGTCAAGAAGGCATACGGCATGCTTGCCTTCATTGGCCGGGGCATTGAGTATAAGAATTGGCAAGTCATGTTGCAGCTGTATAGAACCTTAGTTAGGCCACACTTGGAGTATAGTGTTCAATTCTGGTCGCCACACTACCAGAAGGATGTGGAGGCTTTAGAGAGGGTGCAGAAGAGATTTACCAGAATGTTGCCTGGTATGGAGGGCATAAGCTATGAGGAGCGATTGAATAAACTTGGTTTGTTCTCACTGGAACGAAGGAGGTTGAGGGGCGACCTGATAGAGGTATACAAAATTATGAGGGGCATAGACAGAGTGGATAGTCAGAGGCTTTTCCCCAGGGTAGAGGGGTCAATTACTAGGGGGCATAGGTTTAAGGTGAGAGGGGCAAAGTTTAGAGTAGATGTACGAGGCAAGTTTTTTACGCAGAGGGTAGTGGGTGCCTGGAACTCACTACCGGAGGAGGTAGTGGAGGCAGGGACGACAGGGACATTTAAGGGGCATCTTGACAAATATATGAATAGGATGGGAATAGAAGGATACGGACCCAGGAAGTGTAGAAGATTGTAGTTTAGTCGGGCAGTATGGTCGGCACGGGCTTGGAGGGCCGAAGGGCCTGTTCCTGTGCTGTACATTTCTTTGTTCTTTGTTTGTTCTTTTGTCCCGGCTCTCTCTCCACTCGCGCTGGTTTCAATGACCCGGCTCTCTCTCCACTCGCGCTGTTTTCAATGTCCCAGCTCTCTCTCCACTCGCGCTGATTTCAATGTCCCGGCTCTCTCTCCTCCCGCGCTGTTTTCAATGTCCTGGCTCTCTCTCCTCTCGGCTCTCTCTCCACTCGCGCTGTTTTCAATGTCCCGGCTCTCTCTCCACTCGCGCTGTTTTCAATGTCCAGGCTCTCTCTCCACTCGCGCTGTTTTCAATGTCCCGGCTCTCTCTCCTATCGCACTGTTTTCAATGTCCCGGCTCACTCTACACTCGCGCTGTTTTCAATGTCCCGGCTCTCTCTCCACTCGCACTGTTTGCAATGTCCGGGCTCTCTCTCCACTCGCGCTGTTTTCAATGTCCCGGTTCTCTCTCCACTCGCGCTGTTTTCAATGTCCCGGCTCTCTCTCCACTCGCGCTGTTTTCAACGTCCCGGATCACTCACCACTCGCGCTGTTTTCAATGTCCCGGCTCTCTCTCCACTCGCGCTGTGTTCAATGTCCGAGCTCTCTATCCTCCCGCGCTGTTTTCAATGTCCCGGCTCTCACTCCTCTCGGCTCTCTCTCCACTCGCGCTGTTTTCAATGTCCCGGCTCTCTCTCCACTCGCGCTGTTTTCAACGTCCCGGCTCTCTCTCCACTCGCGCTGTGTTCAATGTCCGAGCTCTCTCTCCTCCCGCGCTGTTTTCAATGTCCCGGCTCTCACTCCTCTCGGCTCTCTCTCCACTCGCGCTGTTTTCAATGTCCCGGCTCTCTCTCCACTCGCGCTGTGTTCAATGTCCGAGCTCTCTCTCCTCCCGCGCTGTTTTCAATGTCCCGGCTCCCTCTCCCCGCGCGCTGTTTTCAATGTCCCGGCTCTCTCTCCACTCGCGCTGTTTTCAATGTTCCGGCTCTCTCTCCACTCGCGCTGTTTTCAATGTTCCGGCTCTCTCTCCACCCGCGCTGTTTTCAACGTCCCGGCTCTCTCTCCACTCGCGCTGTTTTCAATGTCCCGGCTCTCTCTCCTCCCGCGCTGTTTTCAATGTCCCGGCTCTCTCTCATCCCGCGCTGTTTTCACTGCCCCGGCTCTCTCTCCACTCGCGCTGTTTTCAATGTCCCGGCTCTCTCTCATCCCGCGCTGTTTTCACTCTCCCGGCTCTCTCTCCTCCCGTGCTGTTTTCAATATCCCGGCTCTCTCTCCACTCGCGCTGTTATCAATGTCCCGGCTCTCTCTCCACTCGCGCTGTTATCAATGTCCCGGCTCTCTCTCCACTCGCGCTGTTTTCAATATCCCGGCTCTCTCTCCACTCGCGCTGTTATCAATATCCCAGCTCTCTCTCCACTCGCGCTGTTTTCAATGCCCCAGCTCTCTATCCACTCGCGCTGTTTTCAATGTGCCGGCTCTCTCTCCACTCGCGCTGTTTTCAATGTCCCGGCTCTCTCTCCACTCGCGCTGTTTTCATTGTCCCGGCTCTCTCTCCACTCGCGCTGTTTTCAATGTCCCGGCTCTCTCTCCACCCGCGCTGTTTTCAATGTCCCGGCTCTCTCTCCTCTCGGCTCTCTCTCCACTCGCGCTGTTTTCAATGTCCCGGCTCTCTCTCCTCCCGCGCTGTTTTCAATGTCCCGGCTCTCTCTCCTCTCGCACTGTTTTCAATGTCCCGGCTCTCTCTCCTCTCGGCTCTCTCTCCACTCGCGCTGTTTTCAATGTCCCGGCTCTCTCTCCTCTCGCGCTGTTTTCAATGTCCCGGCTCTCTCTCCACTCGCGCTGTTTTCAATGTCCCGGCTCTCTCTCCTCTCGGCTGTCTCTCCACTCGCGCTGTTTTCAATGTCCCGGCTCTCTCTCCTCCCGCGCTGTTTTCAATGTCCCGGCTCTCTCTCCTCTCGCACTGTTTTCAATGTCCCGGCTCTCTCTCCTCTCGGCTCTCTCTCCACTCGCGCTGTTTTCAATGTCCCGGCTCTCTCTCCTCTCGCGCTGTTTTCAATGACCCGGCTCTCTCTCCTCTCGGCTCTCTCTCCACTCGCGCTGTTTTCAATGTCCCGGCTCTCTCTCCTCTCGGCTCTCTCTCCTCTCGCGCTGTTTTCAATGTCCCGGCTCTCTCTCCTCTCGGCTGTCTCTCCACTCGCGCTGTTTTCAATGTCCCGGCTCTCTCTCCACTCGCGCTGTTTTCAATGCCCCAGCTCTCTATCCACTCGCGCTGTTTTCAATGTCCCGGCTCTATCTCCACTCGCGCTGTTTTCAATGTCCCGGCTCTCTCTCCACTCGCGCTGTTTTCAATGTCCCGGCTCTCTCTCCACTCGCGCTGTTTTCAATGTCCCGGCTCTCTCTCCTCCCGCGCTGTTTTCAATGTCCCGGCTCTCTCTCCTCCCGCGCTGTTTTCACTGTCCCGGCTCTCTCTCCACTCGCGCTGTTTTCAATATCCCGGCTCTCTCTCCACTCGTGCTGTTTTCAATGTCCCGGCTCTCTCTCCTCTCGGCTGTCTCTCCACTCGCGCTGTTTTCAATGTCCCGGCTCTCTCTCCTCCCGCGCTGTTTTCAATATCCCGGCTCTCTCTCCTCTCGGCTGTCTCTCCACTCGCGCTGTTTTCAATGTCCCGGCTCTCTCTCCTCTCGCACTGTTTTCAATGTCCCGGCTCACTCTCCACTCGCGCTGTTTTCAATGTCCCGGCTCTCTCTCCTCTCGCGCTGTTTTCAATGTCCCGGCTCTCTCTCCTCTCGGCTCTCTCTCCACTCGCGCTGTTTTCAATGTCCCGGCTAACTCTCCTCCCGCGCTGTTTTCAATGTCCCGGCTTTCTCTCCACTCGCGCTGTTTTCATTGTCCCGGCTCTCTCTCCTCTCGGCTCTCTCTCCACTCGCGCTGTTTTCAATGTCCCGGCTCACTCTCCTCCCGCGCTGTTTTCAATGTCCCGGCTTTCTCTCCACTCGCGCTGTTTTCAACGTCCCGGCTCTCTCTCCAATCGAGCTGTTTTCAATATACCAGCTGTCTCTCCACTCGCGCTGTTATCAATGTCCCGGCTCTCCATCCACTCGCGCCGTTTTCAATGTCACGGCTCCCTCTCCTCCCGCGCTGTTTCCACTGTCCCGGCTCTCTCTCCTCCCGCGCTGTTTAAAATGTCCCGGTTCTCTCTCCTCCCGTGCTGTTTTCACTGTCCCGGCTCTCTCTCCACTCGCGCTGGTTTCAATGTCCCGGCTCCCTCTCCTCCCGCGCTGTTTCCACTGTCCCGGCTCTCTCTCCTCCCGCGCTGTTTAAAATGTCCCGGCTCTCTCTCCTCCCGTGCTGTTTTCACTGTCCCGGCTCCCTCTCCACGCGCGCTGTTTTCAATGTCCCGGCTCTCTCTCCTCTCGGCTCTCTCTCCACTCGCGCTGTTTTCAATGTCCCGGCTCTCTCTCCACTCGCGCTGTTTTCAATGTCCCGGCTCTCTCTCCACTCGCGCTGTTTTCAATGTCCCGGCTCTCTCTCCACCCGCGCTATTTTCAATGTCCCGGCTCTCTCTCCACTCGCGCTGTTTTCAATGTCCCGGCTCTCTCTCCACTCGCGCTGTTTTCAATGTCCCGGCTCTCTCTCCTCCCGCGCTGTTTTCAATATCCCGGCTCTCTCTCCTCTCGCGCTGTTTTCAATGTCCCGGCTCTCTCTCCACTCGCGCTGTTTTCAATGTCCTGGCTCTCTCTCCTCCCGCGCTGTTTTCAATGTCCCGGCTCTCTCTCCACTCGCGCTGTTTTCAACGTCCGAGCTCTCTCTCCTCCCGCGCTGTTTTCAATGTCCCGGCTCTCTCTCCACTCGCGCTGTTTTCAATGTCCCGGCTCTCTCTCCTCCCGCGCTGTTTTCAATATCCCGGCTCTCTCTCCTCTCGCGCTGTTTTCAATGTCCCGGCTCTCTCTCCACTCGCGCTGTTTTCAATGTCCTGGCTCTCTCTCCTCCCGCGCTGTTTTCAATGTCCCGGCTCTCTCTCCACTCGCGCTGTTTTCAATGTCCCGGCTCTCTCTCCACTCGCGCTGTTTTCAATGTCTCGGCTCTCTCTCCACTCGCGCTGTTTTCAACGTCCCGGCTCTCTCTCCACTCGAGCTGTTTTCAATGTCCTGGCTCTCTCTCCACTCGAGCTGTTTTCAATGTCCCGGCTCTCTCTCCACTCGCGCTGGTTTCAATGTCTCGGCTCTCTCTCCACTCGCACTGTTTTCATTTTTCGGGCTCTCTCTCCACTCGCGCTGTTTTCAACGTCCCGGCTCTCTCTCCACTCGCGCTGGTTTCAATGACCCGGCTCTCTCTCCTCTCGCGCTGTTTTCAATGTCCCGGCTCTCTCTCCAACTGGCGCTGTTTTCATTGTCCCGGCTCTCTCTCCACTCGCGCTGTTTTCAATGTCCCGGCTCTCTCTCCACTCGCGCTGTATTCAATGTCCCGGCTCTCTCTCCTCTCGGCTCTCTCTCCACTCGCGCTGTTTTCAATGTCCCGGCTCTCTCTCCAACTGGCGCTGTTTTCATTGTCCCGGCTCTCTCTCCACTCGCGCTGTTTTCAATGTCCCGGCTCTCTCTCCAACTGGCGCTGTTTTCATTGTCCCGTCTCTCTCTCCACTCGCGCTGTTTTCAATGTCCAGGCTCTCTCTCCACTCGAGCTGTTTTCAATGTCGTGGCTCTCTCTCCACTCGAGCTGTTTTCAATGTCCCGGCTCTCTCTCCACTCGCGCTGTTTTCAATGTCCCGGCTGTCTCTCCTCTCGGCTCTCTCTCCACTCGCGCTGTTTTCAATGTCCCGGCTCTCTCTCCACTCGCGCTGTTTTCAATGTCCCGGCTCTCTCTCCTCTCGGCTCTCTCTCCACTCGCGCTGTTTTCAATGTCCCGGCTCTCTCTCCACTCGCGCTGTTTTCAATGTCCAGGCTCTCTCTCCACTCGCGCTGTTTTCAATGTCCCGGCTCTCTCTCCACTCGCGCTGTTTTCAATGTCCTGGCTCTCTCTCCACTCGCGCTGTTTTCATTGTCCCGGCTCTCTCTCCACTCGCGCTGTTTTCAATGTCCTGGCTCTCTCTCCACTCGCGCTGTTTTCAATGTCCCGGTTCTCTCTCCACTCGCGCTGTTTTCAATGTCCCGGCTCTCTCTCCACTCGCGCTGTTTTCAACGTCCGAGCTCTCTCTCCTCCCGCGCTGTTTTCAATATCCCGGCTCTCTCTCCTCTCGCGCTGTTTTCAATGTCCCGGCTCTCTCTCCACTCGATCTGTTTTCAATGTCCTGGCTCTCTCTCCTCCCGCGCTGTTTTCAATGTCCCGGCTCTCTCTCCACTCGCGCTGTTTTCAATGTCCCGGCTCGCTCTCCACTCGCGCTGTTTTCAATGTCCCGGCTCTCTCTCCACTCGAGCTGTTTTCAATGTCCCGGCTCTCTCTACACTCGCGCTGTTTTCAATGTCCCGGCTCTCTCTCCACTCGCGCTGATTTCAATGTCCCGGCTCTCTCTCCACTCGCGCTGTTTTCAATGTCCCGGCTCTCTCTCCACCCGCGCTGTTTTCAATGTCCCGGCTCTCTCTCCTCTCGGCTCTCTCTCCACTCGCGCTGTTTTCAATGTCCCGGCTCTCTCTCCTCCCGCGCTGTTTTCAATGTCCCGGCTCTCTCTCCTCTCGCACTGTTTTCAATGTCCCGGCTCTCTCTCCTCTCGGCTCTCTCTCCACTCGCGCTGTTTTCAATGTCCCGGCTCTCTCTCCTCTCGCGCTGTTTTCAATGTCCCGGCTCTCTCTCCTCTCGGCTGTCTCTCCACTCGCGCTGTTTTCAATGTCCCGGCTCTCTCTCCTCTCGCGCTGTTTTCAATGTCCCGGCTCTCTCTCCACTCGCGCTGTTTTCAATGTCCTGGCTCTCTCTCCTCCCGCGCTGTTTTCAATGTCCCGGCTCTCTCTCCACTCGCGCTGTTTTCAATGTCCCGGCTCTCTCTCCACTCGCGCTGTTTTCAATGTCTCGGCTCTCTCTCCACTCGCGCTGTTTTCAACGTCCCGGCTCTCTCTCCACTCGAGCTGTTTTCAATGTCCTGGCTCTCTCTCCACTCGAGCTGTTTTCAATGTCCCGGCTCTCTCTCCACTCGCGCTGGTTTCAATGTCTCGGCTCTCTCTCCACTCGCACTGTTTTCATTTTTCGGGCTCTCTCTTTCCTCTCGCGCTGTTTTCAACGTCCCGGCTCTCTCTCCACTCGCGCTGGTTTCAATGACCCGGCTCTCTCTCCTCTCGCGCTGTTTTCAATGTCCCGGCTCTCTCTCCAACTGGCGCTGTTTTCATTGTCCCGGCTCTCTCTCCACTCGCGCTGTTTTCAATGTCCCGGCTCTCTCTCCACTCGCGCTGTATTCAATGTCCCGGCTCTCTCTCCTCTCGGCTCTCTCTCCACTCGCGCTGTTTTCAATGTCCCGGCTCTCTCTCCAACTGGCGCTGTTTTCATTGTCCCGGCTCTCTCTCCACTCGCGCTGTTTTCAATGTCCCGGCTCTCTCTCCAACTGGCGCTGTTTTCATTGTCCCGTCTCTCTCTCCACTCGCGCTGTTTTCAATGTCCAGGCTCTCTCTCCACTCGAGCTGTTTTCAATGTCGTGGCTCTCTCTCCACTCGAGCTGTTTTCAATGTCCCGGCTCTCTCTCCACTCGCGCTGTTTTCAATGTCCCGGCTGTCTCTCCTCTCGGCTCTCTCTCCACTCGCGCTGTTTTCAATGTCCCGGCTCTCTCTCCACTCGCGCTGTTTTCAATGTCCCGGCTCTCTCTCCTCTCGGCTCTCTCTCCACTCGCGCTGTTTTCAATGTCCCGGCTCTCTCTCCACTCGCGCTGTTTTCAATGTCCAGGCTCTCTCTCCACTCGCGCTGTTTTCAATGTCCCGGCTCTCTCTCCACTCGCGCTGTTTTCAATGTCCTGGCTCTCTCTCCACTCGCGCTGTTTTCATTGTCCCGGCTCTCTCTCCACTCGCGCTGTTTTCAATGTCCTGGCTCTCTCTCCACTCGCGCTGTTTTCAATGTCCCGGTTCTCTCTCCACTCGCGCTGTTTTCAATGTCCCGGCTCTCTCTCCACTCGCGCTGTTTTCAACGTCCGAGCTCTCTCTCCTCCCGCGCTGTTTTCAATATCCCGGCTCTCTCTCCTCTCGCGCTGTTTTCAATGTCCCGGCTCTCTCTCCACTCGATCTGTTTTCAATGTCCTGGCTCTCTCTCCTCCCGCGCTGTTTTCAATGTCCCGGCTCTCTCTCCACTCGCGCTGTTTTCAATGTCCCGGCTCGCTCTCCACTCGCGCTGTTTTCAATGTCCCGGCTCTCTCTCCACTCGAGCTGTTTTCAATGTCCCGGCTCTCTCTACACTCGCGCTGTTTTCAATGTCCCGGCTCTCTCTCCACTCGCGCTTATTTCAATGTCCCGGCTCTCTCTCCACTCGCGCTGTTTTCAATGTCCCGGCTCTCTCTCCACCCGCGCTGTTTTCAATGTCCCGGCTCTCTCTCCTCTCGGCTCTCTCTCCACTCGCGCTGTTTTCAATGTCCCGGCTCTCTCTCCTCCCGCGCTGTTTTCAATGTCCCGGCTCTCTCTCCTCTCGCACTGTTTTCAATGTCCCGGCTCTCTCTCCTCTCGGCTCTCTCTCCACTCGCGCTGTTTTCAATGTCCCGGCTCTCTCTCCTCTCGCGCTGTTTTCAATGTCCCGGCTCTCTCTCCTCTCGGCTGTCTCTCCACTCGCGCTGTTTTCAATGTCCCGGCTCTCTCTCCACTCGCGCTGTTTTCAATGTCCCGGCTCTCTCTCCTCCCGCGCTGTTTTCAATGTCCCGGCTCTCTCTCCTCTCGCACTGTTTTCAATGTCCCGGCTCTCTCTCCTCTCGGCTCTCTCTCCACTCGCGCTGTTTTCAATGTCCCGGCTCTCTCTCCTCTCGCACTGTTTTCAATGTCCCGGCTCTCTCTCCTCTCGGCTCTCTCTCCACTCGCGCTGTTTTCAATGTCCCGGCTCTCTCTCCTCTCGGCTGTCTCTCCACTCGTGCTCTTTTCAATGTCCCGGCTCTCTCTCCACTCGCGCTGTTTTCAATGTCCCGGCTCTCTCTCCACTCGCGCTGTTTTCAATGTCCCGGCTCTCTCTCCACTCGCGCTGTTTTCAATGTCCTGGCTCTCTCTCCACTCGCGCTGTATTCAATGTCCCGGCTCTCTCTCCTCCCGCGCTGTTTTCAATATCCCGGCTCTCTCTCCTCTCGGCTGTCTCTCCACTCGCGCTGTTTTCAATGTCCCGGCTCTCTCTCCTCTCGGCTCTCTCTCCACTCGCGCTGTTTTCAATGTCCCGGCTCTCTCTCCTCTCGCACTGTTTTCAATGTCCCGGCTCACTCTCCACTCGCGCTGTTTTCAATGTCCCGGCTCTCTCTCCTCTCGCGCTGTTTTCAATGTCCCGGCTCTCTCTCCTCTCGGCTCTCTCTCCACTCGCGCTGTTTTCAATGTCCCGGCTCACTCTCCTCCCGCGCTGTTTTCAATGTCCCGGCTTTCTCTCCACTCGCGCTGTTTTCAACGTCCCGGCTCTCTCTCCAATCGAGCTGTTTTCAATATACCAGCTGTCTCTCCACTCGCGCTGTTATCAATGTCCCGGCTCTCTATCCACTCGCGCCGTTTTCAATGTCACGGCTCCCTCTCCTCCCGCGCTGTTTCCACTGTCCCGGCTCTCTCTCCTCCCGCGCTGTTTAAAATGTCCCGGTTCTCTCTCCTCCCGTGCTGTTTTCACTGTCCCGGCTCTCTCTCCACTCGCGCTGGTTTCAATGTCCCGGCTCCCTCTCCTCCCGCGCTGTTTCCACTGTCCCGGCTCTCTCTCCTCCCGCGCTGTTTAAAATGTCCCGGCTCTCTCTCCTCCCGTGCTGTTTTCACTGTCCCGGCTCCCTCTCCACGCGCGCTGTTTTCAATGTCCCGGCTCTCTCTCCTCTCGGCTCTCTCTCCACTCGCGCTGTTTTCAATGTCCCGGCTCTCTCTCCACTCGCGCTGTTTTCAATGTCCCGGCTCTCTCTCCACTCGCGCTGTTTTCAATGTCCCGGCTCTCTCTCCACCCGCGCTATTTTCAATGTCCCGGCTCTCTCTCCACTCGCGCTGTTTTCAATGTCCCGGCTCTCTCTCCACTCGCGCTGTTTTCAATGTCCCGGCTCTCTCTCCTCCCGCGCTGTTTTCAATATCCCGGCTCTCTCTCCTCTCGCGCTGTTTTCAATGTCTCGGCTCTCTCTCCACTCGCGCTGTTTTCAATGTCCTGGCTCTCTCTCCTCCCGCGCTGTTTTCAATGTCCCGGCTCTCTCTCCACTCGCGCTGTTTTCAACGTCCGAGCTCTCTCTCCTCCCGCGCTGTTTTCAATGTCCCGGCTCTCTCTCCACTCGCGCTGTTTTCAATGTCCCGGCTCTCTCTCCTCCCGCGCTGTTTTCAATATCCCGGCTCACTCTCCTCTCGCGCTGTTTTCAATGTCCCGGCTCTCTCTCCACTCGCGCTGTTTTCAATGTCCTGGCTCTCTCTCCTCCCGCGCTGTTTTCAATGTCCCGGCTCTCTCTCCACTCGCGCTGTTTTCAATGTCCCGGCTCTCTCTCCACTCGCGCTGTTTTCAATGTCTCGGCTCTCTCTCCACTCGCGCTGTTTTCAACGTCCCGGCTCTCTCTCCACTCGAGCTGTTTTCAATGTCCTGGCTCTCTCTCCACTCGAGCTGTTTTCAATGTCCCGGCTCTCTCTCCACTCGCGCTGGTTTCAATGTCTCGGCTCTCTCTCCACTCGCACTGTTTTCATTTTTCGGGCTCTCTCTCCACTCGCGCTGTTTTCAACGTCCCGGCTCTCTCTCCACTCGCGCTGGTTTCAATGACCCGGCTCTCTCTCCTCTCGCGCTGTTTTCAATGTCCCGGTTCTCTCTCCAACTGGCGCTGTTTTCATTGTCCCGGCTCTCTCTCCACTCGCGCTGTTTTCAATGTCCCGGCTCTCTCTCCACTCGCGCTGTATTCAATGTCCCGGCTCTCTCTCCTCTCGGCTCTCTCTCCACTCGCGCTGTTTTCAATGTCCCGGCTCTCTCTCCAACTGGCGCTGTTTTCATTGTCCCGGCTCTCTCTCCACTCGCGCTGTTTTCAATGTCCCGGCTCTCTCTCCAACTGGCGCTGTTTTCATTGTCCCGTCTCTCTCTCCACTCGCGCTGTTTTCAATGTCCAGGCTCTCTCTCCACTCGAGCTGTTTTCAATGTCGTGGCTCTCTCTCCACTCGAGCTGTTTTCAATGTCCCGGCTCTCTCTCCACTCGCGCTGTTTTCAATGTCCCGGCTGTCTCTCCTCTCGGCTCTCTCTCCACTCGCGCTGTTTTCAATGTCCCGGCTCTCTCTCCACTCGCGCTGTTTTCAATGTCCCGGCTCTCTCTCCGCTCGGCTCTCTCTCCACTCGCGCTGTTTTCAATGTCCCGGCTCTCTCTCCACTCGCGCTGTTTTCAATGTCCAGGCTCTCTCTCCACTCGCGCTGTTTTCAATGTCCCGGCTCTCTCTCCACTCGCGCTGTTTTCAATGTCCTGGCTCTCTCTCCACTCGCGCTGTTTTCATTGTCCCGGCTCTCTCTCCACTCGCGCTGTTTTCAATGTCCTGGCTCTCTCTCCACTCGCGCTGTTTTCAATGTCCCGGTTCTCTCTCCACTCGCGCTGTTTTCAATGTCCCGGCCCTCTCTCCACTCGCGCTGTTTTCAACGTCCGAGCTCTCTCTCCTCCCGCGCTGTTTTCAATATCCCGGCTCTCTCTCCTCTCGCGCTGTTTTCAATGTCCCGGCTCTCTCTCCACTCGATCTGTTTTCAATGTCCTGGCTCTCTCTCCTCCCGCGCTGTTTTCAATGTCCCGGCTCTCTCTCCACTCGCGCTGTTTTCAATGTCCCGGCTCGCTCTCCACTCGCGCTGTTTTCAATGTCCCGGCTCTCTCTCCACTCGAGCTGTTTTCAATGTCCCGGCTCTCTCTACACTCGCGCTGTTTTCAATGTCCCGGCTCTCTCTCCACTCGCGCTGTTTTCAACGTCCCGGCTCTCTCTCCACTCGAGCTGTTTTCAATGTCCTGGCTCTCTCTCCACTCGAGCTGTTTTCAATGTCCCGGCTCTCTCTCCTCCCGCGCTCTTTTCAATGTCCCGGCTCTCTCTCCACTCGCGCTGGTTTCAATGACCCGGCTCTCTCTCCACTCGCGCTGTTTTCAATCTCCCAGCTCTCTCTCCACTCGCGCTGATTTCAATGTCCCGGCTCTCTCTCCTCCCGCGCTGTTTTCAATGTCCTGGCTCTCTCTCCTCTCGGCTCTCTCTCCACTCGCGCTGTTTTCAATGTCCCGGCTCTCTCTCCACTCGCGCTGTTTTCAATGTCCAGGATCTCTCTCCACTCGCGCTGTTTTCAATGTCCCGGCTCTCTCTCCTATCGCACTGTTTTCAATGTCCCGGCTCACTCTACACTCGCGCTGTTTTCAATGTCCCGGCTCTCTCTCCACTCGCACTGTTTGCAATGTCCGGGCTCTCTCTCCACTCGCGCTGTTTTCAATGTCCCGGTTCTCTCTCCACTCGCGCTGTTTTCAATGTCCCGGCTCTCTCTCCACTCGCGCTGTTTTCAACGTCCCGGCTCTCTCACCACTCGCGCTGTTTTCAATGTCCCGGCTCTCTCTCCACTCGCGCTGTGTTCAATGTCCGAGCTCTCTCTCCTCCCGCGCTGTTTTCAATGTCCCGGCTCTCACTCCTCTCGGCTCTCTCTCCACTAGCGCTGTTTTCAATGTCCCGGCTCTCTCTCCACTCGCGCTGTTTTCAACGTCCCGGCTCTCTCTCCACTCGCGCTGTGTTCAATGTCCGAGCTCTCTCTCCTCCCGCGCTGTTTTCAATGTCCCGGCTCTCACTCCTCTCGGCTCTCTCTCCACTCGCGCTGTTTTCAATGTCCCGGCTCGCTCTCCACTCGCGCTGTTTTCATTGTCCCGGCTCCCTCTCCCCACGCGCTGTTTTCAATGTCCCAGCTCTCTCTCCACTCGCGCTGTTTTCAATGTTCTGGCTCTCTCTCCACTCGCGCTGTTTTCAATGTTCCGGCTCTCTCTCCACCCGCGCTGTTTTCAATGTCCCGGCTCTCTCTCCACTCGCGCTGTTTTCAATGTCCCGGCTCTCTCTCCTCCCGCGCTGTTTTCAATGTCCCGGCTCTCTCTCATCCCGCGCTGTTTTCACTGCCCCGGCTCTCTCTCCACTCGCGCTGTTTTCAATGTCCCGGCTCTCTCTCATCCAGCGCTGTTTTCACTCTCCCGGCTCTCTCTCCTCCCGTGCTGTTTTCAATATCCCGGCTCTCTCTCCACTCGCGCTGTTATCAATGTCCCGGCTCTCTCTCCACTCGCGCTGTTATCAATGTCCCGGCTCTCTCTCCACTCGCGCTGTTATCAATATCCCAGCTCTCTCTCCACTCGCGCTGTTTTCAATGCCCCAGCTCTCTATCCACTCGCGCTGTTTTCAATGTCACGGCTCTCTCTCCACTCGCGCTGTTTTCAATGTCCCGGCTCTCTCTCCACTCACGCTGTTTTCATTGTCCCGGCTCTCTCTCCACTCGCGCTGTTTTCAATGTCCCGGCTCTCTCTCCTCTCGGCTCTCTCTCCACTCGCGCTGTTTTCAATTTCCCGGCTCTCACTCCACTCGCGCTGTTTTCAATGTCCCGGCTCTCTCTCCACTCGCGCTGTTTTCAATGTCCTGGCTCTCTCTCCACTCGCGCTGTTTTCAATGTCCCGGCTCTCTCTCCTCCCGCGCTGTTTTCAATATCCCGGCTCTCTCTCCTCTCGGCTGTCTCTCCACTCGCGCTGTTTTCAATGTCCCGGCTCTCTCTCCACTCACGCTGTTTTCAATGTCACGGCTCTCTCTCCACTCGCGCTGTTTTCAATGTCCCGGCTCTCTCTCCTCTCGGCTCTCTCTCCACTCGCTCTGTTTTCAATGTCCCGGCTCTCTCTCCTCTCGGCTCTCTCTCCACTCGCGCTGTTTTCAATGTCCCGGCTCTCTCTCCTCCCGCGCTGTTTTCAATGTCCCGGCTCTCTCTCCTCTCGCACTGTTTTCAATGTCCCGGCTCTCTCTCCACTCGCGCTGTTTTCAATGTCCCGGCTCTCTCTCCTCTCGGCTCTCTCTCCACTCGCGCTGTTTTCAATGTCCCGGCTCACTCTCCTCCCGCGCTGTTTTCAATGTCCCGGCTTTCTCTCCTCTCGCTCTGTTTTCAATGTCCCGGCTTTCTCTCCACTCGCGCTGTTTTCAATGTCCCGGCTCTCTCTCCACTCGCGCTGTTTTCAACGTCCCGGCTCTCTCTCCACTCGAGCTGTTTTCAATGTCCTGGCTCTCTCTCCACTCGAGCTGTTTTCAATGTCCCGGCTCTCTCTCCTCCCGCGCTCTTTTCAATGTCCCGGCTCTCTCTCCACTCGCGCTGGTTTCAATTACCCGGCTCTCTCTCCACTCGCGCTGTTTTCAATGTCCCAGCTCTATCTCCACTCGCGCTGTTTTCAATGTCCCGGCTCTCTCTCCTCCCGCGCTGTTTTCAATGTCCTGGCTCTCTCTCCTCTCGGCTCTCTCTCCACTCGCGCTGTTTTCAATGTCCCGGCTCTCTCTCCACTCGCGCTGTTTTCAATGTCCATGCTCTTTCTCCACTCGCGCTGTTTTCAATGTCCCGGCTCTCTCTCCTCTCGCACTGTTTTCAATGTCCCGGCTCTCTCTCGACTCGCACTGTTTGCAATGTCCCGGCTCTCTCTCCACTCGCGCTGTTTTCAATGTCCCGGTTCTCTCTCCACTCGCGCTGTTTTCAAAGTCCCGGCTCTCTCTCCACTCGCGCTGTTTTCAACGTCCCGGCTCTCTCACCATTCGCGCTGTTTTCAATGTCCCGGCTCTCTCTCCACTCGCGCTGTGTTCAATGTCCGAGCTCTCTCTCCTCCCGCGCTGTTTTCAATGTCCCGGCTCCCTCTCCCCGCGCGCTGTTTTCAATCTCCCGGCCCTCTCTCCTCCCGCGCTGTTTTCAATGTCCCGGCTCTCTCTCCTCTATGCTCTCTCTCCACTCGCGCTGTTTTCAATGTCCCGGCTCTCTCTCCACTCGCGCTGTTTTCAATGTCCCGGCTCTCTCTCCACTCGCGCTATTTTCACTGTCCCGGCTCTCTCTCCACCCGCGCTGTTTTCAATGTCCCGGCTCTCCCTCCACTCGCGCTGTTTTCACTGCCCCGGCTCTCTCTCCACTCGCGCTGTTTTCAATGTCCCGGCTCTCTCTCATCCCGCGCTGTTTTCACTGTCCCGGCTCTCTCTCCTCCCGTGCTGTTTTCAATATCCCAGCTCTCTCTCCATTCGCGCTATTATCAATGTCCCGGCTCTCTATCCACTCGCGCTGTTTTCAATGTCCCGGCTCTCTCTCCACTCGCGCTGTTTACAATGTCCCGGCTCTCTCTCCACTCGCGCTGTTTTCATTGTCCCGGCTCTCTCTCCACTCGCGCTGTTTTCAATGTCCCGGCTCTCTCTCCTCTTGGCTCTCTCTCCACTCGCGCTGTTTTCAATGTCCCGGCTCTCACTCCACTCGCGCTGTTTTCAATGTCCCGGCTCTCTCTCCACTCGCGCTGTTTTCAATGTCCTGGCTCTCTCTCCACTCGCGATGTTATCAAGGTCCAGGCTCTCTCTCCACTCGCGCTGTTTTCAATGTCCCGGCTCTCTCTCCTCCCGCGCTGTTTTCAATGTCCTGGCTCTCTCTCCTCCCGCGCTGTTTTCAATGTCCCGGCTCTCTCCCCACTTGCGCTGTTCTCAATGTCTCGGCTCTCTCTCCACTCGAGCTGTTTTCAATGTCCTGGCTCTCTCTCCACTCGAGCTGTTTTCAATGTCCCGGCTCTCTCTCCTCCCGCGCTCTTTTCAATGTCCCGGCTCTCTCTCCACTCGCGCTGGTTTCAATGTCCCAGCTCTCTCTCCACTCGCGCTGTTTTCAATATCCCGGCTCTCTCTCCACTCGAGCTGTTTTCACTGTCCCGGCTCTCTCTCCACTCGCGCTGTTTTCACTGTCCCGGCCCTCTCTCCACTCGCTCTGTTTTCACTGTCCCGGCTCTCTCTCCACTCGCGCTGTTTTCAATGTCCCGGCTCTCTCTCCTCTCGGCTCTCTCTCCACTCGCGCTGTTTTCAATGTCCCGGCTCACTCTCCTCCCGCGCTGTTTTCAATGTCCCGGCTTTCTCTCCTCTCGCACTGTTTTCAATGTCCCGGCTCTCTCTCCTCTCGGCTCTCTCTCCACTCGCGCTGTTTTCAATGTCCCGGCTTTCTCTCCTCTCGCACTGTTTTCAATGTCCCGGCTCTCTCTCCACTCGCGCTGTTTTCAATGTCCCGGCTCTCTCTCCACTCGCGCTGTTTTCAACGTCCCGGCTCTCTCTCCACTCGAGCTGTTTTCAATGTCCTGGCTCTCTCTCCACTCGAGCTGTTTTCAATGTCCCGGCTCTCTCTCCTCCCGCGCTCTTTTCAATGTCCCGGCTCTCTCTCCACTCGCGCTGGTTTCAATGTCCCAGCTCTCTCTCCACTAGCGCTGTTTTCAATGTCCCGGCTCTCTCTCCACTCGCGCTGTTTTCAATGTCCCGGCTCTCTCTCCACTCGCGCTGTTTTCAACGTCCCGGCTCTCTCTCCACTCGAGCTGTTTTCAATGTCCTGGCTCTCTCTCCACTCGAGCTGTTTTCAATGTCCCGGCTCTCTCTCCTCCCGCGCTCTTTTCAATGGCCCGGCTCTCTCTCCACTCGCGCTGTTTTCAATGTCCCAGCTCTCTCTCCACTCGCGCTGTTTTCAATGTCCCGGCTCTCTCTCCTCCCGCGCTGTTTTCAATGTCCTGGCTCTCTCTCCTCTCGGCTCTCTCTCCACTCGCGCTGTTTTCAATGTCCCGGCTCTCTCTCCACTCGCGCTGTTTTCAATGTCCAGGCTCTCTCTCCATTCGCGCTGTTTTCAATGTCCCGGCTCTCTCTCCTCTCGCACTGTTTTCAATGTCCCGGCTCAATCTACACTCGCGCTGTTTTCAATATCCCGGCTCTCTCTCCACTCGCGCTGTTTTCAATGTCCCGGCTAGCTCTCCACTCGCGCTGTTTGCAATGTCCCGGCTCTCTCTCCACTCGCGCTGTTTTCAATGTCCCGGTTCTCTCTCCACTCGCGCTGTTTTCAATGTCCCGGCTCTCTCTCCACTCGCGCTGTTTTCAACGTCACGGCTCTCTCACCACTCGCGCTGTTTTCAATGTCCCGGCTCTCTCTCCACTCGCGCTGTGTTCAATTTCCGAGCTCTCTCTCCTCCTGCGCTGTTTTCAATGTCCCGGCTCTCCCTCCACTCGCGCTGTTTTCAATGTCCCGGCTCTCTCTCCTCCCGCGCTGTTTTCAATGTCCCGGCTCTCTCTCATCCCGCGCTGTTTTCACTGCCCCGGCTCTCTCTCCACTCGCGCTGTTTTCAATGTCCCGGCTCTCTCTCATCCCGCGCTGTTTTCACTGTCGCGGCTCTCTCTCCTCCCGTGCTGTTTTCAATATCCCGGCTCTCTCTCCACTCGCGCTGTTATCAATGTCCCTGCTCTCTATCCACTCGCGCTGTTTTCAATGTCCCGGCTCTCTCTCCACTCGCGCTGTTTTCAATGTCCCGGCTCTCTCTCCACTCGCGCTGTTTTCATTGTCCCGGCTCTCTCTCCACTCGCGCTGTTTTCACTGTCCCGGCTCTCTCTCCACTCGCGCTGTTTTCAATGTCCCGGCTCTCTCTCCTCTCGGCTCTCTCTCCACTCGCGCTGTTTTCAATGTCCCGGCTCACACTCCACTCGCGCTGTTTTCAATGTCCCGGCTCTCTCTCCACTCGCGCTGTTTTCAATGTCCTGGCTCTCTCTCCACTCGCGCTGTTTTCAATGTCCCGGCTCTCTCTCCTCCCGCGCTGTTTTCAATATCCCGGCTCTCTCTCCTCTCGGCTCTCTCTCCTCCCGCGCTGTTTTCAATGTCCCGGCTCTCTCTCCACTCGCGCTGTTTTCAATGTCCCGGCTCTCTCTCCTCTCGGCTCTCTCTCCACTCGCGCTGTTTTCAATGTACCGGCTCTCTCTCCTCTCGGCTCTCTCTCCACTCGCGCTGTTTTCATTGTCCCGGCTCTCTCTCCACTCGCGCTGTTTTCAATGCCCCGGCTCTCTCTCCACTCGCGCTGTTTTCAATGTCTCGGCTCTCTCTCCTCTCGGCGCTCTCTCCACTCGCGCTGTTTTCATTGTCCCGGCTCTCTCTCCTCTCGCGCTGTTTTCACTGCCCCGGCTCTCTCTCCACTCGCGCTGTTTTCAATGTCCCGTCTCTCTCTCCACTCGCGCTGTTTTCAATGTCTCGGCTCTCTCTCCTCTCGGCTCTCTCTCCACTCACGCTGTTTTCAATGTCCCGGCTCTCTCTCCTCCGGCGCTGTTTTCAATGTCCCGGCTCTCTCTCCTCTCGGCTCTCTCTCCACTCGCGCTGTTTTCAATGTCCCGGCTCTCTCTCCACTCGCGCTGTTTTCAATGTCCCGGCTCTCTCTCCACTCGCGCTGTTTTCAATGTCCCGGCTCTCTCTCCTCCCGCGCTGTTTTCAATGTCCCGGCTCTCTCTCCACCCGCGCTGTTTTCAATGTCCCGGCTCTCTCTCCTCCCGCACTGTTTTCAATGTCCCAGCTCTCTCTCCACTCGCGCTGTTTTCACTGTCCTGGCTCTCTCTCCACTCGCGCTGTTTTCAATGCCCCGGCTCTCTCTCCACTCGCGCTGTTTTCAATGTCCCGGCTCTCTCTCCACCCGCGCTGTTTTCAATGTCCCGGCTCTCTCTCCTCCCGCGCTGTTTTCAATGTCCCGGCTCTCTCTCCACTCGCGCTGTTTTCACTGTCCTGGCTCTCTCTCCACTCGCGCTGTTTTCAATGTCCCGGCTCTCTCTCCACTCGCGCTGTTTTCAATGTCTCGGCTCTCTCTCCACTCGCGCTGTTTTCACTGTCCTGGCTCTCTCTCCACTCGCGCTGTTTTCAATGTCCCGGCTCTCTCTCCTCCCGCGCTGTTTTCAATGTCCCGGCTCTCTCTCCTCTCGGCTCTCTCTCCACTCGCGCTGTTTTCAATGTCCCGGCTCACTCTCCTCCCGCGCTGTTTTCAATGTCCCGGCTTTCTCTCCTCTCGCACTGTTTTCAATGTCCCGGCTCTCTCTCCACTCGCGCTGTTTTCAATGTCCCGGCTCTCTCTCCACTCGCGCTGTTTTCAACGTCCCGGCTCTCTCTCCACTCGAGCTGTTTTCAATGTTCTGGCTCTCTCTCCACTCGAGCTGTTTTCAATGTCCCGGCTCTCTCTCCTCCCGCGCTCCTTTCAATGTCCCGGCTCTCTCTCCACTCGCGCTGTTTTCAATGTCCCGGCTCACTCTCCTCCCGCGCTGTTTTCAATGTCCCGGCTTTCTCTCCTCTCGCACTGTTTTCAACGTCCCGGCTCTCTCTCCACTCGCGCTGTGTTCAATGTCCGAGCTCTCTCTCCTCCCGCGCTGTTTTCAATGTCCCGGCTCTCACTCCTCTCGGGTCTCTCTCCACTCGCGCTGTTTTCAATGTCCCGGCTCGCTCTCCACTCGCGCTGTTTTCAATGTCCCGGCTCCCTCTCCCCACGCGCTGTTTTCAATGTCCCGGCTCTCTCTCCACTCGCGCTGTTTTCAATGTTCCGGCTCTCTCTCCACTCGCGCTGTTTTCAATGTTCCGGCTCTCTCTCCACCCGCGCTGTTTTCAATGTCCCGGCTCTCTCTCCACTCGCGCTGTTTTCAATGTCCCGGCTCTCTCTCCTCCCGCGCTGTTTTCAATGTCCCGGCTCTCTCTCATCCCGCGCTGTTTTCACTGCCCCGGCTCTCTCTCCACTCGCGCTGTTTTCAATGTCCCGGCTCTCTCTCATCCAGCGCTGTTTTCACTCTCCCGGCTCTCTCTCCTCCCGTGCTGTTTTCAATATCCCGGCTCTCTCTCCACTCGCGCTGTTATCAATGTCCCGGCTCTCTCTCCACTCGCGCTGTTATCAATGTCCCGGCTCTCTCTCCACTCGCGCTTTTTTCAATATCCCGGCTCTCTCTCCACTCGCGCTGTTATCAATATCCCAGCTCTCTCTCCACTCGCGCTGTTTTCAATGCCCCAGCTCTCTATCCACTCGCGCTGTTTTCAATGTCACGGCTCTCTCTCCACTCGCGCTGTTTTCAATGTCCCGGCTCTCTCTCCACTCGCGCTGTTTTCATTGTCCCGGCTCTCTCTCCACTCGCGCTGTTTTCAATGTCCCGGCTCTCTCTCCTCTCGGCTCTCTCTCCACTCGCGCTGTTTTCAATTTCCCGGCTCTCACTCCACTCGCGCTGTTTTCAATGTCCCGGCTCTCTCTCCACTCGCGCTGTTTTCAATGTCCTGGCTCTCTCTCCACTCGCGCTGTTTTCAATGTCCCGGCTCTCTCTCCTCCCGCGCTGTTTTCAATATCCCGGCTCTCTCTCCTCTCGGCTGTCTCTCCACTCGCGCTGTTTTCAATGTCCCGGCTCTCTCTCCACTCACGCTGTTTTCAATGTCACGGCTCTCTCTCCACTCGCGCTGTTTTCAATGTCCCGGCTCTCTCTCCTCTCGGCTCTCTCTCCACTCGCGCTGTTTTCAATGTCCCGGCTCTCTCTCCTCTCGGCTCTCTCTCCACTCGCGCTGTTTTCAATGTCCCGGCTCTCTCTCCTCCCGCGCTGTTTTCAATGTCCCGGCTCTCTCTCCTCTCGCACTGTTTTCAATGTCCCGGCTCTCTCTCCACTCGCGCTGTTTTCAATGTCCCGGCTCTCTCTCCTCTCGGCTCTCTCTCCACTCGCGCTGTTTTCAATGTCCCGGCTCACTCTCCTCCCGCGCTGTTTTCAATGTCCCGGCTTTCTCTCCTCTCGCTCTGTTTTCAATGTCCCGGCTTTCTCTCCACTCGCGCTGTTTTCAATGTCCCGGCTCTCTCTCCACTCGCGCTGTTTTCAACGTCCCGGCTCTCTCTCCACTCGAGCTGTTTTCAATGTCCTGGCTCTCTCTCCACTCGAGCTGTTTTCAATGTCCCGGCTCTCTCTCCTCCCGCGCTCTTTTCAATGTCCCGGCTCTCTCTCCACTCGCGCTGGTTTCAATTACCCGGCTCTCTCTCCACTCGCGCTGTTTTCAATGTCCCAGCTCTATCTCCACTCGCGCTGTTTTCAATGTCCCGGCTCTCTCTCCTCCCGCGCTGTTTTCAATGTCCTGGCTCTCTCTCCTCTCGGCTCTCTCTCCACTCGCGCTGTTTTCAATGTCCCGGCTCTCTCTCCACTCGCGCTGTTTTCAATGTCCATGCTCTCTCTCCACTCGCGCTGTTTTCGATGTCCCGGCTCTCTCTCCTCTCGCACTGTTTTCAATGTCCCGGCTCTCTCTCGACTCGCACTCTTTGCAATGTCCCGGCTCTCTCTCCACTCGCGCTGTTTTCAATGTCCCGGTTCTCTCTCCACTCGCGCTGTTTTCAAAGTCCCGGCTCTCTCTCCACTCGCGCTGTTTTCAACGTCCCGGCTCTCTCACCACTCGCGCTGTTTTCAATGTCCCGGCTCTCTCTCCACTCGCGCTGTGTTCAATGTCCGAGCTCTCTCTCCTCCCGCGCTGTTTTCAATGTCCCGGCTCCCTCTCCCCGCGCGCTGTTTTCAATGTCCCGGCTCTCTCTCCTCTATGCTCTCTCTCCACTCGCGCTGTTTTCAATGTCCCGGCTCTCTCTCCACTCGCGCTGTTTTCAATGTCCCGGCTCTCTCTCCACTCGCGCTATTTTCACTGTCCCGGCTCTCTCTCCACCCGCGCTGTTTTCAATGTCCCGGCTCTCCCTCCACTCGCGCTGTTTTCACTGCCCCGGCTCTCTCTCCACTCGCGCTGTTTTCAATGTCCCGGCTCTCTCTCATCCCGCGCTGTTTTCACTGTCCCGGCTCTCTCTCCTCCCGTGCTGTTTTCAATATCCCAGCTCTCTCTCCATTCGCGCTGTTATCAATGTCCCGGCTCTCTATCCACTCGCGCTGTTTTCAATGTCCCGGCTCTCTCTCCACTCGCGCTGTTTACAATGTCCCGGCTCACTCTCCACTCGCGCTGTTTTCATTGTCCCGGCTCTCTCTCCACTCGCGCTGTTTTCAATGTCCCGGCTCTCTCTCCTCTCGGCTCTCTCTCCACTCGCGCTGTTTTCAATGTCCCGGCTCTCACTCCACTCGCGCTGTTTTCAATGTCCCGGCTCTCTCTCCACTCGCGCTGTTTTCAATGTCCTGGCTCTCTCTCCACTCGCGATGTTATCAAGGTCCAGGCTCTCTCTCCACTCGCGCTGTTTTCAATGTCCCGGCTCTCTCTCCTCCCGCGCTGTTTTCAATGTCCTGGCTCTCTCTCCTCCCGCGCTGTTTTCAATGTCCCGGCTCTCTCCCCACTTGCGCTGTTCTCAATGTCTCGGCTCTCTCTCCACTCGCGCTGTTTTCAATGTCCCGGCTCTCTCTCCACTCGCGCTGTTTTCAACGTCCCGGCTCTCTCTCCACTCGAGCTGTTTTCAATGTCCTGGCTCTCTCTCCACTCGAGCTGTTTTCAATGTCCCGGCTCTCTCTCCTCCCGCGCTCTTTTCAATGTCCCGGCTCTCTCTCCACTCGCGCTGGTTTCAATGTCCCAGCTCTCTCTCCACTCGCGCTGTTTTCAATATCCCGGCTCTCTCTCCACTCGAGCTGTTTTCACTGTCCCGGCTCCTCTCCACTCGCGCTGTTTTCACTGTCCCGGCCCTCTCTCCACTCGCTCTGTTTTCACTGTCCCGGCTCTCTCTCCACTCGCGCTGTTTTCAATGTCCCGGCTCTCTCTCCTCTCGGCTCTCTCTCCACTCGCGCTGTTTTCAATGTCCCGGCTCACTCTCCTCCCGCGCTGTTTTCAATGTCCCGGCTTTCTCTCCTCTCGCACTGTTTTCAATGTCCCGGCTCTTTCTCCTCTCGGCTCTCTCTCCACTCGCGCTGTTTTCAATGTCCCGGCTCTCTCTCCTCCCGCGCTCTTTTCAATGGCCCGGCTCTCTCTCCACTCGCGCTGTTTTCAATGTCCCAGCTCTCTCTCCACTCGCGCTGTTTTCAATGTCCCGGCTCTCTCTCCTCCCGCGCTGTTTTCAATGTCCTGGCTCTTTCTCCTCTCGGCTCTCTCTCCACTCGCGCTGTTTTCAATGTCCCGGCTTTCTCTCCTCTCGCACTGTTTTCAATGTCCCGGCTCTCTCTCCACTCGCGCTGTTTTCAACGTCCCGGCTCTCTCTCCACTCGAGCTGTTTTCAATGTCCTGGCTCTCTCTCCACTCGAGCTGTTTTCAATGTCCCGGCTCTCTCTCCTCCCGCGCTCTTTTCAATGTCCCGGCTCTCTCTCCACTCGCGCTGGTTTCAATGTCCCAGCTCTCTCTCCACTCGCGCTGTTTTCAATGTCCCGGCTCTCTCTCCACTCGCGCTGTTTTCAATGTCCCGGCTCTCTCTCCACTCGCGCTGTTTTCAACGTCCCGGCTCTCTCTCCACTCGAGCTGTTTTCAATGTCCTGGCTCTCTCTCCACTCGAGCTGTTTTCAATGTCCCGGCTCTCTCTCCTCCCGCGCTCTTTTCAATGGCCCGGCTCTCTCTCCACTCGCGCTGTTTTCAATGTCCCAGCTCTCTCTCCACTCGCGCTGTTTTCAATGTCCCGGCTCTCTCTCCTCCCGCGCTGTTTTCAATGTCCTGGCTCTCTCTCCTCTCGGCTCTCTCTCCACTCGCGCTGTTTTCAATGTCCCGGCTCTCTCTCCACTCGCGCTGTTTTCAATGTCCAGGCTCTCTCTCCATTCGCGCTGTTTTCAATGTCCCGGCTCTCTCTCCTCTCGCACTGTTTTCAATGTCCCGGCTCAATCTACACTCGCGCTGTTTTCAATATCCCGGCTCTCTCTCCACTCGCGCTGTTTTCAATGTCCCGGCTAGCTCTCCACTCGCGCTGTTTGCAATGTCCCGGCTCTCTCTCCACTCGCGCTGTTTTCAATGTCCCGGTTCTCTCTCCACTCGCGCTGTTTTCAATGTCCCGGCTCTCTCTCCACTCGCGCTGTTTTCAACGTCCCGGCTCTCTCACCACTCGCGCTGTTTTCAATGTCCCGGCTCTCTCTCCACTCGCGCTGTGTTCAATTTCCGAGCTCTCTCTCCTCCTGCGCTGTTTTCAATGTCCCGGCTCTCCCTCCACTCGCGCTGTTTTCAATGTCCCGGCTCTCTCTCCTCCCGCGCTGTTTTCAATGTCCCGGCTCTCTCTCATCCCGCGCTGTTTTCACTGCCCCGGCTCTCTCTCCACTCGCGCTGTTTTCAATGTCCCGGCTCTCTCTCATCCCGCGCTGTTTTCACTGTCGCGGCTCTCTCTCCTCCCGTGCTGTTTTCAATATCCCGGCTCTCTCTCCACTCGCGCTGTTTTCAATGTCCCGGCTCTCTCTCCACTCGCGCTGTTTTCAATGTCCCGGCTCTCTCTCCACTCGCGCTGTTTTCATTGTCCCGGCTCTCTCTCCACTCGCGCTGTTTTCACTGTCCCGGCTCTCTCTCCACTCGCGCTGTTTTCAATGTCCCGGCTCTCTCTCCTCTCGGCTCTCTCTCCACTCGCGCTGTTTTCAATGTCCCGGCTCACACTCCACTCGCGCTGTTTTCAATGTCCCGGCTCTCTCTCCACTCGCGCTGTTTTCAATGTCCCGGCTCTCTCTCCACTCGCGCTGTTTTCATTGTCCCGGCTCTCTCTCCACTCGCGCTGTTTTCACTGTCCCGGCTCTCTCTCCACTCGCGCTGTTTTCAATGTCCCGGCTCTCTCTCCTCTCGGCTCTCTCTCCACTCGCGCTGTTTTCAATGTCCCGGCTCACACTCCACTCGCGCTGTTTTCAATGTCCCGGCTCTCTCTCCACTCGCGCTGTTTTCAATGTCCTGGCTCTCTCTCCACTCGCGCTGTTTTCAATGTCCCGGCTCTCTCTCCACTCGCGCTGTTTTCAATGTCCCGGCTCTCTCTCCTCTCGGCTCTCTCTCCACTTGCGCTGTTTTCAATGTACCGGCTCTCTCTCCTCTCGGCTCTCTCTCCACTCGCGCTGTTTTCAATGTCCCGGCTCTCTCTCCACTCGCGCTGTTTTCAATGTCCCGGCTCTCTCTCCACTCGCGCTGTTTTCATTGTCCCGGCTCTCTCTCCACTCGCGCTGTTTTCAATGTCCCGGCTCTCTCTCCACTCGCGCTGTTTTCAATGTCTCGGCTCTCTCTCCTCTCGGCGCTCTCTCCACTCGCGCTGTTTTCATTGTCCCGGCTCTCTCTCCTCTCGCGCTGTTTTCACTGCCCCGGCTCTCTCTCCACTCGCGCTGTTTTCAATGTCCCGTCTCTCTCTCCACTCGCGCTGTTTTCAATGTCTCGGCTCTCTCTCCTCTCGGCTCTCTCTCCACTCACGCTGTTTTCAATGTCCCGGCTCTCTCTCCTCCGGCGCTGTTTTCAATGTACCGGCTCTCTCTCCTCTCGGCTCTCTCTCCACTCGCGCTGTTTTCAATGTCCCGGCTCTCTCTCCAATCGCGCTGTTTTCAATGTCCCGGCTCTCTCTCCACTCGCGCTGTTTTCAATGTCCCGGCTCTCTCTCCTCCCGCGCTGTTTTCAATGTCCCGGCTCTCTCTCCACCCGCGCTGTTTTCAATGTCCCGGCTCTCTCTCCTCCCGCGCTGTTTTCAATGTCCCGGCTCTCTCTCCACTCGCGCTGTTTTCACTGTCCTGGCTCTCTCTCCACTCGCGCTGTTTTCAATGCCCCGGCTCTCTCTCCACTCGCGCTGTTTTCAATGTCCCGGCTCTCTCTCCACCCGCGCTGTTTTCAATGTCCCGGCTCTCTCTCCTCCCGCGCTGTTTTCAATGTCCCGGCTCTCTCTCCACTCGCGCTGTTTTCACTGTCCTGGCTCTCTCTCCACTCGCGCTGTTTTCAATGTCCCGGCTCTCTCTCCACTCGCGCTGTTTTCAATGTCCCGGCTCTCTCTCCACTCGCGCTGTTTTCACTGTCCTGGCTCTCTCTCCACTCGCGCTGTTTTCAATGTCCCGGCTCTCTCTCCTCCCGCGCTGTTTTCAATGTCCCGGCTCTCTCTCCTCTCGGCTCTCTCTCCACTCGCGCTGTTTTCAATGTCCCGGCTCACTCTCCTCCCGCGCTGTTTTCAATGTCCCGGCTTTCTCTCCTCTCGCACTGTTTTCAATGTCCCGGCTCTCTCTCCACTCGCGCTGTTTTCAATGTCCCGGCTCTCTCTCCACTCGCGCTGTTTTCAACGTCCCGGCTCTCTCTCCACTCGAGCTGTTTTCAATGTCCTGGCTCTCTCTCCACTCGAGCTGTTTTCAATGTCCCGGCTCTCTCTCCTCCCGCGCTCCTTTCAATATCCCGGCTCTCTCTCCACTCGCGCTGGTTTCAATGACCCGGCTCTCTCTCCACTCGCGCTGTTTTCAATGTCCCAGCTCTCTCTCCACTCGCGCTGTTTTCAATGTCCCGGCTCTCTCTCCTCCCGCGCTATTTTCAATGTCCTGGCTCTCTCACCTCTCGGCTCTCTCTCCACTCGCGCTGTTTTCAATGTCCCGGCTCTCTCTCCACTCGCGCTGTTTTCAATGTCCAGGCTCTCTCTCCACTCGCGCTGTTTTCAATGTCCCGGCTCTCTCTCCTCTCGCACTGTTTTCAATGTCCCGGCTCACTCTACACTCGCGCTGTTTTCAATGTCCCGGCTCTCTCTCCGCTCGCACTGTTTGCAATGTCCCGGCTCTCTCTCCACTCGCGCTGTTTTCATTGTCCCGGTTCTCTCTCCACTCGCGCTGTTTTCAATGTCCCGGCTCTCTCTCCACTCGCGCTGTTTTCAACGTCCCGGCTCTCTCACCACTCGGCTGTTTTCAATGTCCCGGCTCTCTCTCCACTCGCGCTGTGTTCAATGTCCGAGCTCTCTCTCCTCCCGCGCTGTTTTCAATGTCCCGGCTCCCTCTCCCCGCGCGCTGTTTTCAATGTCCCGGCTCTCTCTCCTCTCGGCTCACTCTCCACTCGCGTTGTTTTCAATGTCCCGGCTCTCTCTCCACCCGCGCTGTTTTCAATGTCCCGGCTCTCCCTCCACTCGCGCTGTTTTCAATGTCCCGGTTCTCTCTCCTCCCGCGCTGTTTTCAATGTCCCGGCTCTCTCTCATCCCGCGCTGTTTTCAATGTCCCGGCTCTCTCTCCACTCGCGCTGTTTTCAATGTCCCGGCTCTCTCTCATCCCGCGCTGTTTTCACTGTCCCGGCTCTCTCTCCTCCCGTGCTGTTTTCAATATCCCGACTCTCTCTCCACTCGCGCTGTTATCAATGTCCCGGGTCTCTATCCACTCGCGCTGTTTTCAATGTCCCGGCTCTCTCTCCACTCGCGCTGTTTTCAATGTCCCGGCTCTATCTCCACTCGCGCTGTTTTCATTGTCCCGGCTCTCTCTCCACTCGCGCTGTTTTCAATGTCCCGGCTCTCTCTCCTCTCGGCTCTCTCTCCACTCGCGCTGTTTTCAATGTCCCGGCTCTCACTCCACTCGCGCTGTTTTGAATGTCCCGGCTCTCTCTCCACTCGCGCTGTTTTCAATGTCCTGGCTCTCTCTCCACTCGCGCTGTTTTCAATGTCCCGGCTCTCTCTCCTCCCGCGCTGTTTTCAATATCCCGGCTCTCTCTCCTCTCGGCTCTCTCTCCACTCGCGCTGTTTTCAAAGTCCCGGATCTCTCTCCACACGCGCTGTTTTCACTGTCCTGGCTCTCTCTCCACTCGCGCTGTTTTCAATGTCCCGGCTCTCTCTCCACTCGCGATGTTTTCAATATCCCGGTTCTCTCTCCACTCGCGCTGTTTTCAATGTCCCGGCTCTCTCTCCACTCGCGCTGTTTTCAACGTCCCGGCTCTCTCACCACTCGCGGTGTGTTCAATGTCCCGGCTCTCACTCCACTCGCGCTGTGTTCAATGTCCGAGCTCTCTCTCCACTCGCGCTGTTTTCAATGTCCCGGCTCTCTCTCCTCTCGCACTGTTTTCAATGTCCCGGCTCACTCTACACTCGCGCTGTTTTCAATGTCCCGGCTCTCTCTCCACTCGCACTGTTTGCAATGTCCCGGCTCTCTCTCCACTCGCGCTGTTTTCAATGTCCCGGTTCTCTCTCCACTCGCGCTGTTTTCAATGTCCCGGCTCTCTCTCCACTCGCGCTGTTTTCAACGTCCCGGCTCTCTCACCACTCGGCTGTTTTCAATGTCCCGGCTCTCTCTCCACTCGCGCTGTGTTCAATGTCCGAGCTCTCTCTCCTCCCGCCCTGTTTTCAATGTCCCGGCTCCCTCTCCCCGCGCGCTGTTTTCAATGTCCCGGCTCTCTCTCCTCTCGGCTCTCTCTCCACTCGCGTTGTTTTCAATGTCCCGGCTCTCTCTCCACCCGCGCTGTTTTCAATGTCCCGGCTCTCCCTCCACTCGCGCTGTTTTCAATGTCCCGGCTCTCTCTCCTCCCGCGCTGTTTTCAATGTCCCGGCTCTCTCTCATCCCGCGCTGTTTTCAATGTCCCGGCTCTCTCTCCACTCGCGCTGTTTTCAATGTCCCGGCTCTCTCTCATCCCGCGCTGTTTTCACTGTCCCGGCTCTCTCTCCTCCCGTGCTGTTTTCAATATCCCGGCTCTCTCTCCACTCGCGCTGTTATCAATGTCCCGGCTCTCTATCCACTCGCGCTGTTTTCAATGTCCCGGCTCTCTCTCCACTCGCGCTGTTTTCAATGTCCCGGCTCTCTCTCATCCCGCGCTGTTTTCACTGTCCCGGCTCTCTCTCCTCCCGTGCTGTTTTCAATATCCCGGCTCTCTCTCCACTCGAGCTGTTTTCAATGTCCCGGCTCTCTCTCCTCCCGCGCTCTTTTCAATGGCCCGGCTCTCTCTCCACTCGCGCTGTTTTCAATGTCCCAGCTCTCTCTCCACTCGCGCTGTTTTCAATGTCCCGGCTCTCTCTCCTCCCGCGCTGTTTTCAATGTCCTGGCTCTCTCTCCTCTCGGCTCTCTCTCCACTCGCGCTGTTTTCAATGTCCCGGCTCTCTCTCCACTCGCGCTGTTTTCAATGTCCAGGCTCTCTCTCCATTCGCGCTGTTTTCAATGTCCCGGCTCTCTCTCCTCTCGCACTGTTTTCAATGTCCCGGCTCAATCTACACTCGCGCTGTTTTCAATATCCCGGCTCTCTCTCCACTCGCGCTGTTTTCAATGTCCCGGCTAGCTCTCCACTCGCGCTGTTTGCAATGTCCCGGCTCTCTCTCCACTCGCGCTGTTTTCAATGTCCCGGTTCTCTCTCCACTCGCGCTGTTTTCAATGTCCCGGCTCTCTCTCCACTCGCGCTGTTTTCAACGTCCCGGCTCTCTCACCACTCGCGCTGTTTTCAATGTCCCGGCTCTCTCTCCACTCGCGCTGTGTTCAATTTCCGAGCTCTCTCTCCTCCTGCGCTGTTTTCAATGTCCCGGCTCTCCCTCCACTCGCGCTGTTTTCAATGTCCCGGCTCTCTCTCCTCCCGCGCTGTTTTCAATGTCCCGGCTCTCTCTCATCCCGCGCTGTTTTCACTGCCCCGGCTCTCTCTCCACTCGCGCTGTTTTCAATGTCCCGGCTCTCTCTCATCCCGCGCTGTTTTAACTGTCGCGGCTCTCTCTCCTCCCGTGCTGTTTTCAATATCCCGGCTCTCTCTCCACTCGCGCTGTTTTCAATGTCCCGGCTCTCTCTCCACTCGCGCTGTTTTCAATGTCCCGGCTCTCTCTCCACTCGCGCTGTTTTCATTGTCCCGGCTCTCTCTCCACTCGCGCTGTTTTCACTGTCCCGGCTCTCTCTCCACTCGCGCTGTTTTCAATGTCCCGGCTCTCTCTCCTCTCGGCTCTCTCTCCACTCGCGCTGTTTTCAATGTCCCGGCTCACACTCCACTCGCGCTGTTTTCAATGTCCCGGCTCTCTCTCCACTCGCGCTGTTTTCAATGTCCCGGCTCTCTCTCCACTCGCGCTGTTTTCATTGTCCCGGCTCTCTCTCCACTCGCGCTGTTTTCACTGTCCCGGCTCTCTCTCCACTCGCGCTGTTTTCAATGTCCCGGCTCTCTCTCCTCTCGGCTCTCTCTCCACTCGCGCTGTTTTCAATGTCCCGGCTCACACTCCACTCGCGCTGTTTTCAATGTCCCGGCTCTCTCTCCACTCGCGCTGTTTTCAATGTCCTGGCTCTCTCTCCACTCGCGCTGTTTTCAATGTCCCGGCTCTCTCTCCACTCGCGCTGTTTTCAATGTCCCGGCTCTCTCTCCTCTCGGCTCTCTCTCCACTTGCGCTGTTTTCAATGTACCGGCTCTCTCTCCTCTCGGCTCTCTCTCCACTCGCGCTGTTTTCAATGTCCCGGCTCTCTCTCCACTCGCGCTGTTTTCAATGTCCCGGCTCTCTCTCCACTCGCGCTGTTTTCATTGTCCCGGCTCTCTCTCCACTCGCGCTGTTTTCAATGTCCCGGCTCTCTCTCCACTCGCGCTGTTTTCAATGTCTCGGCTCTCTCTCCTCTCGGCGCTCTCTCCACTCGCGCTGTTTTCATTGTCCCGGCTCTCTCTCCTCTCGCGCTGTTTTCACTGCCCCGGCTCTCTCTCCACTCGCGCTGTTTTCAATGTCCCGTCTCTCTCTCCACTCGCGCTGTTTTCAATGTCTCGGCTCTCTCTCCTCTCGGCTCTCTCTCCACTCACGCTGTTTTCAATGTCCCGGCTCTCTCTCCTCCGGCGCTGTTTTCAATGTACCGGCTCTCTCTCCTCTCGGCTCTCTCTCCACTCGCGCTGTTTTCAATGTCCCGGCTCTCTCTCCAATCGCGCTGTTTTCAATGTCCCGGCTCTCTCTCCACTCGCGCTGTTTTCAATGTCCCGGCTCTCTCTCCTCCCGCGCTGTTTTCAATGTCCCGGCTCTCTCTCCACCCGCGCTGTTTTCAATGTCCCGGCTCTCTCTCCTCCCGCGCTGTTTTCAATGTCCCGGCTCTCTCTCCACTCGCGCTGTTTTCACTGTCCTGGCTCTCTCTCCACTCGCGCTGTTTTCAATGCCCCGGCTCTCTCTCCACTCGCGCTGTTTTCAATGTCCCGGCTCTCTCTCCACCCGCGCTGTTTTCAATGTCCCGGCTCTCTCTCCTCCCGCGCTGTTTTCAATGTCCCGGCTCTCTCTCCACTCGCGCTGTTTTCACTGTCCTGGCTCTCTCTCCACTCGCGCTGTTTTCAATGTCCCGGCTCTCTCTCCACTCGCGCTGTTTTCAATGTCCCGGCTCTCTCTCCACTCGCGCTGTTTTCACTGTCCTGGCTCTCTCTCCACTCGCGCTGTTTTCAATGTCCCGGCTCTCTCTCCTCCCGCGCTGTTTTCAATGTCCCGGCTCTCTCTCCTCTCGGCTCTCTCTCCACTCGCGCTGTTTTCAATGTCCCGGCTCACTCTCCTCCCGCGCTGTTTTCAATGTCCCGGCTTTCTCTCCTCTCGCACTGTTTTCAATGTCCCGGCTCTCTCTCCACTCGCGCTGTTTTCAATGTCCCGGCTCTCTCTCCACTCGCGCTGTTTTCAACGTCCCGGCTCTCTCTCCACTCGAGCTGTTTTCAATGTCCTGGCTCTCTCTCCACTCGAGCTGTTTTCAATGTCCCGGCTCTCTCTCCTCCCGCGCTCCTTTCAATATCCCGGCTCTCTCTCCACTCGCGCTGGTTTCAATGACCCGGCTCTCTCTCCACTCGCGCTGTTTTCAATGTCCCAGCTCTCTCTCCACTCGCGCTGTTTTCAATGTCCCGGCTCTCTCTCCTCCCGCGCTATTTTCAATGTCCTGGCTCTCTCACCTCTCGGCTCTCTCTCCACTCGCGCTGTTTTCAATGTCCCGGCTCTCTCTCCACTCGCGCTGTTTTCAATGTCCAGGCTCTCTCTCCACTCGCGCTGTTTTCAATGTCCCGGCTCTCTCTCCTCTCGCACTGTTTTCAATGTCCCGGCTCACTCTACACTCGCGCTGTTTTCAATGTCCCGGCTCTCTCTCCACTCGCACTGTTGGCAATGTCCCGGCTCTCTCTCCACTCGCGCTGTTTTCATTGTCCCGGTTCTCTCTCCACTCGCGCTGTTTTCAATGTCCCGGCTCTCTCTCCACTCGCGCTGTTTTCAACGTCCCGGCTCTCTCACCACTCGGCTGTTTTCAATGTCCCGGCTCTCTCTCCACTCGCGCTGTGTTCAATGTCCGAGCTCTCTCTCCTCCCGCGCTGTTTTCAATGTCCCGGCTCCCTCTCCCCGCGCGCTGTTTTCAATGTCCCGGCTCTCTCTCCTCTCGGCTCACTCTCCACTCGCGTTGTTTTCAATGTCCCGGCTCTCTCTCCACCCGCGCTGTTTTCAATGTCCCGGCTCTCCCTCCACTCGCGCTGTTTTCAATGTCCCGGTTCTCTCTCCTCCCGCGCTGTTTTCAATGTCCCGGCTCTCTCTCATCCCGCGCTGTTTTCAATGTCCCGGCTCTCTCTCCACTCGCGCTGTTTTCAATGTCCCGGCTCTCTCTCATCCCGCGCTGTTTTCACTGTCCCGGCTCTCTCTCCTCCCGTGCTGTTTTCAATATCCCGACTCTCTCTCCACTCGCGCTGTTATCAATGTCCCGGGTCTCTATCCACTCGCGCTGTTTTCAATGTCCCGGCTCTCTCTCCACTCGCGCTGTTTTCAATGTCCCGGCTCTATCTCCACTCGCGCTGTTTTCATTGTCCCGGCTCTCTCTCCACTCGCGCTGTTTTCAATGTCCCGGCTCTCTCTCCTCTCGGCTCTCTCTCCACTCGCGCTGTTTTCAATGTCCCGGCTCTCACTCCACTCGCGCTGTTTTGAATGTCCCGGCTCTCTCTCCACTCGCGCTGTTTTCAATGTCCTGGCTCTCTCTCCACTCGCGCTGTTTTCAATGTCCCGGCTCTCTCTCCTCCCGCGCTGTTTTCAATATCCCGGCTCTCTCTCCTCTCGGCTCTCTCTCCACTCGCGCTGTTTTCAAAGTCCCGGATCTCTCTCCACACGCGCTGTTTTCACTGTCCTGGCTCTCTCTCCACTCGCGCTGTTTTCAATGTCCCGGCTCTCTCTCCACTCGCGATGTTTTCAATATCCCGGTTCTCTCTCCACTCGCGCTGTTTTCAATGTCCCGGCTCTCTCTCCACTCGCGCTGTTTTCAACGTCCCGGCTCTCTCACCACTCGCGGTGTGTTCAATGTCCCGGCTCTCACTCCACTCGCGCTGTGTTCAATGTCCGAGCTCTCTCTCCACTCGCGCTGTTTTCAATGTCCCGGCTCTCTCTCCTCTCGCACTGTTTTCAATGTCCCGGCTCACTCTACACTCGCGCTGTTTTCAATGTCCCGGCTCTCTCTCCACTCGCACTGTTTGCAATGTCCCGGCTCTCTCTCCACTCGCGCTGTTTTCAATGTCCCGGTTCTCTCTCCACTCGCGCTGTTTTCAATGTCCCGGCTCTCTCTCCACTCGCGCTGTTTTCAACGTCCCGGCTCTCTCACCACTCGGCTGTTTTCAATGTCCCGGCTCTCTCTCCACTCGCGCTGTGTTCAATGTCCGAGCTCTCTCTCCTCCCGCCCTGTTTTCAATGTCCCGGCTCCCTCTCCCCGCGCGCTGTTTTCAATGTCCCGGCTCTCTCTCCTCTCGGCTCTCTCTCCACTCGCGTTGTTTTCAATGTCCCGGCTCTCTCTCCACCCGCGCTGTTTTCAATGTCCCGGCTCTCCCTCCACTCGCGCTGTTTTCAATGTCCCGGCTCTCTCTCCTCCCGCGCTGTTTTCAATGTCCCGGCTCTCTCTCATCCCGCGCTGTTTTCAATGTCCCGGCTCTCTCTCCACTCGCGCTGTTTTCAATGTCCCGGCTCTCTCTCATCCCGCGCTGTTTTCACTGTCCCGGCTCTCTCTCCTCCCGTGCTGTTTTCAATATCCCGGCTCTCTCTCCACTCGCGCTGTTATCAATGTCCCGGCTCCCTATCCACTCGCGCTGTTTTCAATGTCCCGGCTCTCTCTCCACTCGCGCTGTTTTCAATGTCCCGGCTCTATCTCCACTCGCGCTGTTTTCATTGTCCCGGCTCTCTCTCCACTCGCGCTGTTTTCAATGTCCCGGCTCTCTCTCCTCTCGGCTCTCTCTCCACTCGCGCTGTTTTCAATGTCCCGGCTCTCACTCCACTCGCGCTGTTTTGAATGTCCCGGCTCTCTCTCCACTCGCGCTGTTTTCAATGTCCTGGCTCTCTCTCCACTCGCGCTGTTTTCCATGTCCCGGCTCTCTCTCCTCCCGCGCTGTTTTCAATATCCCGGCTCTCTCTCCTCTCGGCTCTCTCTCCACTCGCGCTCTTTTCAAAGTCCCGGATCTCTCTCCACTCGCGCTGTTTTCACTGTCCTGGCTCTCTCTCCACTCGCGCTGTTTTCAATGTCCCGGCTCTCTCTCCACTCGCGATGTTTTCAATGTCCCGGTTCTCTCTCCACTCGCGCTGTTTTCAATGTCCCTGCTCTCTCTCCACTCGCGCTGTTTTCAACGTCCCGGCTCTCTCACCACTCGCGGTGTTTTCAATGTCCCGGCTCTCACTCCACTTGCGCTGTGTTCAATGTCCGAGCTCTCTCTCCTCCCGCTATGTTTTCAATGTCCCGGCTCCCTCTCCCCGCGCGCTGTTTTCAATGTCCCGGCTCTCTCTCCACTCGCGCTGTTTTCAATGTCCCGGCTCTCTCTCCACCCGCGCTGTTTTCAATGTCCCGGCTCTCTCTCCACTCGCGCTGTTTTCAATGTCCCGGCTCTCTCTCCTCCCGCGCTGTTTTCAATGTCCCGGCTCTCTCTCATCCCGCGCTGTTTTCACTGCCCCGGCTCTCTCTCCACTCGCGCTGTTTTCACTGTCCCGGCTCTCTCTCCTCCCGCGATGTTTTCAATATCCCGGCTCTCTGTCCACTCGCGCTGTTTTCAATGTCCCGGCTCTCTCTCCTCCCGTGCTGTTTTCAATATCCCGGCTCACTGTCCACTCGCGCTGTTTACAATGTCCCGGCTCTCTCTCCTCCCGCGCTGTTTTCAATGTCCCGGCTCTCTCTCCTCTCGCACTGTTTTCAATGTCCCGGCTCTCTCTCCTCTCGGCTCTCTCTCCACTCGGGCTGTTTTCAATGTACCGGCTCTCTCTCCTCTCGCGCTGTTTTCAATGTCCCGGCTCTCTCTCCTCCCGCGCTGTTTTGAATGTCCCGGCTTTCTCTCCTCTCGCACTGTTTTCAATGTCCCGGATCTCTCTCCACTCGCGCTGTTTTCAATGTCCCGGCTCTCTCTCCACTCGCGCTGTTTTCAATGTCCCGGCTCTCTCTCCACTCGCGCTGTTTTCACTGTCCTGGCTCTCTCTCCACTCGCGCTGTTTTCAATGTCCCGGCTCTCTCTCCACTCGCGATGTTTTCAATGTCCCGGCTCTCTCTCCACTCGCACTGTTTTCAATGTCCCGGCTCTCTCTCCACTCGCGATGTTTTCAATGTCCCGGCTCTCTCTCCACTCGCGATGTTTTCAATGTCCCGGCTCTCTCTCCACTCGCGCTGTTTTCAATGTCCCGGCTCTCTCTCCACTCGCGCTGTTTTCAACGTCCCGGCTCTCTCACCACTCGCGCTGTTTTCAACGTCCCGGCTCTCTCACCACTCGCGGTGTTTTCAATGTCCCGGCTCTCACTCCACTCGCGCTGTGTTCAATGTCCGAGCTCTCTCTCCTCCCGCTATGTTTTCAATGTCCCGGCTCCCTCTCCCCGCGCGCTGTTTTCAATGTCCCGGCTCTCTCTCCACTCGCGCTGTTTTCAACGTCCCGGCTCTCTCACCACTCGCGGTGTTTTCAATGTCCCGGCTCTCACTCCACTCGCGCTGTGTTCAATGTCCGAGCTCTCTCTCCTCCCGCTATGTTTTCAATGTCCCGGCTCCCTCTCCCCGCGCGCTGTTTTCAATGTCCCGGCTCTCTCTCCACTCGCGCTGTTTTCAATGTCCCGGCTCTCTCTCTACCCGCGCTGTTTTCAATGTCCCGGCTCTCTCTCCACTCGCGCTGTTTTCAATGTCCCGGCTCTCTCTCCTCCCGCGCTGTTTTCAATGTCCCGGCTCTCTCTCATCCCGCGCTGTTTTCACTGCCCCGGCTCTCTCTCCACTCGCGCTGTTTTCACTGTCCCGGCTCTCTCTCCTCCCGCGCTGTTTTCAATATCCCGGCTCTCTGTCCACTCGCGCTGTTTTCAATGTCCCGGCTCTCTCTCCTCCCGTGCTGTTTTCAATATCCCGGCTCACTGTCCACTCGCGCTGTTTTCAATGTCCCGGCTCTCTCTCCTCCCGCGCTGTTTTCAATGTCCCGGCTCTCTCTCCTCTCGCACTGTTTTCAATGTCCCGGCTCTCTCTCCTCTCGGCTCTCTCTCCACTCGGGCTGTTTTCAATGTACCGGCTCTCTCTCCTCTCGCGCTGTTTTCAATGTCCCGGCTCTCTCTCCACTCGCGCTGTTTTCAATGTCCCGGCTCTCTCTCCACTCGCGCTGTTTTCACTGTCCTGGCTCTCTCTCCACTCGCGCTGTTTTCAATGTCCCGGCCCTCTCTCCACTCGCGATGTTTTCAATGTCCCGGCTCTCACTCCACTCGCACTGTTTTCAATGTCCCGGCTCTCTCTCCACTCGCGCTGTTTTCAATGTCTCGGCTCTCTCTCCACTCGCGATGTTTTCAATGTCCCGGCTCTCTCTCCACTCGCGATGTTTTCAATGTCCCGGCTCTCTCTCCACTCGCGCTGTTTTCAATGTCCCGGCTCTCTCTCCTCTCGCGCTGTTTTCAACGTCCCGGCTCTCTCACCACTCGCGGTGTTTTCAATGTCCCGGCTCTCACTCCACTCGCGCTGTGTTCAATGTCCGAGCTCTCTCTCCTCCCGCTATGTTTTCAATGTCCCGGCTCCCTCTCCCCGCGCGCTGTTTTCAATGTCCCGGCTCTCTCTCCTCCCGCGCTGTTTTCAATGTCCCGGCTCTCTCTCATCCCGCGCTGTTTTCACTGCCCCGGCTCTCTCTCCACTCGCGCTGTTTTCACTGTCCCGGCTCTCTCTCCTCCCGCGCTGTTTTCAATATCCCGGCTCTCTGTCCACTCGCGCTGTTTTCAATGTCCCGGCTCTCTCTCCTCCCGTGCTGTTTTCAATATCCCGGCTCACTGTCCACTCGCGCTGTTTTCAATGTCCCGGCTCTCTCTCTTCCCGCGCTGTTTTCAATGTCCCGGCTCTCTCTCCTCTCGCACTGTTTTCAATGTCCCGGCTCTCTCTCCTCTCGGCTCTCTCTCCACTCGCGCTGTTTTCAATGTACCGGCTCTCTCTCCTCTCGCGCTGTTTTCAATGTCCCGGCTCTCTCTCCTCCCGCGCTGTTTTCAATGTCCCGGCTTTCTCTCCTCTCGCACTGTTTTCAATGTCCCGGCTCTCTCTCCACTCGAGCTGTTTTCAATGTCCCGGCTCTCTCTCCACTCGCGCTGTTTTCAATGTCCCGGCTCTCTCTCCACTCGCGCTGTTTTCACTGTCCTGGCTCTCTCTCCACTCGCGCTGTTTTCAATGTCCCGGCTCTCTCTCCACTCGCGCTGTTTTCAATGTCCCGGCTCTCTCTCCTCCCGCGCTGTTTTCAATGTCCCGGCTCTCTCTCATCCCGCGCTGTTTTCACTGCCCCGGCTCTCTCTCCACTCGCGCTGTTTTCACTGTCCCGGCTCTCTCTCCTCCCGTGCTGTTTTCAATATCCCGGCTCTCTGTCCACTCGCGCTGTTATCAATGTCCCGGCTCTCTCTCCACTCGCGCTGTTTTCAATGTCCCGGCTCTCTCTCCTCTCGCGCTGTTTTCACTGTCCCGGCTCTCTCTCCACTCGCGCTGTTTTCACTGTCCCGGCTCTCTCTCCACTCGCGCTGTTTTCAATGTCCCGGCTCTCTCTCCACTCGCGCTGTTTTCAATGTCCCGGCTCTCTCTCCTCCGGCGCTGTTTTCAATGTCCCGGCTCTCTCTCCACTCGCGCTGTTTTCAATGTCCCGGCTCGCTCTCCTCTCGGCTCTCTCTCCACTCGCGCTGTTTTCAATGTCCCGGCTCTCTCTCCTCTCGGCTCTCTCTCCACTCGCGCTGTTTTCAATGTCCCGGCTCTCTCTCCTCTCGCGATGTTTTCAATGTCCCGGCTCTCTCTCCACTCGCGATGTTTTCAATGTCTCGGCTCTCTCTCCACTCTCGATGTTTTCAATGTCCCGGCTCTCTCTCCTCTCGCGATGTTTTCAATGTCTCGGCTCTCTCTCCACTCGCGCTGTTATCAATGTCCCGGCTGTCTCTCCACTCGCGATGTTTTCAATGTCCCGGCTCTCTCTCCACTCGCGCTGTTTTCAATGTCCTGGCTCTCTCTCCACTCGCGCTGTTTTCAATGTCCCGGCTCTCTCTCTACTCGCGCTGTTTTCACTCTCCCGGCTCTCTCTCCTCCGGCGCTGTTTTCAATCTCCCGGCTCTCTCTCCTCTCGGCTCTCTCTCCACTCGCGCTGTTTTCAATGTCCCGGCTCTCTCTCCACTCGCGCTGTTATCAATGTCCCGGCTATCTCTCCACGCGCGGTGTTTTCAATGTCCCGGCTCTCTCTCCTCTCGCGCTGTTTTCAATGTCCCGGCTCTCTCTCCACGCGCGCTGTTTTCAATGTCCCGGCTCTCTCTCCTCCCGCGCTGTTTTCAATGTCCCGGCTCTCTCTCCTCTCGGCTCTCTCTCCACTCGCGCTGTTTTCAATGTCCCGGCTCTCTTTCCACTCGCGCTGTTTTCAATGTCCCGGCTCTCTCTCCACTCGCGCTGTTTTCACTGTCCCGGCTCTCTCTCCTCCCGCGCTGTTTTCACTGTCCCGGCTCTCTCTCCTCCGGCGCTATTTTCAATGTCCCGGCTCTCTCTCCTCTCGGCTCTCTCTCCACTCGCGCTGTTTTCACTGCTCCGGCTCTCTCTCCTCCCGCGCTGTTTTCAATGTCCCGGCTCTCTCTCCACTCGCGCTGTTATCAATGTCCCGGCTCTCTCTCCACTCGCGGTGTTTTCAATGTCCCGGCTCTCTCTCCACTCGCGATGTTTTCAATGTCCCGGCTATCTCTCCACGCGCGCTGTTTTCAATGTCCTGGCTCTCTCTCCACTCGCGCTGTTTTCAATGTCCCGGCTCTATCTCATCTCGCGCTGTTTTCAATGTTCCGGCTCTCTCTCCACTCGCGCTGTTTTCAATGTCCCGGCTCTATCTCCTCTCGCTCTGTTTTCAATGTCCCGGCTCTCTCTCCACTCGCGCTGTTTTCAATATCCCGGCTCTCTCTCCACTCGTGCTGTTTTCAATGTTCCGGCTCTCTCACCTCTCGCGCTGTTTTCACTGTCCCGGCTCTCTCTCCACTCGCGCTGTTTTCATTGTCCCGGTTCTCTCTCCACTCGCGCTGTTTTCAATGTCCCGGCTCTCTCTCCACTCGCGCTGTTTTCAACGTCCCGGCTCTCTCACCACTCGGCTGTTTTCAATGTCCCGGCTCTCTCTCCACTCGCGCTGTGTTCAATGTCCGAGCTCTCTCTCCTCCCGCGCTGTTTTCAATGTCCCGGCTCCCTCTCCCCGCGCGCTGTTTTCAATGTCCCGGCTCTCTCTCCTCTCGGCTCACTCTCCACTCGCGTTGTTTTCAATGTCCCGGCTCTCTCTCCACCCGCGCTGTTTTCAATGTCCCGGCTCTCCCTCCACTCGCGCTGTTTTCAATGTCCCGGCTCTCTCTCCTCCCGCGCTGTTTTCACTGTCCCGGCTCTCTCTCCTCCCGCGCTGTTTTCAATATCCCGGCTCTCTGTCCACTCGCGCTGTTTTCAATGTCCCGGCTCTTTCTCCTCCCGCGCTCCTTTCAATATCCCGGCTCTCTCTCCACTCGCGCTGGTTTCAATGACCCGGCTCTCTCTCCACTCGCGCTGTTTTCAATGTCCCAGCTCTCTCTCCACTCGCGCTGTTTTCAATGTCCCGGCTCTCTCTCCTCCCGCGCTATTTTCAATGTCCTGGCTCTCTCACCTCTCGGCTCTCTCTCCACTCGCGCTGTTTTCAATGTCCCGGCTCTCTCTCCACTCGCGCTGTTTTCAATGTCCAGGCTCTCTCTCCACTCGCACTGTTTTCAATGTCCCGGCTCTCTCTCCTCTCGCACTGTTTTCAATGTCCCGGCTCACTCTACACTCGCGCTGTTTTCAATGTCCCGGCTCTCTCTCCACTCGCACTGTTTGCTATGTCCCGGCTCTCTCTCCACTCGCGCTGTTTTCATTGTCCCGGTTCTCTCTCCACTCGCGCTGTTTTCAATGTCCCGGCTCTCTCTCCACTCGCGCTGTTTTCAACGTCCCGGCTCTCTCACCACTCGGCTGTTTTCAATGTCCCGGCTCTCTCTCCACTCGCGCTGTGTTCAATGTCCGAGCTCTCTCTCCTCCCGCGCTGTTTTCAATGTCCCGGCTCCCTCTCCCCGCGCGCTGTTTTCAATGTCCCGGCTCTCTCTCCTCTCGGCTCACTCTCCACTCGCGTTGTTTTCAATGTCCCGGCTCTCTCTCCACCCGCGCTGTTTTCAATGTCCCGGCTCTCCCTCCACTCGCGCTGTTTTCAATGTCCCGGCTCTCTCTCCTCCCGCGCTGTTTTCAATGTCCCGGCTCTCTCTCATCCCGCGCTGTTTTCAATGTCCCGGCTCTCTCTCCACTCGCGCTGTTTTCAATGTCCCGGCTCTCTCTCATCCCGCGCTGTTTTCACTGTCCCGGCTCTCTCTCCTCCCGTGCTGTTTTCAATATCCCGACTCTCTCTCCACTCGCGCTGTTATCAATGTCCCGGGTCTCTATCCACTCGCGCTGTTTTCAATGTCCCGGCTCTCTCTCCACTCGCGCTGTTTTCAATGTCCCGGCTCTATCTCCACTCGCGCTGTTTTCATTGTCCCGGCTCTCTCTCCACTCGCGCTGTTTTCAATGTCCCGGCTCTCTCTCCTCTCGGCTCTCTCTCCACTCGCGCTGTTTTCAATGTCCCGGCTCTCACTCCACTCGCGCTGTTTTGAATGTCCCGGCTCTCTCTCCACTCGCGCTGTTTTCAATGTCCTGGCTCTCTCTCCACTCGCGCTGTTTTCAATGTCCCGGCTCTCTCTCCTCCCGCGCTGTTTTCAATATCCCGGCTCTCTCTCCTCTCGGCTCTCTCTCCACTCGCGCTGTTTTCAAAGTCCCGGATCTCTCTCCACACGCGCTGTTTTCACTGTCCTGGCTCTCTCTCCACTCGCGCTGTTTTCAATGTCCCGGCTCTCTCTCCACTCGCGATGTTTTCAATATCCCGGTTCTCTCTCCACTCGCGCTGTTTTCAATGTCCCGGCTCTCTCTCCACTCGCGCTGTTTTCAACGTCCCGGCTCTCTCACCACTCGCGGTGTGTTCAATGTCCCGGCTCTCACTCCACTCGCGCTGTGTTCAATGTCCGAGCTCTCTCTCCTCCCGCTATGTTTTCAATGTCCCGGCTCCCTCTCCCCGCGCGCTGTTTTCAATGTCCCGGCTCTCTCTCCACTCGCGCTGTTTTCAATGTCCCGGCTCTCTCTCCACCCGCGCTGTTTTCAATGTCCCGGCTCTCTCTCCACTCGCGCTGTTTTCAATGTCCCGGCTCTCTCTCCTCCCACGCTGTTTTCAATGTCCCGGCTCTCTCTCATCCCGCGGTGTTTTCACTGCCCCGGGTCTCTCTCCACTCGCGCTGTTTTCACTGTCCCGGCTCTCTCTCCTCCCGCGCTGTTTTCAATATCCCGGCTCTCTGTCCACTCGCGCTGTTTTCAATGTCCCGGCTCTTTCTCCTCCCGTGCTGTTTTCAATATCCCGGCTCACTGTCCACTCGCGCTGTTTTCAATGTCCCGGCTCTCTCTCCTCCCGCGCTGTTTTCAATGTTCCGGCTCTCTCTCCTCTCGCACTGTTTTCAATGTCCCGGCTCTCTCTCCTCTCGGCTCTCTCTCCACTCGGGCTGTTTTCAATGTACCGGCTCTCTCTCCTCTCGCGCTGTTTTCAATGTCCCGGCTCTCTCTCCTCCCGCGCTGTTTTCAATGTCCCGGCTTTCTCTCCACTCGCGCTGTTTTCAACGTCCCGGCTCTCTCTCCACTCGAGCTGTTTTCAATGTCCTGGCTCTCTCTCCACTCGAGCTGTTTTCAATGTCCCGGCTCTCTCTCCACTCGCGCTGGTTTCAATGACCCGGCTCTCTCTCCACTCGCGCTGTTTTCAATGTCCCAGCTCTCTCTCCACTCGCGCTGTTTTCAATGTCCCGGCTCTCTCTCCTCCCGCGCTATTTTCAATGTCCTGGCTCTCTCACCTCTCGGCTCTCTCTCCACTCGCGCAGTTTTCAATGTCCCGGCTCTCTCTCCACTCGCGCTGTTTTCAATGTCCAGGCTCTCTCTCCACTCGCGCTGTTTTCAATGTCCCGGCTCTCTCTCCTCTCGCACTGTTTTCAATGTCCCGGCTCACTCTACACTCGCGCAGTTTTCAATGTCCCGGCTCTCTCTCCACTCGCACTGTTTGCAATGTCCCGGCTCTCTCTCCACTCGCGCTGTTTTCAATGTCCCGGTTCTCTCTCCACTCGCGCTGTTTTCAATGTCCCGGCTCTCTCTCCACTCGCGCTGTTTTCAACGTCCCGGCTCTCTCACCACTCGGCTGTTTTCAATGTCCCGGCTCTCTCTCCACTCGCGCTGTGTTTAATGTCCGAGCTCTCTCTCCTCCCGCCCTGTTTTCAATGTCCCGGCTCCCTCTCCCCGCGCGCTGTTTTCAATGTCCCGGCTCTCTCTCCTCTCGGCTCTCTCTCCACTCGCGTTGTTTTCAATGTCCCGGCTCTCTCTCCACCCGCGCTGTTTTCAATGTCCCGGCTCTCCCTCCACTCGCGCTGTTTTCAATGTCCCGGCTCTCTCTCCTCCCGCGCTGTTTTCAATGTCCCGGCTCTCTCTCATCCCGCGCTGTTTTCAATGTCCCGGCTCTCTCTCCACTCGCGCTGTTTTCAATGTCCCGGCTCTCTCTCATCCCGCGCTGTTTTCACTGTCCCGGCTCTCTCTCCTCCCGTGCTGTTTTCAATATCCCGGCTCTCTCTCCACTCGCGCTGTTATCAATGTCCCGGCTCTCTATCCACTCGCGCTGTTTTCAATGTCCCGGCTCTCTCTCCACTCGCGCTGTTTTCAATGTCCCGGCTCTATCTCCACTCGCGCTGTTTTCATTGTCCCGGCTCTCTCTCCACTCGCGCTGTTTTCAATGTCCCGGCTCTCTCTCCTCTCGGCTCTCTCTCCACTCGCGCTGTTTTCAATGCCCCGGCTCTCACTCCACTCGCGCTGTTTTGAATGTCCCGGCTCTCTCTCCACTCGCGCTGTTTTCAATGTCCTGGCTCTCTCTCCACTCGCGCTGTTTTCAATGTCCCGGCTCTCTCTCCTCCCGCGCTGTTTTCAATATCCCGGCTCTCTCTCCTCTCGGCTCTCTCTCCACTCGCGCTCTTTTCAAAGTCCCGGGTCTCTCTCCACTCGCGCTGTTTTCACTGTCCTGGCTCTCTCTCCACTCGCGCTGTTTTCAATGTCCCGGCTCTCTCTCCACTCGCGATGTTTTCAATGTCCCGGTTCTCTCTCCACTCGCGCTGTTTTCAATGTCCCTGCTCTCTCTCCACTCGCGCTGTTTTCAACGTCCCGGCTCTCTCACCACTCGCGGTGTTTTCAATGTCCCGGCTCTCACTCCACTTGCGCTGTGTTCAATGTCCGAGCTCTCTCTCCTCCCGCTATGTTTTCAATGTCCCGGCTCCCTCTACCCGCGCGCTGTTTTCAATGTCCCGGCTCTCTCTCCACTCGCGCTGTTTTCAATGTCCCGGCTCTCTCTCCACCCGCGCTGTTTTCAATGTCCCGGCTCTCTCTCCACTCGCGCTGTTTTCAATGTCCCGGCTCTCTCTCCTCCCGCGCTGTTTTCAATGTCCCGGCTCTCTCTCATCCCGCGCTGTTTTCACTGCCCCGGCTCTCTCTCCACTCGCACTGTTTTCACTGTCCCGGCTCTCTCTCCTCCCGCGATGTTTTCAATATCCCGGCTCTCTGTCCACTCGCGCTGTTTTCAATGTCCCGGCTCTCTCTCCTCCCGTGCTGTTTTCAATATCCCGGCTCACTGTCCACTCGCGCTGTTTACAATGTCCCGGCTCTCTCTCCTCCCGCGCTGTTTTCAATGTCCCGGCTCTCTCTCCTCTCGCACTGTTTTCAATGTCCCGGCTCTCTCTCCTCTCGGCTCTCTCTCCACTCGGGCTGTTTTCAATGTACCGGCTCTCTCTCCTCTCGCGCTGTTTTCAATGTCCCGGCTCTCTCTCCTCCCGCGCTGTTTTGAATGTCCCGGCTTTCTCTCCTCTCGCACTGTTTTCAATGTCCCGGCTCTCTCTCCACTCGCGCTGTTTTCAATGTCCCGGCTCTCTCTCCACTCGCGCTGTTTTCAATGTCCCGGCTTTCTCTCCTCTCGCGCTGTTTTCAATGTCCCGGCTCTCTCTCCACTCGCGCTGTTTTCAATGTCCTGGCTCTCTCTCCACTCGCGCTGTTTTCAATGTCCCGGCTCTCTCTCCACTCGCGATGTTTTCAATGTCCCGGCTCTCTCTCCACTCGCACTGTTTTCAATGTCCCGGCTCTCTCTCCACTCGCGATGTTTTCAATGTCCCGGCTCTCTCTCCACTCGCGATGTTTTCAATGTCCCGGCTCTCTCTCCACTCGCGCTGTTTTCAATGTCCCGGCTCTCTCTCCACTCGCGCTGTTTTCAACGTCCCGGCTCTCTCACCACTCGCGGTGTTTTCAATGTCCCGGCTCTCACTCCACTCGCGCTGTGTTCAATGTCCGAGCTCTCTCTCCTCCCGCTATGTTTTCAATGTCCCGGCTCCCTCTCCCCGCGCGCTGTTTTCAATGTCCCGGCTCTCTCTCCACTCGCGCTGTTTTCAACGTCCCGGCTCTCTCACCACTCGCGGTGTTTTCAATGTCCCGGCTCTCACTCCACTCGCGCTGTGTTCAATGTCCGAGCTCTCTCTCCTCCCGCTATGTTTTCAATGTCCCGGCTCACTCTCCCCGCGCGCTGTTTTCAATGTCCCGGCTCTCTCTCCACTCGCGCTGTTTTCAATGTCCCGGCTCTCTCTCCACCCGCGCTGTTTTCAATGTCCCGGCTCTCTCTCCACTCGCGCTGTTTTCAATGTCCCGGCTCTCTCTCCACTCGCGCTGTTTTCAATGTCCCGGCTCTCTCTCCACTCGCGCTGTTTTCAATGTCCCGGCTCTCTCTCCACTCGCGCTGTTTTCAATGTCCCGGCTCTCTCTTCTCCCGCGCTGTTTTCAATGTCCCGGCTCTCTCTCATCCCGCGCTGTTTTCACTGCCCCGGCTCTCTCTCCACTCGCGCTGTTTTCACTGTCCCGGCTCTCTCTCCTCCTGCGCTGTTTTCAATATCCCGGCTCTCTGTCCACTCGCGCTGTTTTCAATGTCCCGGCTCTCTCTCCTCCCGTGCTGTTTTCAATATCCCGGCTCACTGTCCACTCGCGCTGTTTTCAATGTCCCGGCTCTCTCTCCTCCCGCGCTGTTTTCAATGTCCCGGCTCTCTCTCCTCTCGCACTGTTTTCAATGTCCCGGCTCTCTCTCCTCTCGGCTCTCTCTCCACTCGGGCTGTTTTCAATGTACCGGCTCTCTCTCCTCTCGCGCTGTTTTCAATGTCCCGGCTCTCGCTCCACTCGCGCTGTTTTCAATGTCCCGGCTCTCTCTCCACTCGCGCTGTTTTCACTGTCCTGGCTCTCTCTCCACTCGCGCTGTTTTCAATGTCCCGGCCCTCTCTCCACTCGCGATGTTTTCAATGTCCCGGCTCTCTCTCCACTCGCGCTGTTTTCATTGTCCCGGCTCTCTCTCCACTCGCGCTGTTTTCAATGTCCCGGCTCTCTCTCCACTCGCGCTGTTTTCAATGTCCCGGCTCTCTCTCCACTCGCGCTGTTTTCAATGTCCCGGCTCTCTCTCCACTCGCGATGTTTTCAATGTCCCGGCTCTCTCTCCACTCGCGATGTTTTCAATGTCCCGGCTCTCTCTCCACTCGCGCTGTTTTCAATGTCCCGGCTCTCTCTCCTCTCGCGCTGTTTTCAACGTCCCGGCTCTCTCACCACTCGCGGTGTTTTCAATGTCCCGGCTCTCACTCCACTCGCGCTGTGTTCAATGTCCGAGCTCTCTCTCCTCCCGCTATGTTTTCAATGTCCCGGCTCCCTCTCCCCGCGCGCTGTTTTCAATGTCCCGGCTCTCTCTCCACTCGTGCTGTTTTCAACGTCCCGGCTCTCTCACCACTCGCGGTGTTTTCAATGTCCCGGCTCTCACTCCACTCGCGCTGTGTTCAATGTCCGAGCTCTCTCTCCTCCCGCTATGTTTTCAATGTCCCGGCTCCCTCTCCCCGCGCGCTGTTTTCAATGTCCCGGCTCTCTCTCCTCCCGCGCTGTTTTCAATGTCCCGGCTCTCTCTCATCCCGCGCTGTTTTCACTGCCCCGGCTCTCTCTCCACTCGCGCTGTTTTCACTGTCCCGACTCTCTCTCCTCCTGCGCTGTTTTCAATATCCCGGCTCTCTGTCCACTCGCGCTGTTTTCAATGTCCCGGCTCTCTCTCCTCCCGTGCTGTTTTCAATATCCCGGCTCACAGTCCACTCGCGCTGTTTTCAATGTCCCGGCTCTCTCTCCTCCCGCGCTGTTTTCAATGTCCCGGCTCTCTCTCCTCTCGCACTGTTTTCAATGTCCCGGCTCTCTCTCCTCTCGGCTCTCTCTCCACTCGCGCTGTTTTCAATGTAACGGCTCTCTCTCCTCTCGCGCTGTTTTCAATGTCCCGGCTCTCTCTCCTCCCGCGCTGTTTTCAATGTCCCGGCTTTCTCTCCTCTCGCACTGTTTTCAATGTCCCGGCTCTCTCTCCACTCGAGCTGTTTTCAATGTCCCGGCTCTCTCTCCACTCGCGCTGTTTTCAATGTCCCGGCTCTCTCTCCACTCGCGCTGTTTTCACTGTCCTGGCTCTCTCTCCACTCGCGCTGTTTTCAATGTCCCGGCTCTCTCTCCACTCGCGCTGTTTTCAATGTCCCGGCTCTCTCTCCACTCGCGCTGTTTTCAACGTCCCGGCTCTCTCACCACTCGCGGTGTTTTCAATGTCCCGGCTCTCACTCCACTCGCGCTGTGTTCAATGTCCGAGCTCTCTCTCCTCCCGCTATGTATTCAATGTCCCGGCTCCCTCTCCCCGCGCGCTGTTTTCAATGTCCCGGCTCTCTCTCCTCTCGGCTCTCTCTCCACTCGCGCTGTTTTAAATGTCACGGCTCTCTCTCCACCCGCGCTGTTTTCAATGTCCCGGCTCTCTCTCCACTCGCGCTGTTTTCAATGTCCCGGCTCTCTCTCCTCCCGCGCTGTTTTCAATGTCCCGGCTCTCTCTCATCCCGCGCTGTTTTCACTGCCCCGGCTCTCTCTGCACTCGCGCTGTTTTCACTGTCCCGGCTCTCTCTCCTCCCGTGCTGTTTTCAATATCCCGGCTCTCTGTCCACTCGCGCTGTTATCAATGTCCCGGCTCTCTCTCCACTCGCGCTGTTTTCAATGTCCCGGCTCTCTCTCCTCTCGCGCTGTTTTCACTGTCCCGGCTCTCTCTCCACTCGCGCTGTTTTCACTGTCCCGGCTCTCTCTCCACTCGCGCTGTTTTCAATGTCCCGGCTCTCTCTCCACTCGCGCTGTTTTCAATGTCCCGGCTCTCTCTCCTCCGGCGCTGTTTTCAATGTCCCGGCTCTCTCTCCACTCGCGCTGTTTTCAATGTCCCGGCTCGCTCTCCTCTCGGCTCTCTCTCCACTCGCGCTGTTTTCAATGTCCCGGCTCTCTCTCCTCTCGGATCTCTCTCCACTCGCGCTGTTTTCAATGTCCCGGCTCTCTCTCCTCTCGCGCTGTTTTCAATGTCCCGGCTCTCTCTCCTCTCGCACTGTTTTCAATGTCCCGGCTCTCTCTCCTCTCGGCTCTCTCTCCACTCGCGCTGTTTTCAATGTAACGGCTCTCTCTCCTCTCGCGCTGTTTTCAATGTCCCGGCTCTCTCTCCTCCCGCGCTGTTTTCAATGTCCCGGCTTTCTCTCCTCTCGCACTGTTTTCAATGTCCCGGCTCTCTCTCCACTCGAGCTGTTTTCAATGTCCCGGCTCTCTCTCCACTCGCGCTGTTTTCAATGTCCCGGCTCTCTCTCCACTCGCGCTGTTTTCACTGTCCTGGCTCTCTCTCCACTCGCGCTGTTTTCAATGTCCCGGCTCTCTCTCCACTCGCGCTGTTTTCAATGTCCCGGCTCTCTCTCCACTCGCGCTGTTTTCAACGTCCCGGCTCTCTCACCACTCGCGGTGTTTTCAATGTCCCGGCTCTCACTCCACTCGCGCTGTGTTCAATGTCCGAGCTCTCTCTCCTCCCGCTATGTATTCAATGTCCCGGCTCCCTCTCCCCGCGCGCTGTTTTCAATGTCCCGGCTCTCTCTCCTCTCGGCTCTCTCTCCACTCGCGCTGTTTTAAATGTCACGGCTCTCTCTCCACCCGCGCTGTTTTCAATGTCCCGGCTCTCTCTCCACTCGCGCTGTTTTCAATGTCCCGGCTCTCTCTCCTCCCGCGCTGTTTTCAATGTCCCGGCTCTCTCTCATCCCGCGCTGTTTTCACTGCCCCGGCTCTCTCTGCACTCGCGCTGTTTTCACTGTCCCGGCTCTCTCTCCTCCCGTGCTGTTTTCAATATCCCGGCTCTCTGTCCACTCGCGCTGTTATCAATGTCCCGGCTCTCTCTCCACTCGCGCTGTTTTCAATGTCCCGGCTCTCTCTCCTCTCGCGCTGTTTTCACTGTCCCGGCTCTCTCTCCACTCGCGCTGTTTTCACTGTCCCGGCTCTCTCTCCACTCGCGCTGTTTTCAATGTCCCGGCTCTCTCTCCACTCGCGCTGTTTTCAATGTCCCGGCTCTCTCTCCTCCGGCGCTGTTTTCAATGTCCCGGCTCTCTCTCCACTCGCGCTGTTTTCAATGTCCCGGCTCGCTCTCCTCTCGGCTCTCTCTCCACTCGCGCTGTTTTCAATGTCCCGGCTCTCTCTCCTCTCGGATCTCTCTCCACTCGCGCTGTTTTCAATGTCCCGGCTCTCTCTCCTCTCGCGATGTTTTCAATGTCCCGGCTCTCTCTCCACTCGCGATGTTTTCAATGTCTCGGCTCTCTCTCCACTCGCGATGTTTTCAATGTCCCGGCTCTCTCTCCTCTCGCGATGTTTTCAATGTCTCGGCTCTCTCTCCACTCGCGCTGTTTTCAATGTCCCGGCTGTCTCTCCACTCGCGATGTTTTCAATGTCCCGGCTCTCTCTCCACTCGCGCTGTTTTCAATGTCCTGGCTCTCTCTCCACTCGCGCTGTTTTCAATGTCCCGGCTCTCTCTCCACTCGCGCTGTTTTCACTCTCCCGGCTCTCTCTCCTCCGGCGCAGTTTTCAATCTCCCGGCTCTCTCTCCTCTCGGCTCTCTCTCCACTCGCGCTGTTTTCAATGTCCCGGCTCTCTCTCCACTCGCGCTGTTATCAATGTCCCGGCTATCTCTCCACGCGCGGTGTTTTCAATGTCCCGGCTCTCTCTCCTCTCGCGCTGTTTTCAATGTCCCGGCTCTCTCTCCACGCGCGCTGTTTTCAATGTCCCGGCTCTCTCTCCTCCCGCGCTGTTTTCAATGTCCCGGCTCTCTCTCCTCTCGGCTCTCTCTCCACTCGCGCTGTTTTCAATGTCCCGGCTCTCTTTCCACTCGCGCTGTTTTCAATGTTCCGGCTCTCTCTCCACTCGCGCTGTTTTCACTGTCCCGGCTCTCTCTCCTCCCGCGCTGTTTTCACTGTCCCGGCTCTCTCTCCTCCGGCGCTGTTTTCAATGTCCCGGCTCTCTCTCCTCTCGGCTCTCTCTCCACTCGCGCTGTTTTCACTGTCCCGGCTCTCTCTCCTCCCGCGCTGTTTTCAATGTCCCGGCTCTCTCTCCACTCGCGCTGTTATCAATGTCCCGGCTCTCTCTCCACTCGCGCTGTTTTCAATGTCCCGGCTCTCTCTCCACTCGCGATGTTTTCAATGTCCCGGCTATCTCTCCACTCGTGCTGTTTTCAATGTTCCGGCTCTCTCACCTCTCGCGCTGTTTTCACTGTCCCGGCTCTCTCTCCACTCGTGCTGTTTTCAATGTCCCGGCTCTCTCTCCTCTCGCGCTGTTTTCAATGTCCGGCTCTCTCTCCTCTCGGCTCTCTCTCCACTCGCGCTGTTTTCAATGTCCCGGCTCTCTCTCCTCTCGCGCTGTTTTTACTGTCCCGGCTCTCTCTCCTCCCGCGCTGTTTTCACTGTCCCGGCTCTCTCTCCTCCCGCACTGTTTTCAATGTCCCGGTTCCCTCTTCCCGCGCGCTGTTTTCAATGTCCCGTCTCTCTCTCCTCTCGCGCTGTTTTCAATGTCCCGGCTCTCTCTCCTCTCGGCCCTCTCGCCACGCGCGCTGTTTTCAATGTCCCGGCTCTCTCTCCACTCGCGCTGTTTTCAATGTCCCGGCTCTCTCTCCACTCGCGCTGTTTTCAATGTCCCGGCTCTCTCTCCACTCGCGCTGTTTTCACTGTCCCGGCTCTCTCTCCACTCGCGCTGTTTTCAATGTCCCGACTCTCTCTCCACTCGCGCTGTTTTCAATGTCCCGGCTCTCTCTCCACTCGCACTGTTTTCAATGTCCCGGCTCTCTCTCCACTCGCGCTGTTTTCAATGTCCCGGCTCTCTCTCCACTCGCGCTGTTTTCAATGTCCCGGCTCTCTCTCCTCTCGGCTCTCTCTCCACTCGCGCTGTTTTTACTGTCCCGGCTCTCTCTCCTCCCGCGCTGTTTTCAATGTCCCGGCTCTCTCTCCTCCCGCGCTGGTTTCAATGTCCTGGCTTTCACTCCGCTCGCGCTGTTATCGATATCCCGGTTCTCTCTCCTCCCGCACTGTTTTCAATGTCCCGGTTCCCTCTTCCCGCGCGCTGTTTTCAATGTCCCGTCTCTCTCTCCTCTCGCGCTGTTTTCAATGTCCCGGCTCTCTCTCCTCTCGGCCCTCTCGCCACGCGCGCTGTTTTCAATGTCCCGGCTCTCTCTCCACTCGCGCTGTTTTCAATGTCCCGGCTCTCTCTCCACTCGCGCTGTTTTCAATGTCCCGTCTCTCTCTCCACTCGCGCTGTTTTCACTGTCCCGGCTCTCTCTCCACTCGCGCTGTTTTCAATGTCCCGGCTCTCTCTCCACTCGCGCTGTTTTCAATGTCCCGGCTCTCTCTCCACTCGCACTGTTTTCAATGTCCCGGCTCTCTCTCCACTCGCGCTGTTTTCAATGTCCCGGCTCTCTCTCCACTCGCACTGTTTTCAATGTCCCGGCTCTCTCTCCACTCGCGCGGTTTTCAATGTCCCGGCTCTCTCTCCACTCGCGCTGTTTTCAATGTCCCGGCTCTCTCTCCTCTCGGCTCTCTCTCCACTCGCGCTGTTTTTACTGTCCCGGCTCTCTCTCCTCCCGCGCTGTTTTCAATGTCCCGGCTCTCTCTCCTCCCGCGCTGTTTTCAATGTCCCGGCTCTCTCTCCTCCCGCGCTGGTTTCAAAGTCCCGGCTCTCTCTCCACTCGCGCTGTTTTCAATGTCCCGGCTCTCTCTCCTTTCGCGCTGCTTTCACTGTCCCGGCTCTCTCTCCACTCGCGCTGTTTTCACTGTCCCGGCTCTCTCTCCACTCGCGCTGTTATCAATGTCCCGGCTCTCTCTCAACTCGCGCTGTTTTCAATGTCCCGGCTCTCTCTCCACTCGCGATGTTATCAATGTCCCGGCTATCTCTCCACGCGCGGTGTTTTCAATGTCCCGGCTCACTCTCCTCTCGCGCTGTTTTCAATGTCCGGGCTCACTCTCCTCTCGCGCTGTTTTCAGTGTCCCTGCTCTCTCACCACTCGCGCTGTTTTCAATATCCCGGCTCTCTCTCCACGCGCGCTGTTTTCAATGTCCCGGCACTCTCTCCACTCGCGCTGTTTTCAATGTCCCGGCTCTCTCTCCACTAGCGCTGTTTTCAATGTCCTGGCTCTCTCTCCACTCGCGCTGTTTTCAATGTCCCAGCTGTCTCTCCACTCGCGCTGTTTTCACTGTCCCGGCTCTCTCTGCTCCCGCACTGTTTTCAATGTCCCGGTTCCCTCTTCCCGCGCGCTGTTTTCAATGTCCCGGCTCTCTCTCCACTCGCGCTGTTTTCAATGTCCCGGCTCTCACTCCACTCGCGCTGTGTTCAATGTCCGAGCTCTCTCTCCTCCCGCTATGTTTTCACTGTCCCGGCTCCCTCTCCCCGCGCGCTGTTTTCAATGTCCCGGCTCTCTCTCCTCTCGGCTCTCTCTCCACTCGCGCTGTTTTCAATGTCCCAGCTGTCTCTCCACCCGCGCTGTTTTCAATGTCCCGGCTCTCTCTCCTCCCGCGCTGTTTTCAATGTCCCGGCTCTCTCTCCTCTCGCGCTGTTTTCAATGTCCCGGCTCTCTCTCCTCTCGGCTCTCTCTCCACTCGCGCTGTTTTCAATGTCCCGGCTCTCTCTCCTCTCGGCTCTCTCTCCACTCGCGCTGTTTTCACTGTCCCGGCTCTCTCTGCTCCCGCACTGTTTTCAATGTCCCGGTTCCCTCTTCCCGCGCGCTGTTTTCAATGTCCCGTCTCTCTCTCCTCTCGCGCTGTTTTCAATGTCCCGGCTCTCTCTCCTCTCGGCCCTCTCGCCACACGCGCTGTTTTCAATGTCCCGGCTCTCTCTCCACCCGCGCTGTTTTCAATGTCCCGGCTCTCTCTCCAATCGCGCTGTTTTCACTGACCCGGCTCTCTCTCCAGTCGCGCTGTTTTCAATGCCCCGGCTCTCTCTCCACTCACGCTGTTTTCAATGTCCCGGCTCTCTCTCCACTCGCACTGTTTTCAATGTCCCGGCTCTCTCTCCACTCGCGCTGTTTTCAATGTCCCGGCTCTCTCTCCACTCGCGCTGTTTTCAATGTCCCTGCTCTCTCTCCTCTCGGCTCTCTCTCCACTCGCGCTGTTTTTACTGTCCCGGCCCTCTCTCCACTCGCGCGGTTTTTACTGTCCCGGCTCTCTCTCCTCCCGCGCTGTTTTCAATGTCCCGGCTCTCTCTCCTCCCGCGCTGGTTTCAATGTCCTGGCTTTCTCTCCGCTCGCGCTGTTATCGATATCCCGGTTCTCTCTCCACTCGCGCTGTTTTCAATGTCCCGGCTCTCTCTCCTCCCGCACTGTTTTCAATGTCACGGCTCTCTCTCCACTCGCGCTGTTTTCAATGTCCCGGCTCTCTCTCCTCTCGCGCTGCTTTCACTGTCCCGGCTCTCTCTCCACTCGCGCTGTTTTCCATGTCCTGGCTCTCTCTCCTCTCGCGCTGTTTTCACTGTCCCAGCTCTCTCTCCACTCGCGCTGTTTTCAAAGTCCCGGCTCTCTCTCCTTTCGCGCTGCTTTCACTGTCCCGGCTCTCTCTCCACTCGCGCTGTTTTCACTGTCCCGGCTCTCTCTCCTCCCGCGCTGTTTTCATTGTCCCGGCTCTCTCTCCTCTCGGCTCGCTCTCCACTCGCGCTGTTTTCACTGTCCCGGCTCTCTCTCCTCCCGCGCTGTTTTCAATGTCCCGGCTCTCTCTCCTCTCGGCTCTCTCCCCACTCGCGCTGTTTTCACTGTCCCGGCTCTCTCTCCACTCGCGCTGTTTTCACTGTCCCGGCTCTCTCTCCTTTCGCGCTGTTCTCAATGTCCCGGCTCTCTCTCCTCCCGCGTAGTTTTCAATGTCCCGGCTCTCTCTCCACTCGCACTGTTTTCAATGTCCCGGCTCTCTCTCCACTCGCGCTGTTTTCAATGTCCCGGCTCTCCCTCCACTCGCGCTATTTTCAATGTCCCGGCTCACTCTCCACTCGCGCTGTTTTCAATGTCCCGGCTCTCTCTCCTCTCGCGCTGTTTTCAATGTCCCGGCTCTCTCTCCTCTCGCGCTGTTTTCAATGTCCCGGCTCTCTCTCCACTCGCGCTGTTTTCAATGTCCCGGCTCTCTCTCCACTCGAGCTGTTTTCAATGTCCGGGCTCTCTCTCCTCTCGGCTCTCTCTCCACTTGCGCTGTTTTCAATGTCCCAGCTCTCTCTCCACTCGCGCTGTTTTCAATGACCCGTCTCTCTCTCCACTCGCGCTGTTTTCAATGTCCCGGCTCTCTCTCTCCTCGAGCTGTTTTCAATGTCACGGCTCACTCTCCACTCGCGCTGTTTTCAATGTCCCGGCTCTCTCTCCACTCGAGCGGTTTTCAATGTCCCGGCTCACTCTCCACTCGCGCTGTTGTCACTGTCCCGGCTCTCTCTCCTCTCGGCTCTCTCTCCACTCGCGCTGTGTTCAATGTCCCGGCTCTCTCTCCTCTCGCGCTGCTTTCACTGTCCCGGCTCTCTCTCCTCTCAGCTCTCTCTCCACTCGCGCTGTGTTCAATGTCCCGGCTCTCTCTCCTCTCGCGCTGCTTTCACTGTCCCGGCTCTCTCACCACTCGCGCTTTTTTCACTGTCCCGGCTCTATCTCATCCCGCGCTGTTTTCAATGTCCCGGCTCTCTCTCCTCTCACTGTCCCGGCTCTCTCTCCACTCGCGCTGTTTTCACAGTCCCGGCTCTCTCTCCACTCACGCTGTTTTCACTGTCCCGGCTCTCTCTCCTCTCGCACTGTTTTCAATGTCCCGGCTCTCTCTCCTCTCGGCTCTCTCTCCACTCGCGCTGTTTTCACTGACCCGGCTCTCTCTCCTCCCGCGCTGATTTCAATGTCCTGGCTCTCTCTCCACCCGCGCTGTTTTCAATGTCCCGGCTCTCTCTCCACTCGCGCTGTTCTCAATGTCCCGGCTCTCTCTCCACTCGCACTGTTTTCAATGTCCCGGCTCTCTCTTCACCCGCGCTGTTTTCAATGTCCCGGCTCTCTCTCCACTCGCGCTGTTTTCAATGTCCCGGCTCTCTCTCCACTCGCGCTGTTTTCAATGTCCCGGCTCTCTCTCCACTCGCGCTGTTTTCAATGTCCCGGCTCTCTCTCCACTCGCGCTGTTTTCAATGTCCCGGCTCTCTCTCCACTCGCGCTGGTTTCAATGTCCCGCCTTTCTCTCCACTCGCGCTGTTTTCAATGTACCGGCTCTCTCTCCACTCGCGCTGGTTTCAATGTCCCGGCTCTCTCTCCTCCCGCGCTGTTTTCACTGTCCCGGCTCTCTCTCCTCTCGGCTCTCTCTCCACTCGCGCTGTTTTCAATGTCCCGGCTCTCTCTCCATTCGCGCTGTTTTCAATGTCCCGGCTCTCTCTCCACTCGCGCTATTTTCAGTGTCCTGGCTCTCTCTCCACTCGCGCTGTTTTCACTGTCCCAGCTCTCTCTCCTCTCGGCTCTCTCTCCACTCGCGCTGGTTTCAATGTCCCGGCTCTCTCTCCTCACGCGCTGTTTTCACTGTCCCGGCTCTCTCTCCTCTCGGCTCTCTCTCCACTCGCGCTGTTTTCAATGTCCTGGCTCTCTCTCCTCTCGCGCTGCTTTCACTGTCCCGGCTCTCTCTCCACTCGCGCTGTTTTCACTGTCCCGGCTCTCTCTCCACTCGCGCTGTTTTCACTGTCCCGGCTCTCTCACCTCCCGCGCTGTTTTCACTGTCCCGGCTCTCTCTCCTCTCGGCTCTCTCTCCACTCGCGCTGTTTTCACTGTCCCGGCTCTCTCTCCTCCCGCGCTGTTTTCAATGTCCCGGCTCTCTCTCCACCCGCGCTGTTTTCAATGTCCCGGCTCTCTCTCCACTCGCGCTGTTTTCAATGTCCCGGCTCTCTCTGCTCCCGCACTGTTTTCAATGTCCCGGTTCCCTCTTCCCGCGCGCTGTTTTCAATGTCCCGTCTCTCTCTCCTCTCGCGCTGTTTTCAATGACCCGGCTCTCTCTCCTCTCGGCTCTCTCTCCACTCGCGCTGTTTTCAATGTCCCGGCTCTCTCTACACTCGCGCTGTTTTCAATGACCCGTCTCTCTCTCCTCTCGGCTCTCTCTCCACTCGCGCTGTTTTCACTGTCCCGGCTCTCTCTCCTCCCGCGCTGTTTTCAATGTCCCGGCTCTCTCTCCACCCGCGCTGTTTTCAATGTCCCGGCTCTCTCTCCACTCGCGCTGTTTTCAATGTCCCGGCTCTCTCTGCTCCCGCACTGTTTTCAATGTCCCGGTTCCCTCTTCCCGCGCGCTGTTTTCAATGTCCCGTCTCTCTCTCCTCTCGCGCTGTTTTCAATGACCCGGCTCTCTCTCCTCTCGGCTCTCTCTCCACTCGCGCTGTTTTCAATGTCCCGGCTCTCTCTCTCCTCGAGCTGTTATCAATGTCACGGCTCACTCTCCACTCGCGCTGTTTTCAATGTCCCGGCTCTCTCTCCACTCGAGCGGTTTTCAATGTCCCGGCTCACTCTCCACTCGCGCTGTTGTCACTGTGCCGGCTCTCTCTCCTCTCGGCTCTCTCTCCACTCGCGCTGTGTTCAATGTCCCGGCTCTCTCTCCTCTCGCGCTGCTTTCACTGTCCCGGCTCTCTCTCCTCTCGGCTCTCTCTCCACTCGCGCTGTGTTCAATGTCCCGGCTCTCTCTCCTCTCGCGCTGCTTTCACTGTCCCGGCTCTCTCACCACTCGCGCTTTTTTCACTGTCCCGGCTCTATCTCCTCCCGCGCTGTTTTCAATGTCCCGGCTCTCTCTCCTCTCACTGTCCCGGCTCTCTCTCCACTCGCGCTGTTTTCACAGTCCCGGCTCTCTCTCCACTCACGCTGTTTTCACTGTCCCGGCTCTCTCTCCTCTCGCACTGTTTTCAATGTCCCGGCTCTCTCTCCTCTCGGCTCTCTCTCCACTCGCGCTGTTTTCACTGACCCGGCTCTCTCTCCTCCCGCGCTGATTTCAATGTCCTGGCTCTCTCTCCACCCGCGCTGTTTTCAATGTCCCGGCTCTCTCTCCACTCGCGCTGTTCTCAATGTCCCGGCTCTCTCTCCACTCGCGCTGTTTTCAATGTCCCGGCTCTCTCTCCACCCGCGCTGTTTTCAATGTCCCGGCTCTCTCTCCACTCGCGCTGTTTTCAATGTCCCGGCTCTCTGTCCACTCGCGCTGTTTTCAATGTCCCGGCTGTCTCTCCACTCGCGCTGTTTTCAATGTCCCGGCTCTCTCTCCACTCGCGCTGTTTTCAATGTCCCGGCTTTCTCTCCACTCGCGCTGGTTTCAATGTCCCGGCTTTCTCTCCACTCGCGCTGTTTTCAATGTCCGGGCTCTCTCTCCACTCGCGCTGGTTTCAATGTCCCGGCTCTATCTCCTCCCGCGCTGTTTTCACTGTCCCGGCTCTCTCTCCTCTCGGCTCTCTCTCCACTCGCGCTGTTTTTACTGTCCCGGCTCTCTCTCCTCCCGCGCTGTTTTCAATGTCCCGGCTCTCTCTCCTCCCGCGCTGGTTTCAATGTCCTGGCTTTCACTCCGCTCGCGCTGTTATCGATATCCCGGTTCTCTCTCCTCCCGCACTGTTTTCAATGTCCCGGTTCCCTCTTCCCGCGCGCTGTTTTCAATGTCCCGTCTCTCTCTCCTCTCGCGCTGTTTTCAATGTCCCGGCTCTCTCTCCTCTCGGCCCTCTCGCCACGCGCGCTGTTTTCAATGTCCCGGCTCTCTCTCCACTCGCGCTGTTTTCAATGTCCCGGCTCTCTCTCCACTCGCGCTGTTTTCAATGTCCCGTCTCTCTCTCCACTCGCGCTGTTTTCACTGTCCCGGCTCTCTCTCCACTCGCGCTGTTTTCAATGTCCCGGCTCTCTCTCCACTCGCGCTGTTTTCAATGTCCCGGCTCTCTCTCCACTCGCACTGTTTTCAATGTCCCGGCTCTCTCTCCACTCGCGCTGTTTTCAATGTCCCGGCTCTCTCTCCACTCGCACTGTTTTCAATGTCCCGGCTCTCTCTCCACTCGCGCGGTTTTCAATGTCCCGGCTCTCTCTCCACTCGCGCTGTTTTCAATGTCCCGGCTCTCTCTCCTCTCGGCTCTCTCTCCACTCGCGCTGTTTTTACTGTCCCGGCTCTCTCTCCTCCCGCGCTGTTTTCAATGTCCCGGCTCTCTCTCCTCCCGCGCTGTTTTCAATGTCCCGGCTCTCTCTCCTCCCGCGCTGGTTTCAAAGTCCCGGCTCTCTCTCCACTCGCGCTGTTTTCAATGTCCCGGCTCTCTCTCCTTTCGCGCTGCTTTCACTGTCCCGGCTCTCTCTCCACTCGCGCTGTTTTCACTGTCCCGGCTCTCTCTCCACTCGCGCTGTTATCAATGTCCCGGCTCTCTCTCAACTCGCGCTGTTTTCAATGTCCCGGCTCTCTCTCCACTCGCGATGTTATCAATGTCCCGGCTATCTCTCCACGCGCGGTGTTTTCAATGTCCCGGCTCACTCTCCTCTCGCGCTGTTTTCAATGTCCGGGCTCACTCTCCTCTCGCGCTGTTTTCAGTGTCCCTGCTCTCTCACCACTCGCGCTGTTTTCAATATCCCGGCTCTCTCTCCACGCGCGCTGTTTTCAATGTCCCGGCACTCTCTCCACTCGCGCTGTTTTCAATGTCCCGGCTCTCTCTCCACGCGCGCTGTTTTCAATGTCCTGGCTCTCTCTCCACTCGCGCTGTTTTCAATGTCCCAGCTGTCTCTCCACTCGCGCTGTTTTCACTGTCCCGGCTCTCTCTGCTCCCGCACTGTTTTCAATGTCCCGGTTCCCTCTTCCCGCGCGCTGTTTTCAATGTCCCGGCTCTCTCTCCACTCGCGCTGTTTTCAATGTCCCGGCTCTCACTCCACTCGCGCTGTGTTCAATGTCCGAGCTCTCTCTCCTCCCGCTATGTTTTCACTGTCCCGGCTCCCTCTCCCCGCGCGCTGTTTTCAATGTCCCGGCTCTCTCTCCTCTCGGCTCTCTCTCCACTCGCGCTGTTTTCAATGTCCCAGCTGTCTCTCCACCCGCGCTGTTTTCAATGTCCCGGCTCTCTCTCCTCCCGCGCTGTTTTCAATGTCCCGGCTCTCTCTCCTCTCGCGCTGTTTTCAATGTCCCGGCTCTCTCTCCTCTCGGCTCTCTCTCCACTCGCGCTGTTTTCAATGTCCCGGCTCTCTCTCCTCTCGGCTCTCTCTCCACTCGCGCTGTTTTCACTGTCCCGGCTCTCTCTGCTCCCGCACTGTTTTCAATGTCCCGGTTCCCTCTTCCCGCGCGCTGTTTTCAATGTCCCGTCTCTCTCTCCTCTCGCGCTGTTTTCAATGTCCCGGCTCTCTCTCCTCTCGGCCCTCTCGCCACACGCGCTGTTTTCAATGTCCCGGCTCTCTCTCCACCCGCGCTGTTTTCAATGTCCCGGCTCTCTCTCCAATCGCGCTGTTTTCACTGACCCGGCTCTCTCTCCAGTCGCGCTGTTTTCAATGCCCCGGCTCTCTCTCCACTCACGCTGTTTTCAATGTCCCGGCTCTCTCTCCACTCGCACTGTTTTCAATGTCCCGGCTCTCTCTCCACTCGCGCTGTTTTCAATGTCCCGGCTCTCTCTCCACTCGCGCTGTTTTCAATGTCCCTGCTCTCTCTCCTCTCGGCTCTCTCTCCACTCGCGCTGTTTTTACTGTCCCGGCCCTCTCTCCACTCGTGCTGTTTTTACTGTCCCGGCTCTCTCTCCTCCCGCGCTGTTTTCAATGTCCCGGCTCTCTCTCCTCCCGCGCTGGTTTCAATGTCCTGGCTTTCTCTCCGCTCGCGCTGTTATCGATATCCCGGTTCTCTCTCCACTCGCGCTGTTTTCAATGTCCCGGCTCTCTCTCCTCCCGCACTGTTTTCAATGTCACGGCTCTCTCTCCACTCGCGCTGTTTTCAATGTCCCGGCTCTCTCTCCTCTCGCGCTGCTTTCACTGTCCCGGCTCTCTCTCCACTCGCGCTGTTTTCCATGTCCTGGCTCTCTCTCCTCTCGCGCTGTTTTCACTGTCCCAGCTCTCTCTCCACTCGCGCTGTTTTCAAAGTCCCGGCTCTCTCTCCTTTCGCGCTGCTTTCACTGTCCCGGCTCTCTCTCCACTCGCGCTGTTTTCACTGTCCCGGCTCTCTCTCCTCCCGCGCTGTTTTCATTGTCCCGGCTCTCTCTCCTCTCGGCTCGCTCTCCACTCGCGCTGTTTTCACTGTCCCGGCTCTCTCTCCTCCCGCGCTGTTTTCAATGTCCCGGCTCTCTCTCCTCTCGGCTCTCTCCCCACTCGCGCTGTTTTCACTGTCCCGGCTCTCTCTCCACTCGCGCTGTTTTCACTGTCCCGGCTCTCTCTCCTTTCGCGCTGTTCTCAATGTCCCGGCTCTCTCTCCTCCCGCGTAGTTTTCAATGTCCCGGCTCTCTCTCCACTCGCACTGTTTTCAATGTCCCGGCTCTCTCTCCACTCGCGCTGTTTTCAATGTCCCGGCTCTCCCTCCACTCGCGCTATTTTCAATGTCCCGGCTCACTCTCCACTCGCGCTGTTTTCAATGTCCCGGCTCTCTCTCCTCTCGCGCTGTTTTCAATGTCCCGGCTCTCTCTCCTCTCGCGCTGTTTTCAATGTCCCGGCTCTCTCTCCACTCGCGCTGTTTTCAATGTCCCGGCTCTCTCTCCACTCGAGCTGTTTTCAATGTCCGGGCTCTCTCTCCTCTCGGCTCTATCTCCACTTGCGCTGTTTTCAATGTCCCAGCTCTCTCTCCACTCGCGCTGTTTTCAATGACCCGTCTCTCTCTCCACTCGCGCTGTTTTCAATGTCCCGGCTCTCTCTCTCCTCGAGCTGTTTTCAATGTCACGGCTCACTCTCCACTCGCGCTGTTTTCAATGTCCCGGCTCTCTCTCCACTCGAGCGGTTTTCAACGTCCCGGCTCACTCTCCACTCGCGCTGTTGTCACTGTCCCGGCTCTCTCTCCTCTCGGCTCTCTCTCCACTCGCGCTGTGTTCAATGTCCCGGCTCTCTCTCCTCTCGCTCTGCTTTCACTGTCCCGGCTCTCTCTCCTCTCAGCTCTCTCTCCACTCGCGCTGTGTTCAATGTCCCTGCTCTCTCTCCTCTCGCGCTGCTTTCACTGTCCCGGCTCTCTCACCACTCGCGCTTTTTTCACTGTCCCGGCTCTATCTCATCCCGCGCTGTTTTCAATGTCCCGGCTCTCTCTCCTCTCACTGTCCCGGCTCTCTCTCCACTCGCACTGTTTTCACAGTCCCGGCTCTCTCTCCACTCACGCTGTTTTCACTGTCCCGGCTCTCTCTCCTCTCGCACTGTTTTCAATGTCCCGGCTCTCTCTCCTCTCGGCTCTCTCTCCACTCGCGCTGTTTTCACTGACCCGGCTCTCTCTCCTCCCGCGCTGATTTCAATGTCCTGGCTCTCTCTCCACCCGCGCTGTTTTCAATGTCCCGGCTCTCTCTCCACTCGCGCTGTTCTCAATGTCCCGGCTCTCTCTCCACTCGCGCTGTTTTCAATGTCCCGGCTCTCTCTTCACCCGCGCTGTTTTCAATGTCCCGGCTCTCTCTCCACTCGCGCTGTTTTCAATGTCCCGGCTCTCTCTCCACTCGCGCTGTTTTCAATGTCCCGGCTCTCTCTCCACTCGCGCTGTTTTCAATGTCCCGGCTCTCTCTCCACTCGCGCTGTTTTCAATGTCCCGGCTCTCTCTCCACTCGCGCTGGTTTCAATGTCCCGCCTTTCTCTCCACTCGCGCTGTTTTCAATGTACCGGCTCTCTCTCCACTCGCGCTGGTTTCAATGTCCCGGCTCTCTCTCCTCCCGCGCTGTTTTCACTGTCCCGGCTCTCTCTCCTCTCGGCTCTCTCTCCACTCGCGCTGTTTTCAATGTCCCGGCTCTCTCTCCATTCGCGCTGTTTTCAATGTCCCGGCTCTCTCTCCACTCGCGCTATTTTCAGTGTCCTGGCTCTCTCTCCACTCGCGCTGTTTTCACTGTCCCAGCTCTCTCTCCTCTCGGCTCTCTCTCCACTCGCGCTGGTTTCAATGTCCCGGCTCTCTCTCCTCACGCGCTGTTTTCACTGTCCCGGCTCTCTCTCCTCTCGGCTCTCTCTCCACTCGCGCTGTTTTCAATGTCCTGGCTCTCTCTCCTCTCGCGCTGCTTTCACTGTCCCGGCTCTCTCTCCACTCGCGCTGTTTTCACTGTCCCGGCTCTCTCTCCACTCGCGCTGTTTTCACTGTCCCGGCTCTCTCACCTCCCGCGCTGTTTTCACTGTCCCGGCTCTCTCTCCTCTCGGCTCTCTCTCCACTCGCGCTGTTTTCACTGTCCCGGCTCTCTCTCCTCCCGCGCTGTTTTCAATGTCCCGGCTCTCTCTCCAGCCGCGCTGTTTTCAATGTCCCGGCTCTCTCTCCACTCGCGCTGTTTTCAATGTCCCGGCTCTCTCTGCTCCCGCACTGTTTTCAATGTCCCGGTTCCCTCTTCCCGCGCGCTGTTTTCAATGTCCCGTCTCTCTCTCCTCTCGCGCTGTTTTCAATGACCCGGCTCTCTCTCCTCTCGGCTCTCTCTCCACTCGCGCTGTTTTCAATGTCCCGGCTCTCTCTCCACTCGCGCTGTTTTCAATGACCCGTCTCTCTCTCCACTCGCGCTGTTTTCAATGTCCCGGCTCTCTCTCTCCTCGAGCTGTTATCAATGTCACGGCTCACTCTCCACTCGCGCTGTTTTCAATGTCCCGGCTCTCTCTCCACTCGAGCGGTTTTCAATGTCCCGGCTCACTCTCCACTCGCGCTGTTGTCACTGTGCCGGCTCTCTCTCCTCTCGGCTCTCTCTCCACTCGCGCTGTGTTCAATGTCCCGGCTCTCTCTCCTCTCGCGCTGCTTTCACTCTCCCGGCTCTCTCTCCTCTCGGCTCTCTCTCCACTCGCGCTGTGTTCAATGTCCCGGCTCTCTCTCCTCTCGCGCTGCTTTCACTGTCCCGGCTCTCTCACCACTCGCGCTTTTTTCACTGTCCCGGCTCTATCTCCTCCCGCGCTGTTTTCAATGTCCCGGCTCTCTCTCCTCTCACTGTCCCGGCTCTCTCTCCACTCGCGCTGTTTTCACAGTCCCGGCTCTCTCTCCACTCACGCTGTTTTCACTGTCCCGGCTCTCTCTCCTCTCGCACTGTTTTCAATGTCCCGGCTCTCTCTCCTCTCGGCTCTCTCTCCACTCGCGCTGTTTTCACTGACCCGGCTCTCTCTCCTCCCGCGCTGATTTCAATGTCCTGGCTCTCTCTCCACCCGCGCTGTTTTCAATGTCCCGGCTCTCTCTCCACTCGCGCTGTTCTCAATGTCCCGGCTCTCTCTCCACTCGCGCTGTTTTCAATGTCCCGGCTCTCTCTCCACCCGCGCTGTTTTCAATGTCCCGGCTCTCTCTCCACTCGCGCTGTTTTCAATGTCCCGGCTCTCTGTCCACTCGCGCTGTTTTCAATGTCCCGGCTGTCTCTCCACTCGCGCTGTTTTCAATGTCCCGGCTCTCTCTCCACTCGCGCTGTTTTCAATGTCCCGGCTTTCTCTCCACTCGCGCTGGTTTCAATGTCCCGCCTTTCTCTCCACTCGCGCTGTTTTCAATGTCCGGGCTCTCTCTCCACTCGCGCTGGTTTCAATGTCCCGGCTCTATCTCCTCCCGCGCTGTTTTCACTGTCCCGGCTCTCTCTCCTCTCGGCTCTCTCTCCACTCGCGCTGTTTTCAATGTCCCGGCTCTCTCTCCATTCGCGCTGTTTTCAATGTCCCGGCTCTCTCTCCACTCGCGCTATTTTCAGTGTCCTGGCTCTCTCTCCACTCGCGCTGTTTTCACTGTCCCGGCTCTCTCTCCACTCACGCTGGTTTCAATGTCCCGGCTCTCTCTCCTCTCGCGCTGCTTTCACTGTCCCGGCTCTCTCTCCTCTCGGCTCTCTCTCCACTCGCGCTGTTTTCAATGTCCTGGCTCTCTCTCCTCTCGCGCTGCTTTCACTGTCCCGGCTCTCTCTCCACTCGCGCTATTTTCACTGTCCCGGCTCTCTCTCCACTCGCGCTGTTTTCACTGTCCCGGCTCTCTCTCCTCCCGCGCTGTTTTCACTGTCCCGGCTCTCTCTCCTCTCGGCTCTCTCTCCACTCGCGCTGATTTCAATGTCCCGGCTCTCTCTCCTCCCGCGCTGTTTTCAATGTCCCGGCTCTCTCTCCACCCGCGCTGTTTTCAATTTCCCGGCTCTCTCTCCACTCGCGCTGTTTTCAATGTCCCGGCTCTCTCTGTTCCCGCACTGTTTTCAATGTCCCGGTTCCCTCTTCCCGCGCGCTGTTTTCAATGTCCCGTCTCTCTCTCCTCTCGCGCTGTTTTCAATGTCCCGGCTCTCTCTCCTCTCGGCTCTCTCTCCACTTGCGCTGTTTTCAATGTCCCAGCTCTCTCTCCACTCGCGCTGTTTTCAATGACCCGTCTCTCTCTCCACTCGCGCTGTTTTCAATGTCCCGGCTCTCTCTCTCCTCGAGCTGTTTTCAATGTCACGGCTCACTCTCCACTCGTGCTGTTTTCAATGTCCCGGCTCTCTCTCCACTCGAGCGGTTTTCAATGTCCCGGCTCACTCTCCACTCGCGCTGTTGTCACTGTCCCGGCTCTCTCTCCTCTCGGCTCTCTCTACACTCGCGCTGTGTTCAATGTCCCGGCTCTCTCTCCTCTCGCGCTGCTTTCACTGTCCCGGCTCTCTCTCCTCTCGGCTCTCTCTCCACTCGCGCTGTGTTCAATGTCCCGGCTCTCTCTCCTCTCGCGCTGCTTTCACTGACCCGGCTCTCTCACCACTCGCGCTTTTTTCACTGTCCCGGCTCTATCTCCTCCCGCGCTGTTTTCAATGTCCCGGCTCTCTCTCCTCTCACTGTCCCGGCTCTCTCTCCACTCGCGCTGTTTTCACAGTCCCGGCTCTCTCTCCACTCGCGCTGTTTTCACTGACCCGGCTCTCTCTCCTCCCGCGCTGATTTCAATGTCCTGGCTCTCTCTCCACCCGCGCTGTTTTCAATGTCCCGGCTCTCTCTCCACTCGCGCTGTTCTCAATGTCCCGGCTCTCTCTCCACTCGCGCTGTTTTCAATGTCCCGGCTCTCTCTCCACCAGCGCTGTTTTCAATGTCCCGGCTCTCTCTCCACTCGCGCTGTTTTCAATGTCCCGGCTCTCTCTCCACTCGCGCTGTTTTCAATGTCCCGGCTCTCTCTCCACTCGCGCTGTTTTCAATGTCCCGGCTCTCTCTCCACTCGCGCTGTTTTCAATGTCCCGGCTCTCTCTCCACTCGCGCTGGTTTCAATGTCCCGGCTTTCTCTCCACTCGCGCTGTTTTCAATGTCCCGGCTCTCTCTCCACTCGCGCTGGTTTCAATGTCCCGGCTCTCTCTCCTCCCGCGCTGTTTTCACTGTCCCGGCTCTCTCTCCTCTCGGCTCTCTCTCCACTCGCGCTGTTTTCAATGTCCCGGCTCTCTCTCCATTCGCGCTGTTTTCAATGTCCCGGCTCTCTCTCCTCTCGGCTCTCTCTCCACTCGCGCTGTTTTCAATGTCCCGGCTCTCTCTCCTCACGCGCTGTTTTCACTGTCCCGGCTCTCTCTCCTCTCGGCTCTCTCTCCACTCGCGCTGTTTTCAATGTCCTGGCTCTCTCTCCTCTCGCGCTGCTTTCACTGTCCCGGCTCTCTCTCCACTCGCGCTGCTTTCACTGTCCCGGCTCTCTCTCCACTCGCGCTGTTTTCACTGTCCCGGCTCTCTCTCCTCCCGCGCTGTTTCCATTGTCCCGGCTCTCTCTCCTCTCGGCTCTCTCTCCACTCGCGCTGTTTTCACTGTCCCGGCTCTCTCTCCTCCCGCGCTGTTTTCAATGTCCCGGCTCTCTCTCCACCCGCGCTGTTTTCAATGTCCCGGCTCTCTCTCCACTCGCGCTGTTTTCAATGTCCCGGCTCTCTCTGCTCCCGCACTGTTTTCAATGTCCCGGTTCCCTCTTCCCGCGCGCTGTTTTCAATGTCCCGTCTCTCTCTCCTCTCGCGCTGTTTTCAATGTCCCGGCTCTCTCTCCTCTCGGCCCTCTCGCCACACGCGCTGTTTTCAATGTCCCGGCTCTCTCTCCACTCGCACTGTTTTCAATGTCCCGGCTCTCTCTCCACTCGCGCTGTTTTCAATGTCCCGGCTCTCTCTCCACTCGCGCTGTTTTCAATGTCCCTGCTCTCTCTCCTCTCGGCTCTCTCTCCACTCGCGCTGTTTTTACTGTCCCGGCTCTCTCTCCACTCGCGCTGTTTTTACTGTCCCGGCTCTCTCTCCTCCCGCGCTGTTTTCAATGTCCCGGCTCTCTCTCCTCCCGCGCTGGTTTCAATGTCCTGGCTTTCTCTCCGCTCGCGCTGTTATCGATATCCCGGTTCTCTCTCCACTCGCGCTGTTTTCAATGTCCCGGCTCTCTCTCCTCCCGCGCTGTTTTCAATGTCACGGCTCTCTCTCCACTCGCGCTGTTTTCAATGTCCCGGCTCTCTCTCCTCTCGCGCTGCTTTCACTGTCCCGGCTCTCTCTCCACTCGCGCTGTTTTCCATGTCCTGGCTCTCTCTCCTCTCGCGCTGTTTTCACTGTCCCAGCTCTCTCTCCACTCGCGCTGTTTTCAAAGTCCCGGCTCTCTCTCCTTTCGCGCTGCTTTCACTGTCCCGGCTCTCTCTCCACTCGCGCTGTTTTCACTGTCCCGGCTCTCTCTCCTCCCGCGCTGTTTTCATTGTCCCGGCTCTCTCTCCTCTCGGCTCGCTCTCCACTCGCGCTGTTTTCACTGTCCCGGCTCTCTCTCCTCCCGCGCTGTTTTCAATGTCCCGGCTCTCTCTCCTCTCGGCTCTCTCCCCACTCGCGCTGTTTTCACTGTCCCGGCTCTCTCTCCACTCGCGCTGTTTTCACTGTCCCGGCTCTCTCTCCTTTCGCGCTGTTCTCAATGTCCCGGCTCTCTCTCCTCCCGCGTAGTTTTCAATGTCCCGGCTCTCTCTCCACTCGTGCTGTTTTCAATGTCCCAGCTCTCTCTCCTCTCGGCTGTCTCTCCACTCGCGCTGTTTTCAATGTCCCGGCTCTCTCTCCACTCGCACTGTTTTCAATGTCCCGGCTCTCTCTCCACTCGCGCTGTTTTCAATGTCCCGGCTCTCTCTCCACTCGCGCTATTTTCAATGTCCCGGCTCACTCTCCACTCGCGCTGTTTTCAATGTCCCGGCTCTCTCTCCTCTCGCGCTGTTTTCAATGTCCCGGCTCTCTCTCCACTCGCGCTGTTTTCAATGTCCCGGCTCTCTCTCCACTCGAGTTTTTTTCAATGTCCCGGCTCTCTCTCCTCTCGGCTCTCTCTCCACTTGCGCTGTTTTCAATGTCCCAGCTCTCTCTCCACTCGCGCTGTTTTCAATGACCCGTCTCTCTCTCCACTCGCGCTGTTTTCAATGTCCCGGCTCTCTCTCTCCTCGAGCTGTTTTCAATGTCACGGCTCACTCTCCACTCGCGCTGTTTTCAATGTCCCGGCTCTCTCTCCACTCGAGCGGTTTTCAATGTCCCGGCTCACTCTCCACTCGCGCTGTTGTCACTGTCCCGGCTCTCTCTCCTCTCGGCTCTCTCTCCACTCGCGCTGTGTTCAATGTCCCGGCTCTCTCTTCTCTCGCGCTGCTTTCACTGTCCCGGCTCTCTCACCACTCGCGCTTTTTTCACTGTCCCGGCTCTATCTCCTCCCGCGCTGTTTTCAATGTCCCGGCTCTCTCTCCTCTCACTGTCCCGGCTCTCTCTCCACTCGCGCTGTTTTCACAGTCCCGGCTCTCTCTCCACTCACGCTGTTTTCACTGTCCCGGCTCTCTCTCCTCTCGCACTGTTTTCAATGTCCCGGCTCTCTCTCCTCTCGGCTCTCTCTCCACTCGCGCTGTTTTCACTGACCCGGCTCTCTCTCCTCCCGCGCTGATTTCAATGTCCTGGCTCTCTCTCCACCCGCGCTGTTTTCAATGTCCCGGCTCTCTCTCCACTCGCGCTGTTTTCAATGTCCCGGCTCTCTGTCCACTCGCGCTGTTTTCAATGTCCCGGCTGTCTCTCCACTCGCGCTGTTTTCAATGTCCCGGCTCTCTCTCCACTCGCGCTGTTTTCAATGTCCCGGCTCTCTCTCCACTCGCGCTGGTTTCAATGTCCCGGCTTTCTCTCCACTCGCGCTGTTTTCAATGTCCGGGCTCTCTCTCCACTCGCGCTGGTTTCAATGTCCCGGCTCTATCTCCTCCCGCGCTGTTTTCACTGTCCCGGCTCTCTCTCCTCTCGGCTCTCTCTCCACTCGCGCTGTTTTCAATGTCCCGGCTCTCTCTCCATTCGCGCTGTTTTCAATGTCCCGGCTCTCTCTCCACTCGCGCTATTTTCAGTGTCCTGGCTCTCTCTCCACTCGCGCTGTTTTCACTGTCCCGGCTCTCTCTCCACTCACGCTGGTTTCAATGTCCCGGCTCTCTCTCCTCTCGCGCTGCTTTCACTGTCCCGGCTCTCTCTCCTCTCGGCTCTCTCTCCACTCGCGCTGTTTTCAATGTCCTGGCTCTCTCTCCTCTCGCGCTGCTTTCACTGTCCCGGCTCTCTCTCCACTCGCGCTATTTTCACTGTCCCGGCTCTCTCTCCACTCGCGCTGTTTTCACTGTCCCGGCTCTCTCTCCTCCCGCGCTGTTTTCACTGTCCCGGCTCTCTCTCCTCTCGGCTCTCTCTCCACTCGCGCTGATTTCAATGTCCCGGCTCTCTCTCCTCCCGCGCTGTTTTCAATGTCCCGGCTCTCTCTCCACCCGCGCTGTTTTCAATGTCCCGGCTCTCTCTCCACTCGCGCTGTTTTCAATGTCCCGGCTCTCTCTGTTCCCGCACTGTTTTCAATGTCCCGGTTCCCTCTTCCCGCGCGCTGTTTTCAATGTCCCGTCTCTCTCTCCTCTCGCGCTGTTTTCAATGTCCCGGCTCTCTCTCCTCTCGGCTCTCTCTCCACTTGCGCTGTTTTCAATGTCCCAGCTCTCTCTCCACTCGCGCTGTTTTCAATGACCCGTCTCTCTCTCCACTCGCGCTGTTTTCAATGTCCCGGCTCTCTCTCTCCTCGAGCTGTTTTCAATGTCACGGCTCACTCTCCACTCGTGCTGTTTTCAATGTCCCGGCTCTCTCTCCACTCGAGCGGTTTTCAATGTCCCGGCTCACTCTCCACTCGCGCTGTTGTCACTGTCCCGGCTCTCTCTCCTCTCGGCTCTCTCTACACTCGCGCTGTGTTCAATGTCCCGGCTCTCTCTCCTCTCGCGCTGCTTTCACTGTCCCGGCTCTCTCTCCTCTCGGCTCTCTCTCCACTCGCGCTGTGTTCAATGTCCCGGCTCTCTCTCCTCTCGCGCTGCTTTCACTGACCCGGCTCTCTCACCACTCGCGCTTTTTTCACTGTCCCGGCTCTATCTCCTCCCGCGCTGTTTTCAATGTCCCGGCTCTCTCTCCTCTCACTGTCCCGGCTCTCTCTCCACTCGCGCTGTTTTCACAGTCCCGGCTCTCTCTCCACTCGCGCTGTTTTCACTGACCCGGCTCTCTCTCCTCCCGCGCTGATTTCAATGTCCTGGCTCTCTCTCCACCCGCGCTGTTTTCAATGTCCCGGCTCTCTCTCCACTCGCGCTGTTCTCAATGTCCCGGCTCTCTCTCCACTCGCGCTGTTTTCAATGTCCCGGCTCTCTCTCCACCAGCGCTGTTTTCAATGTCCCGGCTCTCTCTCCACTCGCGCTGTTTTCAATGTCCCGGCTCTCTCTCCACTCGCGCTGTTTTCAATGTCCCGGCTCTCTCTCCACTCGCGCTGTTTTCAATGTCCCGGCTCTCTCTCCACTCGCGCTGTTTTCAATGTCCCGGCTCTCTCTCCACTCGCGCTGGTTTCAATGTCCCGGCTTTCTCTCCACTCGCGCTGTTTTCAATGTCCCGGCTCTCTCTCCACTCGCGCTGGTTTCAATGTCCCGGCTCTCTCTCCTCCCGCGCTGTTTTCACTGTCCCGGCTCTCTCTCCTCTCGGCTCTCTCTCCACTCGCGCTGTTTTCAATGTCCCGGCTCTCTCTCCATTCGCGCTGTTTTCAATGTCCCGGCTCTCTCTCCTCTCGGCTCTCTCTCCACTCGCGCTGTTTTCAATGTCCCGGCTCTCTCTCCTCACGCGCTGTTTTCACTGTCCCGGCTCTCTCTCCTCTCGGCTCTCTCTCCACTCGCGCTGTTTTCAATGTCCTGGCTCTCTCTCCTCTCGCGCTGCTTTCACTGTCCCGGCTCTCTCTCCACTCGCGCTGCTTTCACTGTCCCGGCTCTCTCTCCACTCGCGCTGTTTTCACTGTCCCGGCTCTCTCTCCTCCCGCGCTGTTTCCATTGTCCCGGCTCTCTCTCCTCTCGGCTCTCTCTCCACTCGCGCTGTTTTCACTGTCCCGGCTCTCTCTCCTCCCGCGCTGTTTTCAATGTCCCGGCTCTCTCTCCACCCGCGCTGTTTTCAATGTCCCGGCTCTCTCTCCACTCGCGCTGTTTTCAATGTCCCGGCTCTCTCTGCTCCCGCACTGTTTTCAATGTCCCGGTTCCCTCTTCCCGCGCGCTGTTTTCAATGTCCCGTCTCTCTCTCCTCTCGCGCTGTTTTCAATGTCCCGGCTCTCTCTCCTCTCGGCCCTCTCGCCACACGCGCTGTTTTCAATGTCCCGGCTCTCTCTCCACTCGCACTGTTTTCAATGTCCCGGCTCTCTCTCCACTCGCGCTGTTTTCAATGTCCCGGCTCTCTCTCCACTCGCGCTGTTTTCAATGTCCCTGCTCTCTCTCCTCTCGGCTCTCTCTCCACTCGCGCTGTTTTTACTGTCCCGGCTCTCTCTCCACTCGCGCTGTTTTTACTGTCCCGGCTCTCTCTCCTCCCGCGCTGTTTTCAATGTCCCGGCTCTCTCTCCTCCCGCGCTGGTTTCAATGTCCTGGCTTTCTCTCCGCTCGCGCTGTTATCGATATCCCGGTTCTCTCTCCACTCGCGCTGTTTTCAATGTCCCGGCTCTCTCTCCTCCCGCGCTGTTTTCAATGTCACGGCTCTCTCTCCACTCGCGCTGTTTTCAATGTCCCGGCTCTCTCTCCTCTCGCGCTGCTTTCACTGTCCCGGCTCTCTCTCCACTCGCGCTGTTTTCCATGTCCTGGCTCTCTCTCCTCTCGCGCTGTTTTCACTGTCCCAGCTCTCTCTCCACTCGCGCTGTTTTCAAAGTCCCGGCTCTCTCTCCTTTCGCGCTGCTTTCACTGTCCCGGCTCTCTCTCCACTCGCGCTGTTTTCACTGTCCCGGCTCTCTCTCCTCCCGCGCTGTTTTCATTGTCCCGGCTCTCTCTCCTCTCGGCTCGCTCTCCACTCGCGCTGTTTTCACTGTCCCGGCTCTCTCTCCTCCCGCGCTGTTTTCAATGTCCCGGCTCTCTCTCCTCTCGGCTCTCTCCCCACTCGCGCTGTTTTCACTGTCCCGGCTCTCTCTCCACTCGCGCTGTTTTCACTGTCCCGGCTCTCTCTCCTTTCGCGCTGTTCTCAATGTCCCGGCTCTCTCTCCTCCCGCGCTGTTTTCAATGTCCCGGCTCTCTCTCCTCTCGGCTGTCTCTCCACTCGCGCTGTTTTCAATGTCCCGGCTCTCTCTCCACTCGCACTGTTTTCAATGTCCCGGCTCTCTCTCCACTCGCGCTGTTTTCAATGTCCCGGCTCTCTCTCCACTCGCGCTATTTTCAATGTCCCGGCTCACTCTCCACTCGCGCTGTTTTCAATGTCCCGGCTCTCTCTCCTCTCGCGCTGTTTTCAATGTCCCGGCTCTCTCTCCTCTCGCGCTGTTTTCAATGTCCCGGCTCTCTCTCCACTCGCGCTGTTTTCAATGTCCCGGCTCTCTCTCCACTCGAGTTTTTTTCAATGTCCCGGCTCTCTCTCCTCTCGGCTCTCTCTCCACTTGCGCTGTTTTCAATGTCCCAGCTCTCTCTCCACTCGCGCTGTTTTCAATGACCCGTCTCTCTCTCCACTCGCGCTGTTTTCAATGTCCCGGCTCTCTCTCTCCTCGAGCTGTTTTCAATGTCACGGCTCACTCTCCACTCGCGCTGTTTTCAATGTCCCGGCTCTCTCTCCACTCGAGCGGTTTTCAATGTCCCGGCTCACTCTCCACTCGCGCTGTTGTCACTGTCCCGGCTCTCTCTCCTCTCGGCTCTCTCTCCACTCGCGCTGTGTTCAATGTCCCGGCTCTCTCTTCTCTCGCGCTGCTTTCACTGTCCCGGCTCTCTCACCACTCGCGCTTTTTTCACTGTCCCGGCTCTATCTCCTCCCGCGCTGTTTTCAATGTCCCGGCTCTCTCTCCTCTCACTGTCCCGGCTCTCTCTCCACTCGCGCTGTTTTCACAGTCCCGGCTCTCTCTCCACTCACGCTGTTTTCACTGTCCCGGCTCTCTCTCCTCTCGCACTGTTTTCAATGTCCCGGGTCTCTCTCCTCTCGGCTCTCTCTCCACTCGCGCTGTTTTCACTGACCCGGCTCTCTCTCCTCCCGCGCTGATTTCAATGTCCTGGCTCTCTCTCCACCCGCGCTGTTTTCAATGTCCCGGCTCTCTCTCCACTCGCGCTGTTCTCAATGTCCAGGCTCTCTCTCCACTCGCGCTGTTTTCAATGTCCCGGCTCTCTCTCCACCCGCGCTGTTTTCAATGTCCCGGCTCTCTCTCCACTCGCGCTGTTTTCAATGTCCCGGCTCTCTCTCCACTCGCGCTGTTTTCAATGTCCCGGCTCTCTCTCCACTCGCGCTGTTTTCAATGTCCCGGCTCTCTCTCCACTTGCGCTGGTTTCAATGTCCCGGCTTTCTCTCCACTCGCGCTGTTTTCAATGTCCCGGCTCTCTCTCCACTCGCGCTGGTTTCAATGTCCCGGCTCTCTCTCCTCCCGCGCTGTTTTCACTGTCCCGGCTCTCTCTCCTCTCGGCTCTCTCTCCACTCGCGCTGTTTTCAATGTCCCGGCTCTCTCTCCATTCGCGCTGTTTTCAATGTCCCGGCTCTCTCTCCACTCGCGCTATTTTCAGTGTCCTGGCTCTCTCTCCACTCGCGCTGTTTTCACTGTCCCAGCTCTCTCTCCTCTCGGCTCTCTCTCCACTCGCGCTGTTTTCAATGTCCCGGCTCTCTCTCCTCTCGGCTCTCTCTCCACTCGCGCTGTTTTCAATGTCCTGGCTCTCTCTCCTCTCGCGCTGCTTTCACTGTCCCGGCTCTCTCTCCACTCGCGCTGTTTTCACTGTCCCGGCTCTCTCTCCACTCGCGCTGTTTTCACTGTCCCGGCTCTCTCTCCTCCCGCGCTGTTTTCACTGTCCCGGCTCTCTCTCCTCTCGGCTCTCTCTCCACTCGCGCTGTTTTCACTGTCCCGGCTCTCTCTCCTCCCGCGCTGTTTTCAATGTCCCGGCTCTCTCTCCACCCGCGCTGTTTTCAATGTCCCGGCTCTCTCTCCACTCGCGCTGTTTTCAATGTCCCGGCTCTCTCTCCACTCGCGCTGTTTTCAATGTCCCGGCTCTCTCTCCACTCGCGCTGTTTTCAATGTCCCGGCTCTCTCTCCTCTCGCGCTGTTTTCACTGTCCCGGCTCTCTCTCCACTCGCGCTGTGTTCAATGTCCCGGATCTCTCTCCTCTTGGCTCTCTCTCCACTCGCGCTGTTTTCAATGTCAAAGAACAAAGAACAAAGAACAAAGAAATGTACAGCACAGGAACAGGCCCTTCGGCCCTCCAAGCCCGTGCCGACCATACTGCCCGACTAAACTACAATCTTCTACACTTCCTGGGTCCGTATCCTTCTATTCCCATCCTATTCATATATTTGTCAAGATGCCCCTTAAATGTCCCTATCGTCCCTGCTTCCAACACCTCCTCCGGTAGTGAGTTCCAGGCACCCACTACCCTCTGCGTAAAAAACTTGCCTCGTACATCTACTCTAAACCTTGCCCCTCTCACCTTAAACCTATGCCCCCTAGTAATTGACCCCTCTACCCTGGGGAAAAGCCTCTGACTATCCACTCTGTCTATGCCCTTCATAATTTTGTATACCTCGATCAGGTCGCCCCTCAACCTCCTTCGTTCCAGTGAGAACAAACCGAGTTTATTCAATCGCTCCTCATAGCTTATGCCCTCCATACCAGGCAACATTCTGGTAAATCTCTTCTGCACCCTCTCTAAAGCCTCCACATCCTTCTGGTAGTGTGGCGACCAGAATTGAACACTATACTCCAAGTGTGGCCTAACTAAGGTTCTATACAGCTGCAACATGACTTGCCAATTCTTATACTCAATGCCCCGGCCAATGAAGGCAAGCATGCCGTATGCCTTCTTGACTACCTTCTCCACCTGTGTTGCCCCTTTCAATGACCTGTGGACCTGTACTCCTAGATCTCTTTGACTTTCAATACTCTTGAGGGTTCTACCATTCACTGTATATTCCCTACCTGCATTAGCCCTTCCAAAATGCATTACCTCACATTTGTCCGGATTAAACTCCATCTGCCATCTCTCCGCCCAAGTCTCCAGACAATCTAAATCCTGCTGTATCCTCAGACAGTCCTCATCGCTATCCGCAATTCCACCAACCTTTGTGTCGTCTGCAAACTTACTAATCAGACCAGTTACATTTTCCTCCAAATCATTTATATATACGTCCCGGCTCTCTCTCCACTCGCGCTGGTTTCAATGTCCCGGCTCTCTCTCCTCACGCGCTGTTTTCACTCTCCCGGCTCTCTCTCCACTCGCGCTATTTGCACTGTCCCGGCTCTCGCTCCTCCCGCGCTGTTTTCAATGTCCCGGCTCTCTCTCCTCTCGGCTCTCTCTCCACTCGCGCTGTTTTCAATGTCCCGGCTCTCTCTCCACCCGCGATGTTATCAATGTCCCGGCTCTCTCTCCACTCGAGCTGTTTTCAATGTCCCGGCTCTCTCTCCACTCGCGCTGTTTTCAATGTCCCGGCTCTCTCTCCACTCGCGCTGTATTCAATGTCCCGGCTCTCTCTCCACTCGCGCTGTTTTCAATGTCCCGGCTCTCTCTCCACTCGCGCTGTTTTCAATGTCCCGGCTCTCTCTCCTCTCGCGCTGCTTTCACTGTCCCGGCTCTCTCTCCACTCGCGCTGTTTTCACTGTCCCGGCTCTCTCTCCACTCGCGCTGTTTTCACTGTCCCGGCTCTCTCTCCTCCCGCGCTGTTTTCATTGTCCCGGCTCTCTCTCCACTCGCGCTGTTTTCACTCTCCCGGCTCTCTCTCCACTCGCGCTATTTGCACTGTCCCAGCTCTCTTTCCACTCGCGCTGTTTTCACTGTCCCGGCTCTCTCTCCACTCGCGCTGTTTTCACTGTCCCGGCTCTCGTCCTCCCGCGCTGTTTTCATTGTCCCGGCTCTCTCCCCACTCGCGCTGTTTTCAATGTCCCGGCTCTCTCTCCTCTCGCGCTGCTTTCACTGTCCCGGCTCTCTTTCCACTCGCGCTGTTTTCACTGTCCCGGCTCTCTCTCCACTCGCGCTGTTTTCACTGTCCCGGCTCTCTTTCCACTCGCGCTGTTTTCACTGTCCCGGCTCTCTCTCCACTCGCGCTGTTTTCAATGTCCCGGCTCTCTCTCCTCCCGCCCTGTTTCCAATGTCCCGGCTCTCTCTCCTCTCGGCTCTCCCTCCACTCGCGCTGTTTTCACTGTCCCGCTCTCTATCCTCTCGGCTCTCTCTCCACTCGCGCTGTTTTCAATGTCCCGGCTCTCGCTCCTCTCGCGCTGTTTTCACTGTCCCGGCTGTCTCTCCACTCGCGCTGTTTTCAATGTCCTGGCTCTCTCTCCTCTTGGCTCTCTCTCCACTCGCGCTGTTTTCAATCTCCCGGCTCTCTCTCCACTCGCGCTGTTTTCAACGTCCCGGCTCTCTCTCCACTCGCACTGTTATCAATGTCCCGGCTCTCTCTCCACTCGCGCTGTTTTCAATGTCCCAGCTCACTCTCCTCCCGCGCTGTTTTCAATGTCCCGGCTCTCTCTCCTCCCGCGCTGTTTTCTCTGTCCCGGCTCTCTCTCCTCTCGGCTCTCTCTCCACTCGCGCTGTTTTCAATCTCCCGGCTCACTCTCCACTCGCGCTGTTTTCAATGTCCCGGCTCTCTCTCCACTCGCGCTGTTTTCAATGTCCGGGCTCTCTCTCCACTCGCGCTGTTTTCAATGTCCCGGCTCTCTCTCCCCGCGCGCTGTTTTCAATGTCCCGGCTCTCTCTCCACTCGCGCTGTATTCAATGTCACGGCTCTCTCTCCACTCGCGCTGTTTTCAATGTCCCGGCTCTCCACTCGCGCTGTTTTCAATGTCCCGGCTCTCTCTCCACTCGCGCTGTTTTCAATGTCCCGGCTCTCTCTCCACTCGCGCTGTTTTCAATGTCCCGGCTCTCTCTCCACTCGCGCTGTATTCAATGTCCCGGCTCTCTCTCCTCTCGCGCTGTATTCAATGTTCCGGCTCTCTCTCCACTCGCGCTGTTTTCAATGTCCCGGCTCTCTCTCCACTCGCGCTGTATTCAATGTCCCGGCTCTCTCTCCACTCGCGCTGTTTTCAATGTCCCGGCTCTCTCTCCTCTCGGCTCTCTCTCCACTCGCGCTGTTTTCACTGTCCCGGCTCTCTCTCCACTCGCGCTGTTTTCAATGTCCCGGCTCTCTCTCCTCTCGGCTCTCTCTCCACTCGCGCTGTTTTCAATGTCCCGGCTCTCTCTCCACTCGCGCTGTTTTCAATGTCCCGGCTCTCTCTCCTCCCGCGCTGTTTTCAATGTCCCGATTCTCTCTCCTCCCGCGCTGTTTTCAATATCCCGGCTCTCTCTCCTCCCGCGCTGTTTTCAATGTCCCGATTCTCTCTCCTCCCGCGCTGTTTTCAATGTCCAGGCTCTCTCTCCACTCGCGCTGTTTTCAATGTCCCGGCTCTCTCTCCATTCGCGCTGTTTTCAATGTCCCGGCTCTCTCTCCACTCGCGCTGTTTTCAATGTCCTGGCTCTCTCTCCACTCGCGCTGTTTTCAATGTCCCGGCTTTCTCTCCACTCGAGCTGTTTTCAATGTCCCGGCTCACTCTCCACTCGCGCTGTATTCACTGTCCCAGCTCTCTCTCCACTCGCGCTGTTTTCTCTGTCCCGGCTCACTCTCCACTCGCACTGTTTTCAATGTCCCGGCTCTCTCTCCACTCGAGCTGTTTTCAATGTCCCGGCTCACTCTCCACTCGCGCTGTGTTCACTGTCCCAGCTCTCTGTCCACTCGCGCTGTTTTCAATGTCCCTAATCTCTCTCCTCTTGGCTCGCTCTCCACTCGCGCTGTTTTCAATGTCCCGGCTCTCTCTGCACTCGCGCTGGTTTCAATGTCCCGGCTCTCTCTCCTCACGCGCTGTTTTCACTGTCCCGGCTCTCTCTCCACTCGCGCTATTTGCACTGTCCCGGCTCTTTCTCCTCCCGCGCTGTTTTCAATGTCCCGGCTCTCTCTCCTCTCGGCTCTCTCTCCACTCACGCTGTTTTTAATGTCCCGGCTTTCTCTCCATTCGCGCTGTTTTCAATGTCGCGGCTCTCTCTCCACTTGCACTGTTTTCAATGTCCTGGCTCTCTCTCCACTCGCGCTGTTTTCACTGTCCCAGCTCTCTCTCCACTCGCGCTGTTTTCACTGTCCCGGCTCTCTCTCCACTCTCGCTGTTTTCAATGTCCCGGCTCTCTCTCCACTCGCGCTGTTTTCAATGTCCCGGCTCTCTCTTCACTCGCGCTGTTTTCAGTGTCCCGGCTCTCTCTCCTCCCGCACTGTTTTCAATGTCCCAGCTCTCTCTCCTCTCGGCTCTCTCTCCACTCGCGCTGTTTTCACTGTCCCGGCTCTCTCTCCTCCCGCGCTGTTTTCAATGTCCCGGCTCTCTCTCCACCCGCGCTGTTTTCAATGTCCCGGCTCTCTCTCCACTCGCGCTGTTTTCAATGTCCCGGCTCTCTCTCCACTCGCGCTGTTTTCAATGTCCCGGCTCTCTCTCCACTCGCGCTGTTTTCAATGTCCCGGCTCTCTCTCCACTCGCGCTGTTTTCAATGTCCCGGCTCTCTCTCCTCTCGCACTGTTTTCACTGTCCCGGCTCTCTCTCCACTCGCGCTGTGTTCAATGTCCCGGATCTCTCTCCTCTTGGCTCTCTCTCCACTCGCGCTGTTTTCAATGTCAAAGAACAAAGAACAAAGAAATGTACAGCACAGGAACAGGCCCTTCGGCCCTCCAAGCCCGTGCCGACCACACTGCCCGACTAAACTACAATCTTCTACACTTCCTGGGTCCGTATCCCTCTATTCCCATCCTATTCATATATTTGTCAAGATGCCCCTTGAATGTCCCTATCGTCCCTGCTTCCACTACCTCCTCCGGTAGCGAGTTCCAGGCACCAACTACCCTCTGCGTAAAAAACTTGCCTCGTACATCTACTCTAAACCTTGCCCCTCTCACCTTAAACCTATGCCCCCTAGTAATTGACCCCTCTACCCTGGGGAAAAGCCTCTGACTATCCACTCTGTCTATGCACTTCATAATTTTGTATACCTCGATCAGGTCGCCCCTCAACCTCCTTCGTTCCAGTGAGAACAAACCGAGTTTATTCAATCGCTCCTCATAGCTTATGCCCTCCATACCAGGCAACATTCTGGTAAATCTCTTCTGCACCCTCTCTAAAGCCTCCACATCCTTCTGGTAGTGTGGCGACCAGAATTGAACACTATACTCCAAGTGTGGCCTAACTAAGGTTCTATACAGCTGCAACATGACTTGCCAATTCTTATACTCAATGCCCCGGCCAATGAAGGCAAGCATGCCGTATGCCTTCTTGACTACCTTCTCCACCTGTGTTGCCCCTTTCAATGACCTGTACTCCTAGATCTCTTTGACTTTCAATACTCTTGAGGGTTCTACCATTCACTGTATATTCCCTACCTGCATTAGCCCTTCCAAAATGCATTACCTCACATTTGTCCGGATTAAACTCCATCTGCCATCTCTCCGCCCAAGTCTCCAGACAATCTAAATCCTGCTGTATCCTCAGACAGTCCTCATCGCTATCCGCAATTCCACCAACCTTTGTGTCGTCTGCAAACTTACTAATCAGACCAGTTACATTTTCCTCCAAATCATTTATATATACGTCCCGGCTCTCTCTCCACTCGCGCTGGTTTCAATGTCCCGGCTCTCTCTCCTCACGCGCTGTTTTCACTCTACCGGCTCTCTCTCCACTCGCGCTATTTGCACTGTCCCGGCTCTCTCTCCACTCGCGCTGTTTTCAATGTCCCGGCTCTCTCTCCACCCGCGCTGTTATCAATGTCCCGGCTCTCTCTCCACTCGCGCTGTTTTCAATGTCCCGGCTCTCTCTCCACTCGCGCTGTTTTCAATGTCCCGGCTCTCTCTCCACTCGCGCTGTATTCAATGTCCCGGCTCTCTCTCCACTCGCGCTGTTTTCAATGTCCCGGCTCTCTCTCCACTCGCGCTGTTTTCAATGTCCCGGCTCTCTCTCCTCTCGCGCTGCTTTCACTGTCCCGGCTCTCTCTCCACTCGCGCTGTTTTCACTGTCCCGACTCTCTCTCCTCCCGCGCTGTTTTCACTGCCCCGGCTCTCACTCCACTCGCGCTGTTTTCACTGTCCCGGCTCTCTCTCCTCCCGCGCTGTTTTCATTGTCCCGGCTCTCTCTCCACTCGCGCTGTTTTCAATGTCCCGGCTCTCTCTCCTCTCGCGCTGCTTTCACTGTCCCGGCTCTCTTTCCACTCGCGCTGTTTTCACTGTCCCGGCTCTCTCTCCACTCGCGCTGTTTTCACTGACCCGGCTCTCTCTCCTCCCGCACTGTTTTCAATATCCCGGCTCTCTCTCCTCTCGGCTCTCCCTCCACTCGCGCTGTTTTCACTATCCCGGCTCTCTCTCCACTCGCGCTGTTTTCAATGTCCCGGCTCTCTCTCCTCTTGGCTCTCTCTCCACTCGCGCTTTTTTCAATCTCCCGGCTCTCTCTCCACTCGCGCTGTTTTCAATGTCCCGGCTCTCTCTCCACTCGCGCTGTTTTCAATGTCCCAGCTCACTCTCCTCCCGCGCTGCTTTCAATGTCCCGGCTCTCTCTCCTCTCGCGCTGTTTTCAATGTCCCCGCTCTCTCTCCTCCCGCGCTGTTTTCTATGTCCCGGCTCTCTCTCCTCTCGTCTCTCTCTCCACTCGCGCTGTTTTCATTGTCCCGGCTCTCTCTCCACTCGCGCTGTTTTCAATGTCCCGGATCTCTCTCCACTCACGTTGTTTTCAATGTCCCGGCTCTCTCTCCACTCGCGCTGTTTTCAATTTCCCGGTTCTCTCTCCTCTCGCGCTGTTTTCTCTGTCCCGGCTCTCTCTCCACTCGCGCTGTTTTCAATGTCCCGGCTCTCTCTCCTCTTGGCTCTCTCTCCACTCGCGCTGTTTTCAATCTCCCGCTCTCTCTCCACTCGCGCTGTTTTCAACGTCCCGGCTCTCTCTCCACTCGCGCTGTTATCAATGTCCCGGCTCTCTCTCCACTCGCGCTGTTTTCAATGTCCCAGCTCACTCTCCTCCCGCGCTGTTTTCAATGTCCCGGCTCTCTCTCCTCTCGCGCTGTTTTCACTGTCCTCGCTCTCTCTCCTCCCGCGCTGTTTTCTATGTCCCGGCTCTCTCTCCTCTCGGCTCTCTCTCCACTCGCGCTGTTTTCAATGTCCCGGCTCTCTCTCCACTCGCGCTGTTTTCAATATCCTGGCTCTCTCTCCACTCGCGTTGTTTTCAATGTCCCGGCTCTCTCTCCACTCGTGCTGTTTTCAATGTCCCGGCTCACTCTCCTCTCGCGCTGTTTTCAATGTCCCGGCTCTCTCTCCACTCGCGCTGTTTTCAATGTCCCGGCTCTCTCTCCACTCGCGCTGTTTTCAATGTCCCGGCTCTCTCTCCTCTCGCGCTGTTTTCAATGTCCCGGCTCTCTCTCCACTCCTGCTGTTTTCAATGTCCCGGCTCTCTCTCCACTCGCGCTGTTTTCAATGCCCCGGCTCTCTCTCCACTCGCGCTGTTTTCAATGTCCCGGCTCTCTCTCCTCTCGGCTCACTCTCCACTCGCGCTGTTTTCAATGCCCCGGCTCTCTCTCCACTCGCGCTGTTTTCAATGTCCCGGCTCTCTCTCCACTCGCGTTGTTTTCAATGTCCCGGCTCTCTCCCCACTCGCGCAGTTTTCAATGTCCCGGCTCTCTCTCCATTCGCGCTGTTTTCAATGTCCCGGCTCTCTCTCCACTCGCGCTGTTTTCAATGTCCCGGCTCTCTCTCCTCTCGCACTGTTTTCACTGTCCCGTCTCTCTCTCCACTCGCGCTGTTTTCAATGTCCCGGCTCTCTCTCCACTGGCGCTGTTTCCACTGTCCCGGCTCTCTCTCCACTCGCGCTGTTTTCAATGTCCCGGCTCTCTCTCCATTCGCGCTGTTTTCAATGTCCAGGCTCTCTCTCCTCCCGCGCTGTTTTCAATGTCGCGGCTCTCACTCCTCTCGCGCTGTTTTCACTGTCCCGTCTCTCTCTCCACTCGCGCTGTTTTCAATGTCCTGGCTCTCTCTCCTCTTGGCTCTCTCTCCACTCGCGCTGTTTTCAATGTCCCGGCTCTCTCTCCACTGGCGCTGTTTCCAATGTCCCGGCTCTCTCTCCACTCGCGCTGTTTTCAATGTCCCGGCTCTCTCTCCATTCGCGCTGTTTTCAATGTCCAGGCTCTCTCTCCTCCCGCGCTGTTTTCAATGTCCCGCCTCTCACTCCTCTCGCGCTGTTTTCACTGTCCCGGCTCTCTCTCCACTCGCGCTGTTTTCACTGTCCTGGCTCTCTCTCCTCCCGCGCTGTTTTCAATGTCCCGGCTCTCTCTCCTCTCGGCTCTCTCCACTCTCGCTGTTTTCAATGTCCCGGCTCTCTCTCCACTCTCGCTGTTTTCAATGTCCTGGCTCTCTCTCCACTCGCGCTGTTTTCAATGTCCCGGCCCACTCTCCACTTGCGCTGTTTTCAATGTCCCGGCTCTCTCTCCACTCGCGCTGTTTTCAATGTCCCGGCTCTCTCTCCACTCGCGCTGTTTTCAATGTCCTGGCTCTCTCTCCACTTGCGCTGTTTTCAATGTCCCGGCTCTCTCTCCACTCGCGCTGTTTTCAATGTCCCGGCTCTCTCTCCTCTCGCGCTGTTTTCACTGTCCCGGCTCTCTCTCCACTCGCGCTGTTTTCAATGTCCCGGCTCTCTCACCACTCGCGCTGTTTTCAATGTCCCGGCTCTCTCTCCACTCGCGCTGTTTTCACTGTCCCGGCCATCTCTCCACTCGCGCTGTTTTCAATGTCCCGGCTCTCTCTCCACTCGCGCTGTTTTCAATGTCCCGGCCCTCTCTCCACTCGCGCTGTTTTCACCGTCCCGGCGCTCTCTCCTCCCGCGCTGTTTTCAATGTCCCGGCTCTCTCTCCTCTCGGCTCCCTCTCCACTCGCGCTGTTTTTACTGTCCCGGCTCTCTCTCCACTCGCGCTGTTTTCAATGTCCCGGCTCCCTCTCCACTCGCGCTGTTTTCAATGTCGGGGCTCTCTCTCCTTTCGCGCTGTTTTCACTGTCCCGGCTCTCTCTCCACTCGTGCTGTTTTCAATGTCCCGTCTCTCTCTCCACTCGCGCTGTTTTCAATGTCCCGGCTCTCTCTCCTCTTGGCTCTCTCTCCACTCGCGCTGTTTTCAATGTCCCGGCTCTCTCTCCAGTCGCGCTGTTTTCAATGTCCCGGCTCTCTCTCCACTCGCGCTGTTTTCAATGTCCCGGCTCTCTCTCCATTCGCGCTGTTTTCACTGTCCCGGCTCTCTCTCCACTCGCGCTGTTTTCAATGTCCCGCTCTCACTCCTCTCGCGCTGTTTTCACTGTCCCGCCTCTCTCTCCACTCGCGCTGTTTTCACTGTCCCGGCTCTGTCTCCTCCCGCGCTGTTTTCAATGTCCCGGCTCTCTCTCCTCTCGGCTCTCTCTCCACTCGCGCTGTTTTCACTGTCCCGGCTCTCTCTCCACTCGCGCTGTTTTCAATGTCCCGGCTCTCTCTCCTCTCGGCTCTCTCTCCACTCGTGCTGTTTTCAATGTCCCGGCTCTCTCTCCACTCACGCTGTTTTCAATGTCCCGGCTCTCTCTCCACTCGCGCTGTTTTCAATGTCCCGGCTCTCTCTCCACTCGCGCTGTTTTCAATGTCCCGGCTCTCTCTCCTCTCGGCTCTCTCTCCACTCGCGCTGTTTTCAATGTCCCGGCTCTCTCTCCACTCACGCTGTTTTCAATGTCCCGGCTCTCTCTCCACTCGCGCTGTTTTCAATGTCCCGGCCCTCTCTCCTCCCGCGCTGTTTTCAATGTCCCGGCTCTCTCTCCTCCCGCGCCTTTTTCAATGTCCAGGCTCTCTCTCCTCTCGGCTCCCTCTCCACTCGCGCTGATTTCAATGTCCCGGCTCTCTCTCCACTCGCGCTGTTTTCAATGTCCCGGCTCTCTCTCCTCCCGCGCTGTTTTCAATGTCCCGGCTCCCTCGCCACTCGCGCTGTTTTCAATGTCCCGGCTCTCTCTCCTCTTGGCTCTCTCTCCACCCGCGCTGTTTTCAATGTCCCGGCTCTCTCTCCACTGGCGCTGTTTCCAATGTCCCGGATCTCTCTCCACTCGCGCTGTTTTCAATGTCCCGGCTCTCTCTCCATTCGCGCTGTTTTCAATGTCCCGGCTCTCGCTCCACTCGCGCTGTTTTCAATGTCCAGGCTCTCTCTCCTCCCGCGCTGTCTTCAATGTCCCGGCTCTCTCTCCTCTCGCACTGTTTTCACTGTCCCGGCTCTCTCTCCACTCGCGCTGTTTTCACTGTCCCGGCTCTCTCTCCTCCCGCGCTGTTTTCAATGTCCCGGCTCTCTCTCCTCTCGGCTCTCTCTCCACTCGCGCTGTTTTCACAGTCCCGGCTCTCTCTCCACTCTCGCTGTTTTCAATGTCCTGGCTCTCTCTCCACTCGCGCTGTTTTCAATGTCCCGGCCCACTCTCCACTCGCGCTGTTTTCAATGTCCCGGCTCTCTCTCCACTCGCGCTGTTTTCAATGTCCCGGCTCTCTCTCCTCTCGCGCTGTTTTCAATGTCCTGGCTCTCTCTCCACTTGCGCTGTTTTCAATGTCCCGGCTCTCTCTCCACTCGCGCTGTTTTCAATGTCCCGGCTCTCTCTCTTCTCGCGCTGTTTTCACTGACCCGGCTCTCTCTCCACTCGCGCTGTTTTCAATGTCCCGGCTCTCTCTCCACTCGCGCTGTTTTCAATGTCCCGGCTCTCTCTCCACTCGCGCTGTTTTCAATGTGCCGGCTCTCTCTCCACTCGCGCTGTTTTCAATGTCCCGGCTCTCTCTCCTCCCGCGCTGTTTTCAATGTCCCGGCTCTCTCTCCTCTCGGCTCCCTCTCCACTCGCGCTGTTTTCAATGTCCCGGCTCTCTCTCCACTCACGCTGTTTTTGAATGTCCCGGCTCTCTCTCCTCCCGCGCTGTTTTCAATGTCCCGGCTCCCTCTCCACGCGCGCTGTTTTCAATGTCCCGGCTCTCTCTCCTCTCGCGCTGTTTTCAATGTCCTGGCTCTCTCTCCACTCACGCTGTTTGCAATGTCCCGGCTCTCTCTCCACTCTCGCTGTTTTCAATGTCCCGGCTCCCTCTCCACGCGCGCTGTTTTCAATGTCCCGGCTCTCTCTCCACTCGCGCTGTTTTCAATGGCCCGGCTCTCTCTCCACTCGCGCTGTTTTCAATGTCCCGGCTCGCTCTCCACTCGCGCTGATTTCAATGTCCCGGCTCTCTCTCCACTCGCGCTGTTTTCAATGTCCCGGCTCTCTCTCCTCCCGCGCTGTTTTCAATGTCCCGGCACTCTCTCCTCTTGGCTCTCTCTCCACTCGCGCTGTTTTCAATGTCCCGGCTCTCTCTCCACTGGCGCTGTTTTCAATGTCCCGGCTCTCTCTCCACTCGTGCTGTTTTCAATGTCCCGGCTCTCTCTCCATTCGCGCTGTTTTCAATGTCCCGGCTCTCTCTCCACTGGCGCTGTTTTCACTGTCCCGGCTCTGTCTCCTCCCGCGCTGTTTTCAATGTCCCGGCTCTCTCTCCTCTCGGCTCTCTCTCCACTCGCGCTGTTTTCACTGTCCCGGCTCTCTCTCCTCTCGGCTCTCTCTCCACTCGCGCTGTTTTCAATGTCCCGCTCTCACTCCTCTCGCGCTGTTTTCACTGTCCCGCCTCTCTCTCCACTCGCGCTGTTTTCACTGTCCCGGCTCTGTCTCCTCCCGCGCTGTTTTCAATGTCCCGGCTCTCTCTCCTCTCGGCTCTCTCTCCACTCGCGCTGTTTTCACTGTCCCGGCTCTATCTCCACTCGCGCTGTTTTCAATGTCCCGGCTCTCTCTCCCCTCGCGCTGTTTTCAATGTCCCGGCTCTCTCTCCTCTCGGCTCTCTCTCCACTCGTGCTGTTTTCAATGTCCCGGCTCTCTCTCCACTCACGCTGTTTTCAATGTCCCGGCTCTCTCTCCACTCGCGCTGTTTTCAATGTCCCGGCTCTCTCTCCACTCGCGCTGTTTTCAATGTCCCGGCTCTCTCTCCTCTCGGCTCTCTCTCCACTCGCGCTGTTTTCAATGTCCCGGCTCTCTCTCCACTCACGCTGTTTTCAATGTCCCGGCTCTCTCTCCACTCGCGCTGTTTTCAATGTCCCGGCCCTCTCTCCACTCGCGCTGTTTTCACTGTCCCGGCTCTCTCTCCTCCCGCGCTGTTTTCAATGTCCCGGCTCTCTCTCCTCCCGCGCCTTTTTCAATGTCCCGGCTCTCTCTCCTCTCGGCTCCCTCTCCACTCGCGCTGATTTCAATGTCCCGGCTCTCTCTCCACTCGCGCTGTTTTCAATGTCCCGGCTCTGTCTCCTCCCGCGCTGTTTTCAATGTCCCGGCTCCCTCTCCACTCGCGCTGTTTTCAATGTCCCGGCTCTCTCACCTTTCGCGCTGTTTTCACTGTCCCGTCTCTCTCTCCACTCGCGCTGTTTTCAATGTCCCGGCTCTCTCTCCTCTTGGCTCTCTCTCCACCCGCGCTGTTTTCAATGTCCCGGCTCTCTCTCCACTGGCGCTGTTTCCAATGTCCCGGCTCTCTCTCCACTCGCGCTGTTTTCAATGTCCCGGCTCTCTCTCCATTCGCGCTGTTTTCAATGTCCCGGCTCTCTCTCCACTCGCGCTGTTTTCAATGTCCAGGCTCTCTCTCCTCCCGCGCTGTCTTCAATGTCCCGGCTCTCTCTCCTCTTGCACTGTTTTCACTGTCCCGGCTCTCTCTCCACTCGCGCTGTTTTCACTGTCCCGGCTCTCTCTCCTCCCGCGCTGTTTTCAATGTCCCGGCTCTCTCTCCTCTCGGCTCTCTCTCCACTCGCGCTGTTTTCACAGTCCCGGCTCTCTCTCCACTCGCGCTGTTTTCAATGTCCTGGCTCTCTCTCCACTCGCGCTGTTTTCAATGTCCCGGCCCACTCTCCACTCGCGCTGTTTTCAATGTCCCGGCTCTCTCTCCACTCGCGCTGTTTTCAATGTCCCGGCTCTCTCTCCTCTCGCGCTGTTTTCAATGTCCTGGCTCTCTCTCCACTTGCGCTGTTTTCAATGTCCCGGCTCTCTCTCCACTCGCGCTGTTTTCAATGTCCCGGCTCTCTCTCTTCTCGCGCTGTTTTCACTGACCCGGCTCTCTCTCCACTCGCGCTGTTTTCAATGTCCCGGCTCTCTCTCCACTCGCGCTGTTTTCAATGTCCCGGCTCTCTCTCCACTCGCGCTGTTTTCAATGTCCCGGCTCTCTCTCCACTCGCGCTGTTTTCAATGTGCCGGCTCTCTCTCCACTCGCGCTGTTTTCAATGTCCCGGCTCTCTCTCCTCCCGCGCTGTTTTCAATGTCCCGGCTCTCTCTCCTCTCGGCTCCCTCTCCACTCGCGCTGTTTTCAATGTCCCGGCTCTCTCTCCTCTCGGCTCCCTCTCCACTCGCGCTGTTTTCAATGTCCCGGCTCTCTCTCCACTCACGCTGTTTTTGAATGTCCCGGCTCTCTCTCCTCCCGCGCTGTTTTCAATGTCCCGGCTCCCTCTCCACGCGCGCTGTTTTCAATGTCCCGGCTCTCTCTCCTCTCGCGCTGTTTTCAATGTCCTGGCTCTCTCTCCACTCACGCTGTTTGCAATGTCCCGGCTCTCTCTCCACTCTCGCTGTTTTCAATGTCCCGGCTCCCTCTCCACGCGCGCTGTTTTCAATGTCCCGGCTCTCTCTCCACTCGCGCTGTTTTCAATGGCCCGGCTCTCTCTCCACTCGCGCTGTTTTCAATGTCCCGGCTCGCTCTCCACTCGCGCTGATTTCAATGTCCCGGCTCTCTCTCCACTCGCGCTGTTTTCAATGTCCCGGCTCTCTCTCCTCCCGCGCTGTTTTCAATGTCCCGGCACTCTCTCCTCTTGGCTCTCTCTCCACTCGCGCTGTTTTCAATGTCCCGGCTCTCTCTCCACTGGCGCTGTTTTCAATGTCCCGGCTCTCTCTCCACTCGTGCTGTTTTCAATGTCCCGGCTCTCTCTCCATTCGCGCTGTTTTCAATGTCCCGGCTCTCTCTCCACTGGCGCTGTTTTCACTGTCCCGGCTCTGTCTCCTCCCGCGCTGTTTTCAATGTCCCGGCTCTCTCTCCTCTCGGCTCTCTCTCCACTCGCGCTGTTTTCACTGTCCCGGCTCTCTCTCCTCTCGGCTCTCTCTCCACTCGCGCTGTTTTCAATGTCCCGCTCTCACTCCTCTCGCGCTGTTTTCACTGTCCCGCCTCTCTCTCCACTCGCGCTGTTTTCACTGTCCCGGCTCTGTCTCCTCCCGCGCTGTTTTCAATGTCCCGGCTCTCTCTCCTCTCGGCTCTCTCTCCACTCGCGCTGTTTTCACTGTCCCGGCTCTATCTCCACTCGCGCTGTTTTCAATGTCCCGGCTCTCTCTCCACTCGCGCTGTTTTCAATGTCCCGGCTCTCTCTCCTCTCGGCTCTCTCTCCACTCGTGCTGTTTTCAATGTCCCGGCTCTCTCTCCACTCACGCTGTTTTCAATGTCCCGGCTCTCTCTCCACTCGCGCTGTTTTCAATGTCCCGGCTCTCTCTCCACTCGCGCTGTTTTCAATGTCCCGGCTCTCTCTCCTCTCGGCTCTCTCTCCACTCGCGCTGTTTTCAATGTCCCGGCTCTCTCTCCACTCACGCTGTTTTCAATGTCCCGGCTCTCTCTCCACTCGCGCTGTTTTCAATGTCCCGGCCCTCTCTCCACTCGCGCTGTTTTCACTGTCCCGGCTCTCTCTCCTCCCGCGCTGTTTTCAATGTCCCGGCTCTCTCTCCTCCCGCGCCTTTTTCAATGTCCCGGCTCTCTCTCCTCTCGGCTCCCTCTCCACTCGCGCTGATTTCAATGTCCCGGCTCTCTCTCCACTCGCGCTGTTTTCAATGTCCCGGCTCTGTCTCCTCCCGCGCTGTTTTCAATGTCCCGGCTCCCTCTCCACTCGCGCTGTTTTCAATGTCCCGGCTCTCTCACCTTTCGCGCTGTTTTCACTGTCCCGTCTCTCTCTCCACTCGCGCTGTTTTCAATGTCCCGGCTCTCTCTCCTCTTGGCTCTCTCTCCACCCGCGCTGTTTTCAATGTCCCGGCTCTCTCTCCACTGGCGCTGTTTCCAATGTCCCGGCTCTCTCTCCACTCGCGCTGTTTTCAATGTCCCGGCTCTCTCTCCATTCGCGCTGTTTTCAATGTCCCGGCTCTCTCTCCACTCGCGCTGTTTTCAATGTCCAGGCTCTCTCTCCTCCCGCGCTGTCTTCAATGTCCCGGCTCTCTCTCCTCTCGCACTGTTTTCACTGTCCCGGCTCTCTCTCCACTCGCGCTGTTTTCACTGTCCCGGCTCTCTCTCCTCCCGCGCTGTTTTCAATGTCCCGGCTCTCTCTCCTCTCGGCTCTCTCTCCACTCGCGCTGTTTTCACAGTCCCGGCTCTCTCTCCACTCGCGCTGTTTTCAATGTCCTGGCTCTCTCTCCACTCGCGCTGTTTTCAATGTCCCGGCCCACTCTCCACTCGCGCTGTTTTCAATGTCCCGGCTCTCTCTCCACTCGCGCTGTTTTCAATGTCCCGGCTCTCTCTCCTCTCGCGCTGTTTTCAATGTCCTGGCTCTCTCTCCACTTGCGCTGTTTTCAATGTCCCGGCTCTCTCTCCACTCGCGCTGTTTTCAATGTCCCGGCTCTCTCTCTTCTCGCGCTGTTTTCACTGACCCGGCTCTCTCTCCACTCGCGCTGTTTTCAATGTCCCGGCTCTCTCTCCACTCGCGCTGTTTTCAATGTCCCGGCTCTCTCTCCACTCGCGCTGTTTTCAATGTCCCGGCTCTCTCTCCACTCGCGCTGTTTTCAATGTCCCGGCTCTCTCTCCTCCCGCGCTGTTTTCAATGTCCCGGCTCTCTCTCCTCTCGGCTCCCTCTCCACTCGCGCTGTTTTCAATGTCCCAGCTCTCTCTCCTCTCGGCTCTCTCTCCACTCGCGCTGTTTTCAATGTCCCGGCTCTCTCTCCTCTCGGCTCCCTCTCCACTCGCGCTGTTTTCAATGTCCCGGCTCTCTCTCCACTCACGCTGTTTTTGAATGTCCCGGCTCTCTCTCCTCCCGCGCTGTTTTCAATGTCCCGACTCCCTCTCCACGCGCGCTGTTTTCAATGTCCCGGCTCTCTCTCCTCTCGCGCTGTTTTCAATGTCCTGGCTCTCTCTCCACTCTCGCTGTTTGCAATGTCCCGGCTCTCTCTCCACTCTCGCTGTTTTCAATGTCCCGGCTCCCTCTCCACGCGCGCTGTTTTCAATGTCCCGGCTCTCTCTCCACTCGCGCTGTTTTCAATGGCCCGGCTCTCTCTCCACTCGCGCTGTTTTCAATGTCCCGGCTCGCTCTCCACTCGCGCTGTTTTCAATGTCCCGGCTCTCTCTCCACTCGCGCTGTTTTCAATGTCCCGGCTCTCTCTCCTCCCGCGCTGTTTTCAATGTCCCGGCACTCTCTCCTCTTGGCTCTCTCTCCACTCGCGCTGTTTTCAATGTCCCGGCTCTCTCTCCACTGGCGCTGTTTTCAATGTCCCGGCTCTCTCTCCACTCGTGCTGTTTTCAATGTCCCGGCTCTCTCTCTATTCGCGCTGTTTTCAATGTCCCGGCTCTCTCTCCACTGGCGCTGTTTTCAATGTCCAGGCTCTCTCTCCACTCGCGCTGTTTTCAATGTCCCGGCTCACTCTCCACTCGCGATGTTTTCAATGTCCTGGCTCTCTCTCCACTCGCGCTGTTTTCAATGTCCCGGCTCTCTCTCCACTCGCGCTGTTATCAATGTCCCGGCTCTCTCTCCTCCCGCGCTGTTTTCAATGTCCCGGCTCTCTCTCCACTCGCGCTGTTTTCACTGTCCCAGCTCTCTCTCCACTCGCGCTGTTTTCAATGTCCCGGCTCTCTCTCCTCCCGCGCTGTTTTCAATGTCCCGGCACTCTCTCCTCTTGGCTCTCTCTCCACTGGCGCTGTTTTCAATGTCCCGGCTCTCTCTCCACTCGTGCTGTTTTCAATGTCCCGGCTCTCTCTCCATTCGCGCTGTTTTCAATGTCCCGGCTCTCTCTCCACTGGTGCTGTTTTCAATGTCCCGGCTCTCTCTCCACTCGTGCTGTTTTCAATGTCCCGGCTCTCTCTCCACTCGTGCTGTTTTCAATGTCCCGGCTCTCTCTCCATTCGCGCTGTTTTCAATGTCCCGGCTCACTCTCCACTCGCGATGTTTTCAATGTCCTGGCTCTCTCTCCACTCGCGCTGTTTTCAATGTCCCGGCTCTCTCTCCACTCGCGCTGTTATCAATGTCCCGGCTCTCTCTCCTCCCGCGCTGTTTTCAATGTCCCGGCTCTCTCTCCTCTCGCGCTGTTTTCACTGTCCCGGCTCTGTCTCCACTCGCGCTGTTTTCACTGCCCCGGCTCTTTCTCCTCTCGCGCTGTTTTCACTGCCCCGGCTCTCTCTCCTCTCGCGCTGTTTTCACTGTCCCGGCTCTCTCTCCACTCGCGCTGTTTTCACTGTCCCGGCTCTCTCTCCTCCCGCGCTGTTTTCAATGCCCCGGCTCTCTCTCCTCTCGGCTCTCGCTCCTCCCGCGCTGTTTTCAATGTCCCGGCTCTTTCTTCTCTCGGCTCTCTCTCCCCGCGCGCTGTTTTCAATGTCCCGGCTCTCTCACCTCTCGGCTCTCTCTCCACTCGCGCTGTTTTCAATGTCCCGGCTCTCCCACCTCTCGGCTCTCTCTCCACTCGTGCTGTTTTCACTGTCCCGGCTCTCTCTCCACTCGTGCTGTTTTCAATGTCCCGGCTCTCTCTCCTCCCGCGCTGTTTTCAATGTCCCGGCTCTTTCTTCTCTCGGCTCTCTCTCCCCGCGCGCTGTTATCAATGTCCCGGCTCTCTCACCTCTCGGCTCTCTCTCCACTCGCGCTGTTTTCAATGTCCCGGCTCTCTCTCCACCCGCGCTGTTTTCAATGTCCCGGCTCTCTCTCCACTCGCTCTGTTTTCAATGTCCCGGCTCTCTCTCCACTCGCGCTGTTTTCAATGTCCCGGCTCTCTCTCCACTCGCGCTGTTTTCACTGTCCCGGCTCTCTCTCCTCTCGTGCTGTTTTCAATATCCCAGCTCTCTCTCCTCTCGTGCTGTTTTCAATGTCCCGGCTCTCTCTCCTCTCGGCTGTCTCTCCACTCGCGCTGTTTTCAATGTCCCGGCTCTCCCTCCACTCGCGCTGTTTTCAATGCCCCGGCTCTCTCTCCTCTCGGCTCTCTCTCCACTCGCGCTGTTTTCAATGTCCCGGCTCTCTCTACACTCACGCTGTTTTCAATGTCCCGGCTCTCTCTCCTCCCGCGCTTTTAAAATTTCCCGCTCTCTCTCTCTTCTCCCGCACTGTTTTCAATGTCCTCACTCTCTCCCCTCCCGCGCTGTTTTCAATGCCCCGGCTCTCTCTCCTCCCGCGCTTTTTAAATCTCCCGGCTCTCTCTCCCCTCGCGCTGTTTTCAATGTCCCCGCTCTCTCTCCTCCCGCACTGTTTTCAATGTCCCTGCTCTCTCTCCTCCCGCGCTGTTTTCAATGTCCCGGCTCTCTCTCCTCCCGCGCTTTTAAAATCTCCCGCTCTCTCTCTCCTCCCGCGCTGTTTTCACTGTCCCCGCTCTCTCTCCTCCCGCACTGTTTTCAATGTCCCTGCTCTCTCTCCTCCCGCGCTGTTTTCAATGTCCCGGCTCTCTCTCCTCCCGCGCTTTTAAAATCTCCCGCTCTCTCTCTCCTCCCGCGCTGTTTTCACTGTCCCGTCTCCTTAACCAGTCTCTGCAGACAAGCTCTCAGAGGTTTCTGCTGAACTAGTGTCTGGCAACGGTGAGTCTCTGTAGGCAAGTCCTCAGAGGTTTCAGCGGAATAGGCGTGGGGCAGTGAGAAAAAAATTCTCCTGTCAGACATACAACATTTAACAAACTTACAAACAACATAAAACATTCTGCAGGTTCCATCAGAAAGGACACCACTTCTCCCAAGCCGGTTCCTTTTAAAACATCATTTGGGCACCTCAGTTCTCAGTGGCGAACAGGGCCGCAAAGGGGTTCTCGGTTTGGGAGTCAGACCCAAGGTCGTCCTCTTCTCCCGGGTGCCAAACTCTTGTGTGTATCAGGGCTGAAAGGGCTGCATGGTGTGAGGTGGGGTTGCTCTCGTCGTTGCAGACGAGTCTGAACGAGTTATCTAGTTGCCAGTATTTGGTGTCTAGTTGTGTGGGGACAAAATCGGGGTCGTCAGTGTGGTTTGGTGGTCAGTGGTGGGGTTTCTTTAGGAAAGTGATCATGAAGGGATCACTTGGACCGTAGTCGGAGTCGCTGGGTGTGGGGCCTGTTGCATGGGGATAGTAGGGAGGCGTGCTGTGGTTATTGTCCGAGTCATAGTCGCTGTCTCTGCTGCTGCAGTCTGTGGGCATTCCGGGGCGGAGTGTATATTTCGGGGGTGGAGTCGAGGTCGAGTCCGTGGCTGGGCTGGACGTGGTGGGGGTTGGTAGGGTTACGTTGGCTGTGGGCGGGGTGTGCTGCGTCGAGCATGACGTGGTGTGAGTGGTTAGACTGTTCCATATGCCTTCAGCTGGTTTATATGGAACCACGCAGTCTTACTGTTGGGGTACTTTATTTTATAAACGGAATGGCTTACTTTATCCGCAGTGGAATACGGACCCGAGTATTTTGATGACAGGAATGTGCTGGGGTTATACACAGAGAGCATCACTTGCTGTCCGATACTGTACTCAGTCGCATGCACTGTCTTGTCGAAACAAGCCTTGCTCTGTTTCTTTCTGGTGCCCAATTTTACTGCGGCTGCTACCTGATCCGTTTTAACATCTTCAACTAATTGATGTACTGCTTTCTCATGTGTGAGGGCCATCACCTCGGGGCTGGTCAAGTCCAAACCTAATAAATATTCTGTGCCTTTCATGGGGCGTCCGGTCATGAGGGTGTGTGGGGTGTAACCTGTGGAAGTAGAAATTGTGTTACGCAAAAACATCAGCGCAAAAGGGAGGACTGAGTCCCAAGTGGTGTTCTGCTGGACCATCTTTCTGAGGGTGGATTTTAGGGTCCGATTCATGCGCTCCACGATACCACTCGACTGTGGGTGGTATGCTATGTGGAATTTTTGGGTGATGCCAAATATCGTGAGGACGTTCTACATGACACGTCCCGTAAAATGGGAACCTTGGTCTGATTCAATGCTACAGGGGAGTCCCCATCTTGTAAAGATGTGGTGGGTCAAAATCTTAGCTGTGGTTTTTGCCGTGTTTGTGCGGGCTGGGAATGCTTCCACCCATTTTGTAAATGTGTCAATTACCACAAGTACATATTTATAGCCATTCCTGCAAGGGGGCAATGGTCCTATAAAATCGATCTGGAGGTTAGTCCAGGGGCCATTAACAGGTCGGGTGTGGCTGAGTTGGGCCTTTTTGGCATATCTGTCCGGATTATTCTGGGCACAGATAAGACAATTCTCGATGTAATGGTTTACATCCTCCTTTAAATTCGGCCACCAACAAAGCTGCTTGAGATGGGCTGTAGTGGGATCGATTCCCTGATGTCCATGACCGTCATGGAACAAACAAATCAGTTGATTCCTATCCTGTTCAGGAACCACATAAAGGGTGTCGTTTAACACCACACCGTCACGTGTGGTCAGTACATTTCTAAATCTCTCATAGGGAGCTGGATATTTCCCTTTTACAATCTCCTTGAGATTGCTGTCCTGCTTCTGGGCCTCCACTAGATCCTCGATCTTTGTCTGTGAGACCTGAACTGCACTCATTGATGCGCCTTCGGGGTTGTCCAACAATATCCATGCCTGGAACCTGCTTTAACCAGTGCATCGGCTTTCACATTTCCAGGGGGGAGGAACGATGGTGACTGCGGACTTTGATTATCCCAAAAGTCCTGTTCTGGGCTCTCTGTAAAATATGACGGAGCAATGGGGCTGAGGGGAGGGGTTTTCCGTCTGCGGAAACAAATCCTCTTGCTTTCCACAGGGGCAGAAATTCCGTGAGGCTGTTGCAGACATAGAGACTGTCCGAGTATATGTCTGCTGGGCTGGGGAAGGAATCTGGGTGCTCAACTATATATGTGACGGCCGCGAGCTCTGCTGCCTGCGCGCCTAAGTGGCCGGATAATTTTAACGATATTTCCTCGAGGGCGCGTCCCTGCGCGTCCTCGACATAGATACCGCAACCTGTTATGCGCTGCCCATCCAAGACTGTGGAAGATCCATCCACATAGATCTTTATGGGCTCACATGTGTCCGTGCGCTGGGGGCTCTGGGTTGAACTATCTATCTTTCTGGGGGGTGTTTTAGCGATAAAGGGGCCCGTGTCGTGGTGTGGAGAGATAATCTCACATTCATGGGGGGTTCCGGGGTACTGTAAGTTGTCGGCTAAATAGGTGTGTGTCTTTGTCCTTTTCACAGTGATGTCCAGTCCCTGCAAGAGAAGGGTCCATCTGGCTGCACTAATTTGGCTGACTGTACCGTCCTTGAGTTGTAGTTGTAGTTGTACTATCCGGTTGTAGCGCACAAAGACTCCGTGAGACGAATAGAGTGAAGTCGATGAGGCTTTATTAAGCGTGTCTGTTCCCCCGCAGCTCGATAGTAGAATGGCCTGCGGGGGAGGACTCCGGCTTCTTATACTCCGCCTTCAGGGCGGAGCTAGAGGTCAACGGCCAACCAGGACCCGGGATCTGTCAGCCAATGACATTAGGGCTTCCAGTCCCACATGACCCCTAATACATACTACCACATTCACCCCTTGTCAAAAATGAACCCGGCGGGGTGATGCTTCGCATGGTGGTAAGGGTTTACAGGGCTGGTCCTGGGAGGAAAACATTCATATGGCAATACAGTATGTACAATTTTGTCCTGTTTCAACTATTTACAGAAGGTATCGGGAGAAAAGCAAAATGTTCTTGTGAAAAGTCCATATATTGATTTAGATCGACGCCACGAGTCGGTCGGGCGGCCTGGTCGTCCGTGTCGATCGCCTCGGCCCCGGTGGTGGTGGTGGTGCTTGTACCGGTATTGTCGTCTCCGGGAGCCTTACGGTTTCAGCTTGGGCTTTATTCTTGGTAGGGCCTGAGGGGAGGGGAACCGATCCTCCTGGGAAGGGGGCGGTCGCGGGGTGAGGCGGTGGCAGGAAGGGGGGGGTTGGGTGAATGGTGTCGGGGGTGTGTGTGTGTTGCCGGCGGGCGCCAGATCCCGCAGGGAGACCGTGTCCTGTCGGCCGTCGGGGTACTCCACGTAAGCGTACTGCGGATTCGCGTGGAGGAGGTGAACCCTTTCGACCAACGGGTCCGCCTTGTGTGCCCACACATGCTTTCGGAGCAAGATGGGTCCTGGGGCCGCCAGCCAGGTCGGTAGCGACGTTCCAGAGGAGGACCTCCTAGGGAAGACAAGGAGACGCTCATGAGGCGTTTGATTAGTGCTCGTACATAATAGCGACCGGATGGAGTGGACAGCGTCCGGGAGGACCTCCTGCCACCGTGAAACTGGGAGGTCCCTGGACCGTAGGGCCAGTAGGACGGTCTTCCAGACCGTGCCGTTCTCCCTCTCTACTTGCCCGTTCCCCCGGGGGTTGTAGCTGGTCGTCCTGCTTGAGGCTATGCCCTTGCTGAGTAGGAACTAGCGCAGCTCGTCACTCATGAAAGAGGACCCCCTGTCGCTGTGGACGTATGCGGGGCAACCGAACAGTGTGAAGATGGTGTTCACGGCTTTAATGACTGTGGCCGCGGTCATGTCAGAGCAGGGAATGGCGAATGGGAAGCGGGAGTATTCGTCCACCACATTTAGGAAGTATGTGTTGCGGTCGGTGGAGGGGAGGGGTCCTTTGAAATCCAGACTAAGGCGTTCAAAGGGGCGGGAAGCCTTAATCAGGTGCGCACCATCCGGCCTGAAAAAATGCAGTTTGCATTCCGCGCAGATGTGGCAGTCCCTTGTGACTGTACGGACCTCCTCGAAAGAGTATGGGAGGTTGCGGGACTTGATAAAGTGGAAAAACCGAGTGACCCCCGGGTGGCAGAGGTCCTCGTGGAGGGTTTGGAGGCGGTTAATTTGTGCGTTGGCACATGTGCCGCGGGATAGGGCATCGGACGGCTCGTTCAGCTTTCCGGGACGATACAAGATCTCGTAGTTGATGGTGGAGAGCTCGATCCTCCACCTTAAGATCTTGTCGTTTTTGATTTTGCCCCGCAGTGCATTATCGAACATGAAGGCTACCGACCGTTGGTCGGTGAGGAGAGTGAATCTCCTGCCGGCCAGGTAATGCCTCCAATGTTGCACAGCTTCCACTATGGCTTGGGCTTCCTTTTCCACTGAGGAGTGGCGGATTCCTGAAGCGTGGAGGGTTCGGGAGAAAAAGGCCACGGGTCTGCCCGCTTGGTTAAGGGTGGCCGCTAGAGCTACGTCGGAGGCGTCGCTCTCGACCTGGAAGGGGAGGGACTCGTCGATGGCGCGCATCGTGGCCTTTGCGATATCCGCTTTGATGCGGCTGAAGGCCTGGCAAGCCTCTGTCGACAGAGGGAAGGTCGTGGTCTGTATTAGGGGGCGGGCCTTGTCTGCGTACTGGAGGACCCACTGGGCGTAGTATGAGAAAAACCCCAGGCAGCGTTTCAGGGCTTTTGAGCAGTGCGGGAGGGGAAATTCCATGAGGGCGCGCATACGTTCGGGATCGGGGCCTATTATCCCATTGTGCACTACGTAACCCAGGAATGGCTAGCCGGTTGGTGCTAAAAACACACTTGTCCTCGTTGTACGTGAGGTTCAAGGCTTTGGCGGTCTGGAGGAATTTTTGGAGGTTGGCGTCGTGGTCCTGCTGGTCGTGGCCGCAGATGGTTACATTGTCGAGATACGGGAACGTGGCCCGCAACCCATGTTGATCAACCATTCGGTCCATCTCCCGTTGGAAGACCGAGACCCCGTTTGTGACGCCAAATGGGACCCTTAGGAAATGGTATAATCGCCCGTCTGCCTCGAAGGCTGTGTACTTGCGGTCACTTGGGCGGATGGGGAGCTGATGGTCGGCGGACTTGAGGTCCACGGTGGAGAAGACTTTATATTGGGCAATCCGATTGACCATGTCGGATATGCGGAGGAGAGGGTGCGCGTCTAGTTGTGTGTACCTGTTGATGGTCTGGCTATAGTCTATGACCATCCTTTGTTTCTCCCCTGTCTTCACTACTACCACCTGTGCTCTCCAGGGACTATTGCTGGCCTGGATTATGCCTTCCTTTAGTAGCCGCTGGACTTCGGACCGAATGAAGGTCCGGTCCTGGGCGCTGTACCGTCTGCTCTCAGTGGCGACGGGTTTGCAATCCGGGGTGAGGTTCGCAAACAAGGACGGGGGTTGCACCTTGAGGGTTGCGAGGCCGCAGATAGTGAGTGGGGGTATTGGGCCGCCGAATTTGAACGTAAGGCTCTGTAGATTGCACTGGAAATCTAATCCCAGTAATGTGGGGGCACAGAGTTGGGGAACGACGTGTAGTTTGTAGCTTTTGAACTCCCTCCCCTGCACCGTTAGGGTAACTCTGCAGAAACCTTGGATCTGTACGGAGTGGGATCCTGCAGCTAGGGAAATCTTTTGTGCGCTGGGATAGGTGGTCAAGGAACAGCGTCTTACTGTGTTGGGGTGGATAAAGCTCTCCGTGCTCCCGGAGTCGACTAGGCATGGTGTCTCGTGCCCGTTTATTAGCACCGTTGTCGTCGTCGTCTGGAGTGTCCGGGGCCGAGCTTGATCGAGCGTAATTGAAGCGAGACGTGGTTGTAGTAGTGGAGCGTCTTCCTCGAACCCCATGGAGCCGTCGACACTGGGGTCCGTTGTTGCCGTCCAAGATGGCGTCGGGGATGAACAAAATGGCTGCCCCCATACATCGCACATGGCTGGGGGGTCACAAGATGGCGGTGGGGGTGGACAAAATGGCCGCCCCCACGCGTCGTACAGGTCTGGGGTGGTCCAAGATGGCGGCGCCCTTCCTCCCCTCGTGGTGGCCGGGACCCAAAATCATGGCGTCTGCGGGTCGCACATGGGGCGCTGGGGGGGTTGGGGAGCGTTAGGACCGCGCGGGGCTCCCTCATCTCTGGGGACAGCGGTGGTCGGGACCCAAATTGGTAGCGCCGGCGGGTCATACATGGGGACGGAGGGGGGGGGGGTTGGGGAGCGTAAGCGGCGTGCAGGGCTCCCTGTTCTCCCGGGACTGCGGTGGTCGGGACCCAGAGCGGCTGCGCCTGCGGGTCGTACATGGGGCGCTGGGGGAGTTGGGGAGCGTAAGCGGCTTGCAGGGCTCCCTGTTCTCCCGGCACAGCGGCGACCTCGCGGGACCAACACACAACCGCGAAATGGCCCTTTTTCCCGCGGGTCTTGCAGATTGCTGCGCAGGCCGGGCAGCGCTGCCGGGGGTGTTTCGCCTGGCCGCAGAAATAGCAGCGGGCACCCGATCTGTCAGCCAATGACATTAGGGCTTCCAGTCCCACATGACCCCTAATACATACTACCACACCGGTCAAATCCGTCTGAGCCAAACGGGCGCTAGCGCTATGAATGGGCTCTGTCTTTTTCTTAATCAGAGTGCCCGTCTGCTGGGCTCTCTGTGGCTTTTTAGGGGCATTGCACTCTCTTGCAAAGTGTCCCAACTGTCCGCAGTTGTCACACTCCTGTGACTTGGGTGGGGGGCTGTTCTTTCCCTCATTCACCCATGCGGGGTTCTGGTGTGTTTTTACTGCCTGCATATCTGCGCCGGCCTGCTTTTCCTCGGGATTCTTAACTGCGGGTTTACTTTGAACAGATTGCTCCCAAGCGCGGGACAATCTTTTCACTACCCATTTCTCGTTATGGGCCTCCTCTGAGGGATCATAACTCGTGCAAGCTTTCTGTCCTGTTTCTGTCGCATGGGAGATAAGGGTGCGGGTCCATTTGGCCATGTTGTCTGGGGACAAATGGGCACGGTCTACGTCTCCAAAGACTGCTGCAAAGTGAGTCCACAGGCGTCCAGCGAACACTGTGGGATGCTCGGCTTTCTTTTGCCTACATTTGTTGAGGCCATCTACGGGGTCACCCCGGTTATACCCGATCGCATCCAGGATCGCGGTATGCATTTCTGCAAGGGTGCCTCCTCCTACATTCTGTGGGTCAGGAAGGGCTGCTGCTACTGAAGGATCTAAACTTAAAACTGTGAACTTTGCATGCTCTCGCTCATCCAGGTCATACATGGTCGCCTGATGCTTGACTGTGGCAAAGAAATGGTGGGGGTCTGAGGTGGGGAGGAACGGTGTGATCTTATCGCACGGGTCCCGTAATTGGGTCACTGTTAAGGGGATGGAGTATAGAAATTCCGCATCGTCCGATGTGGCTGTGCGGTGGGTGGTTACAGGGTTCATTGGAGCCTGAACTATCTGCTGTATGGGGGGTTGGGGCGCTTTTCTCTTTTGGGGCTTTCCCTGCGCACATGTTCCCTGAACGCATCTCTGCGCTGTTTCATTCAATTCTTCCCAATCAGGGCCGTCTTCCAGATCTAATTTTTCTCCAAAGGTTTCCTGAAAACCTTTTTGAACAGAAAGCAGTGATTGGAGCTCTGCAATCTGCTTCTGGCACTTTGCGTGATATAACGTGCTTTGTCTTTGTTCTGTGGTGGCAGCATGGAGTGCTCTTAATGCTGCCTTGAGGTCGCTACACTGTTTTTGTAATGCCTCTACCTGTTTTTCCGTTTCTTCTCATACCAGGACTGCACGTTGCGTGTCCTGATAGGCCTTTTTGTATTGAGACTGGAAGCTGCTTAAGTGCGCCAGACAAGACTGGTGAGCCCTTTTGGCGTCATCCACCTCGACATCTTTTGCTGCCAATTTCCTTCTCAAGTCTAAATTCTCCTTTTCTACCTCACTTACATCGACCTTACTCGTCCGATGTATGTCCTCTACTTCTTTCCGGAGCGTCCTAACGACCTCCTCTGTGCCTCGCAATTGTGCCAAACAGGACACGATTGCCACCGGCTTGCCAGCTTTCCCTAAGCTCTTTTTGTGGATCTCGCTCAGGTTCTCCCACCAAGTATGTCCTATACTCCCGGGGCCTGATTCCTCGTTGTCACAGAATTCATTCCAAAGGGGCCATCCTTTCCCTTTGAGATATTTCCTGATCTCTTCCTCCCAAATGGGACATTGTCCCACTCTACTGCTGCTGGTCGCTGCGACCGCAAATTCCTCGGGGTTCATAAGGCGTTGCATTGCCTGCATTGCCATCTTTCCTATCCGAATGCTTCCTTTAAATTTGGAACAGGGGAGCTATGGCGGTGTTGTAAATATGGGTATGGCTTTCGCTACTTTCCGAAATACAAACTTCCGACAGTTTTGACGCAACTAAAATCTATCAGTTTTACCTTATCGCCCTGTTAGTTACGCATGCAGACACATACTTCCGAATTATGAGTATTGATCAGAACTGTTTGAACACTTCTGGTTTTCTGTTTCCAATTGGATTTCTAGTTCAAATTCTGGGTTCTCCTGGAGTGGTTTTCCACTTCTAGATTGGATCCCGTCAGGATGTCGCCAAATAATGTTGCTAACTTTTGCCTTAGTTTAATTGCTGTGTATTCGCCTCTGGGGAGGCCGGACAGAATTGATACCTGCAGCCATAAGCATAACAAAACATCAGCCATCTGAATATTAATTAGCAATCCCCGGGAACAATGTGCAACAAATTAGACACACAAAGCCAACCCAGACTTTTCGGCGCCAGCAGGAGCCTAAACAAAGAGAGGTGAACAACCACCCTAAAACCGCCCATCGATCAAGGAATCGCTCCAGCATTGGAGAAAATCGAACCAAGTGATTGGGACAAAGTCCAATCACTTGTAACCAGGCACAGGGTCCGCCCCGAAAGGCGGGAAGCCCCTGGGGGCTATAAGAATAGAGTCCAAGTTCAAATCGTCCCTCTCTCCATCCTTCCGCACCCTTCGAGACCCTTCTGCTGACCTTCTGCAACAGCCACTAAAATCGTAAGTCTTACTTCAACGCTCGCTACGAGATAGGCGCTCCTGGCTATCGGCCGGAACCAGCTTTGAATCCCGCAGGCTCAGAACCCATACGAAAGGCCATTTGTTTCCCTGATCTGGTGGGCCATTTCCAAAGTTAAGTATTGGCCTGTTAGTTGTAGGAAGTAGCTTAGAAGTAGAATTAATGTATAAGTATTGATTACTGTATATAATAAATGTGCGTTGATTTAACTCTTACTAAGCGGTGTGTTGGATTATTGATCATTCTGCCCTTTGAAGCAGTCAGGGAAACGAATGGCCTTTCGTTCGGGTTCTGAGCCTGCGGGATTCGAAGTTGGTACAGATTGGTAGCTAGGAGCACCTATCTCGTAGCGAGCGTTGAAGTAAGACTTACTGGATATCAGCAGTGTCTGGATTGGTCACTGTCAAGGGTTGGTTCGCGTTGCTGAGTGACCCGGTCAAGAAGAACGATTTGAACTTGGGCTTGATTCTTATAGTCCCCAGGGGCTTCCTGCCTTTCGGGGCGGACCCTGTGCCTGGTTCCAAGTGATTGGACTTTGTCCCAATCACTTGGTTCGATTTTCTCCAATGCTGGAGCGGTTCCCTGATCGATGGGCGGTCCTGAGGTGGTCGTTCACCTCCCATTGTGTAGGCTTCTGCTGGCGCCAAAGAGTCTGGTTTGGCTTTATGTGTCTAAATGTTCCCCGGGATTGCTCATTAATATGCAGATGGCTGGTGTTTTGTTATGCTGATGGTTGCTGGTATCGATCTTGTCTGGCCTTTCCAGAGGTAAATACACACTCAACCTGCAGCTGCTCGTTTGTGTCCTGTTGGCTGACTTTCCCATCAGCCTTTGCCGTTCGCCATTTTAAATCGGGAGTTAGCCATTCTAAATCGGGAGTTAGCCATTTTACCTGGCTACAGTACCATTAGAATGGCCTATGTCAGTTGCCCACCAGTACCATTTTAAGATGATTTTTACACGCTATTCTGGGCAGGAAACTAAACAGTGTGTTCAAACACGGTGGGGTACTTCTTAAAAATGCAGACCAGAGCCCAATAGAGCGATGTAATCGGGCCTCAATTGTGACTTTAATTCAGCTCTGAGCAGAGAAGTTGCCTCAAGTTTTCCAACAGGCCTCAGGGAATCAGCACTTGCTGAGAATGGGAAAAGGCCCTTAGCCAGGAGGAAAATGGGTGCCTCAGAATGATATGTGCAGTTAGCCTCAGCACTCAGGGAAAACAAGGGGAGAAAGATACAATAGCCAGGGTTACCACAGCAGCGTACTGTCCACTGATACTTGCAAGAAGTTGAATATTTAAACGCCTGGTGAAGACAGGGTCAGGTCCAACACCAATACCCTTTGGGATCCCAAGCCTTGCAAAGGGCTGGATTTTTGCGGCCAAGGAAAGTCCTCAACTTGGCAAACTGGCCTTGGTTTAAAGCGTCCAGTCAAGCAGAATTTCCGCTCCCAGAAGTCGGGTGTGGAATGGATTCAGGTCAGCTGACCCCAGAAACAGAATCTAGCTGGCCATGGGGGTGGCCGACAGCCAAGGTGGGCAGGTTAGAAGGCCCACCTCTGGTACATCATCCTAATTGTAATACAGGCAGTTTGGTTCTTTCATCCTCACCCCTCACATTAACTCATCCCCCCCCCCCCCCATTCACTCCCCATGGTCACTCACCCTCCATGCCAACTCACTGTCAAGTCACACCCCTCAGTCACACGCCATGACCCTTCATACCCTCCATGCTAAATCAAAAGAGGAGGCATTGAGAGGGTACAGGGAGAGGTCCCAAATAAGAGTCCTAGACAGGGGACAGGGACGGGAAGAGGTTCCAGTTAAGTTAAAAAGAAAGAGCTCCAAACAGGAAAAGGGCTGCGGTTAGCAGGCTTTGAAGAGGGCTCATGAGAAGTCCTTGCGAGCAAAGAGGAATTGGGAGAAGATGTGAAGTTCCAAGAAGACAGTAGAAGTCTGGTAACTATGCTGCTGGCCATTGAGGCAAAGCTGCCCCTTTGAAGCAGTCGTGTTCGGCTCATCATGATCAAAGAGCTAAAGTTATGCTGGTGAGTTGATGCTTGAGTGCAGATTCGGGAATTCAGGGGCCTTTCATTAATAGCTGTTATCTTTTTTTCAGATTTTTAGCATCTTTGCTTTTACTCTGGGTGAAGAGATTTCTCCTGAATTCCCACTGGAAATAATTGGTGATTATCTTTGTCATAATCCCCCAGGAGGCTCAGGGGAAAACAATCATTGATCTCCCTGTGGGTCTTGTGGGGTACATGCTCCCGAGGTCAGGGGCGGAGCCTCAGGAGACAGGAGCGAAACCCTGTGAGGCGGGTCGTTGTTGAGGTTGTCACGGTTGGGCAACTTATGGAGAGAATGCCAAAGTGAGATTGTTGAAGCTGCTGTCTGGAATCTCAAATGAGAGAAACGATTTTCAATGATATTGGTTGCCTCAGTGTTTACTGATGCCTGGGTGAGTAGTTCAAAAATCCATGGACTCTGTCATGGTCACATTGCCAGATATTGTGTCATGTGGTCTGTTCGACCACAGGTTGACAGGATAGATGTAGACAAAATGTTTCCATTTGCATGACAGTAGAAATTTGGGAGACATCAATAGAATAACTCATAAGGAAGCTGCCGTTTACGAAGATGAATTTAGTTACATATTTACAATAGTCTGCGTGATGCAGCATCTCACTCCCAGTGTAATCCTAGCTGGCCCTGAGCTGGGCCTGCTTTTATATCTTGCTCATAATGAACCCCAGGTTGTTGGTCTCCGCCCCCAACCTAGGGAGCTCCTACCAAGGACTGTTTCTTCATGATCCTTGTGGTGGCAATGACAAAGATAATCACCAATGAATTCCAGTGGGAATTCAGGAGAAACCTCTTCACCCAGAGCAAAAGCAAAATACTGCAGATGCTAGAAATGTGAAATGAAGGATAACGGCTATTAATGAAAGGCCATCCACCTGAAATGTTAGCTCGGTTTCTCTCTCCACACAAGCTGCTGAGTATTCTCACCATTTTCTGTCTTTGTTTCTTTGCCCAGACAGTAGTTAGATTGTGCAAGCTTCTCCCACAAGGACTAGTTGAGCTGAATGGCAAAGCTTCATTTAAGTAGAAATTAGATAAGGCAGCAGGGTGGCACAGTGGTTAGCACAGCTGCCTCACGGGCGCCAAGGACCCATGTTCCATCCGGCCCCGTGTCACTGCCCGTGTGGAGTTTGCACATTCGCACCATGCCTGCGTGGGTCTCACCCCCAGAACCCAAAGATGTGCAGGGTGGGTGGATTGGTCACGCTAAATTGCCCCTGAAACGAAAAAAAAAGAATTGGGTAATCTAAATTTATTTACAAAAGAGGAAGTTAGATGAGCACCTGAAGGAGAAAGGAATAGAAGACTTTGCTAATATAGTTAAACCAAGAGCGGTAGGAGATTTGTGCAGTGTATAAAAACATGTGCAAACCAGTTGGGCTGTGTGATAGTCACCACTAGCAGTATTATATGTATTACGGTAAGACACAGAGACTCCTGTACTAGAGGTACATGGGTAAATCCCTGCCTGCTGGCTCCGCCCAGTAGGCGGCATATAAATGTGTGTACTCACAGGTGCTGCTCCCATTCTGGTTCCAGCTACAGGAGGCACAACATCTTTGCTCAATAAAGCCTCGATTATTCCACTACTCTCGTCTTTGTGGTAATTGATAGTGCATCAATTTATTGAGCAAAGATTTTTGAAACGATGGATCTCCGCATCAAGCCTGATCGCCTGCAGCTGAGCCCTCAAGCAGCCAATGCTCCGTCTGCTTTTGACCACTGGCTAGCCTGCTTCAAAAGCTACCTCCAAACATCCGCTGAGGAACCCTTGGACGCGCAGAAGCTCCAAGTCCTTTATTCACGGGTGAGCCCTGACATTTTCCTCTCATCCGGGATGGGCCCACTTACTCCGATGCAATGGAACTCCTGAAGGGTCATTACGTTCGACCAGTCAATCAACAATACGCCAGGCACCTCCTGTCCATGAGATAGCAACTCCCCGGTGAGTCCCTAGACGATTTCTGGCATGCCCTGCACATCCTGGGGAGGAACTGTAACTTCCAGGCTGCTTGGGCAGTCCAGCACACATAACTTTTAATCCAAGACGCTTTCGTTATGGGCATGAGGTCTGCGTACGTCCGCCAGCGCCTATTGGCAGGGAGTACGCTTGATCTTGCGGGAACCAGGCAGCTCGTGAACTCATTAACAGTGGCCTCCTGTAACATCCAGTCGTACGCCCCCGACCGCACAGCACCCTCGTGGGTATCGTGGGCCCCACCAGCTACCGACTCTAGCTCACCGCAAGCCTGCGCCGCGCGGCAGTCAGCCAACCCCGGGGGGCCCAAATGCTATTTTTGCGGGCAGAACCCCTGGCAGCGCTGCCCGGCGCAGAGCACAACCTGCAACAGATGCGGAAAGAAGGGACACTTTGTTTCTGTGTGCTAGGCCCGGTTGGTCGCCGCTGTTCCTACGCCCAGCTTTCCTACACCCCCCACGTGCGATCCAGGGGCGCCGCCATTTTCCCCCTCGCAAGCCACGTGTGGCCCGTGGGCGCCGCCATCTTCAATGCAGCCCGCCTTTTGCGCCCCGTGGGCGCCGCCATCTTCGGTGCCATTTTGGACGGCGCCTCAGGACCCCTGCTCGTCTGGAATCTCGCCTGGCCGTTCATCGCCTGCCGCTACCTCCACCACCACTGACCAGCCTGGAGCCTCCCAGTATCTGCCGCAAATCGCCTCGACCACCCTGGACCAGTCTTGGCCGCGCAACCTCACGACCGCAACAACAATGGTGTAAATCGATGGGCACATGACTCCTGCCTTTTTGACTCTGGGAGCACAGAGAGCTTCATCCACTCCATGACGGTAAGGCGCTGCTCCCTCGCTGTACACCCCAGAAAATCTCCCTGGCCTCCGGATCCCATTCCGTGCAAATCCGGGGGTACTGCATCGCGACCCTCACTGCCTGGCGTCCTCCCCCACCTCTGCGCTGCCCTGTTACTCTGCCTGGACTTCCAGTGCCATCTCCAAAGCTTAACCCTAAAATTCGGCAGTCCCCTACCTCCTTCACCATATGCGGCCTCACAACTCTTAAGGTCGATCCACCTTCCTTGTTTGCGATCCTCACTCCGGATTGCAAACCTGTTGCCACCAGGAGCAGACAGTACAGTGCCCAGGACAAGACCTTCATCAGGTCGGAGGTCCAACGGCTCCTGCGGGAAGGCATCATTGAGGCCAGCAACAGCCCCTGGAGAGCCCAAGTGGTAGTAGTAAAGACTGGGGAGAAGCACAGGATGGTCATTGACTACAGTCAGACCATCAATCGGTACACGCAGCTCGACGCGTACCCCCTCCCACGCTTATCTGACATGGTCAATCAGATCTGCTCAGTATCGGGTCTTTTCCACAGTGGACCTGAAGTCTGCCTACCACCAGCTTCCCATCCGCCCGGAGGACCGCCAATGCACTGCGTTCAAAGCTATCACTTCCTTAGGGTTCCCTTTGGCATCACTAATGGGGTCTCAGTCTTCCAGCGAGAGATGGACCGAATGTTTGACCGGTACAGACTGCAGGCCACCTTCCCGTACCTAGACAACATCACCATCTGCGGCCACGATCAGCAGGGCCACGACACTAACCTCCTAAATTTCTCCAGACCGCCAAGCTCCTTAATCTCACATACAATAAGGAGAAGTGCGTGTTCCGCACCAACCACTTAGCCATCCTTGGCTATGTCGTAGAAAATGGAGTTCTAGGGCCTGACCCCGACCGCATGCGCCCCCTCATGGAACTCCCCCTCCCCCACTGCCCCAAGGCCCTGAAACGATGCCTGGGGTTTTTCTCCTACTATGCCCTGTGGGTCCCTAACTATGCGGACAAGGCCCGCCCACTCATTCAGTCCACAGTTTTTCCCCTGACGGCTGAGGCCCGCCAGGCCTTCAACCGCATCAAGGCAGACATCACAAAGGCCACGATGCACGCGGTCGACGAATCCCTACCCTTCCAGGTTGAGAGCGATGCATCGGACGTGGCTCTGACCGCCACCCTCAACCACGCGGGCAGGCCCGTGGCCTTCTTTTCCCGCACCCTCCATGTCTCTGAAATTGGGCACTCTGTCGAAAAGGAGGCCCAAACCATTGTGGAAGCTGTGCGGCATTGGAGGCATTACCTGGCCGGCAGGAGATTTACTCTCCTCACTGACCAACGGTCGGTTGCCTTCATGTTCAATAACACACAGCGGGGCAAGATCAAAAACGATACGATCTTGAGGTGGAGGATCGAGCTCTCCACCTATAATTACGAGATTTTGTATCACCCCGGGAAGCTCAACGAGCCCCCTGACGCCCTATCCCGCAGTACATGTGCCAGCGCACAAGTGGACCGACTCCGGGCTCTCCACGATGGCCTCTGCCACCCGGGGGTCACCCGATTCTTCCATTTCATCAAGGCCCGCAATCTGCCCTACTCCATTGAGGAGGTCAAGACTGTCACCAGAGACTGCCCGGTCTGCACAGAGTGCAAGTCGCACTTCTACTGGCCAGATCGAGCGCACCTGGTGAAGGCTTCCCGCCCTTTTCAGCGCCTCAGCATGGACTTCAAAGGGCCCCTCCCCTCCACCGACCGCAACACATACTTTCTGAACGTGGTCGATGAGTACTCCCGGTTCCCTTTCGCTATCCCATGCCCCAAAATGGCTTCTGCCACGGTCATTAAAGCCCTCCACAGTATCTTCACTCTGGTCGGTTTCCCCACCTACGTCCATAGCGATCGGGGATCCTCCTTTACGAGTGATGAGCCCCGTCAGTTTCTGCTCAGCAAGGGCATTGCTACAACCCCTGGGGAAACGGGCAGGTGGAGAGGGCAAATGGGACGGTCAGAAGGGCGTCCTGCTGGCCTTGCGGTCTAAAAATCTCCCGGTCTCCCGCTGGCAGGAGGTCCTCCCCGACGCGCTCCACTTCATCCAATCGCTCCTCTGCACCGCGACTAACGAAACCCCCCATGAACGTCTCTTTGCCTTCCCCCAGAAGTCACCTCCAGGGTCTCGCTCTCAACATGGCTGACAGCTCCTGGACCCGTCCTCCTTTGGAAGCACATGTGGACGCATAAGTCAGACCCTTTGGTCGAAAGGGTCCACTTCCTACACGCGAACCCGCAGTACGCCTACGCCCCGACGGGCGCCAGGACACAGTCTCCCTCTGGGACCTGGCACCCGTTGGATCCCCACCCACGGCCCCCGGCCCGACACCCCTCCATTCCCCCCTCCGGTTGCCTCATTCACCCCTGCGCCACTCACCCTCCCCCAGCGAACCTCACCGCAGCCCCCACACCAGGAGGATCCGTCCTCCCACTGGTTCCACTCAGGGGTGACGAAGACGAGGCCAACACGCTCCAGGAGTCACAGGCGCCCACATCACCACCAGGACTGAGGCGATCACAGAGGAGGATCAAGGCCCCCGACAGACTGAACTTGTAAAAAAAAAAATTTCCCCCCCCACCCCCCCGCGCCGGACTCTTTTTTAACAGAGGGTGAATGTGGTAGTCACCACGAGCTGTATTATATGTATTACGGTAAGACACATATACTAGAGGTATGGGTAAATCCCTGCCTGCTGGCTCCGCCCAGTAGGCGGAGTATAAATGTGTGTGCTCGCTGGTGCTGCAGCCATTCTGGTGGCATCTACAGGAGGCACAACATCTTTGCTCAATAAAGCCTTGATTATTCCACTACTCTCGTCTTTGTGGTAATTGATAGTGCATCAGGCTGAATGAGCTGTTTCGGTGCTTTAAGTTCTATGTAGATCCCATAACAAAAACATAACTTGTGATATTAAAATGGTAAAACTCAGTGAGATAATCGCCCCCATTTGTCAGGAGGCACATTGGCAAACCGGTCAATTATGTGTAGAAGTTACAGAGGTAAGTAGGTCTACTTGTTGCAAGTGGCTCCAAATTCCTGTTTCTTTTATTTGTTGGATGCCTTGGGTTTTTAATCCTTTGTTCTTGTGCCTGGTTTATAATGGTGCTGTACCTGCATTTCTTTTTAACCACTTATCGTGTACTTGCATTCATGTGCGGATTGCAAAAGTCTCACGTGAGTTCAGAAATAGAGAACTGTTTGGGATTTCCATCAAATTTACTATGACGCTGACAGGTCAGTTTGTATAACTGTGCAGCAGGCAATACAGGATCATGCACTGTGCGTACTTCCATACTGACACCATTTGGCTCTGGATTATTTTGCTGATTGAAAAATGTTAATTATAAGACTCAAAATTATATATTTTTCATATATTAGCCATTCTGTTGGCTTGGGCTGATTTCTGCTCATGAAAGCAACCTTACCTTGTCCAGATGTTGCCAGTTCGAAGAGGTGACCTTCCTCATCTGCACCCCACAGGAGCCTTTTATCAGCAGCAGGCAGCTGATAGGATTCGGGACTGGTTTTACTCCAGCGGGTGACATATAAATTGGCAGCTTAGCGGAGAATGGGGATTTTGAGTCCTTGGAACAACAGAAGAGAAAACAAGAAGTCATTCGTTATTAATATAGGAAATTCAGAACATGGATAATCCTTTCAGCTTTAATGTTAATCTGCCACTTGGGTAGATCATGATGATTTGTATCTTAACTCCATTTATCCACATTTGTTCCATGAGCATTAGTACAGATGCTGAACAAGAAATTCCCAATCTCGGTTTTGTGTTTCCATTGACCTGGCCTCAACAGTTTCTTGAAGGCCAGGTCCCCAATTTCAACTATTGTTTGCATGAAGAAGCTTCCTGATGTCATTGCTCAATGGGCTCGCTCCAATTTTAAATGCATGCCTCTTTTGTTCGATCCTCCCCCGCCAGGGGGAAATATTCTCTCCATCTACACTGTCAAACGTACTAAACATCTTGGGCAGAATTTTACAGCCCTTCTCGCCAGCCGATTTTCCAGTTCCAACGAAGTCAATGGGCTTTTGAACAGCTCGCCGCAATTTCAGGCCCCGTCCCTACCTGGACGGGACCAAAAAACTCCACCCCTCCATTCGATCAACACTAATCTTCTACACTCAAGGAATACAAGCTTAAAGTGTGAAATCTTTCCTCATTATTTAACCCTTTTAGCCCTGTTACTATTCCAGTAAATCTGCAGAACTACACTCTACTCACAGTTACATTATGAGATTGGTTTGGCTTTCTATGTTGCCACTTTAATTGAAAAATCAGTCCCTATATAGATAAATGGATGGATCTTTACAGAATGATTAAAGTCACGATCATAACTTTTTGCATTCTATTGTTAGGAGATAACTGAGTTCCCTCATTTTACTCTGACTGTCGGTATACTAAAGAAAGAACTTGCATTTGTGTTTCTAATTTCCAATTTACTTTGTCAAATGAATGGTTATAAGTGTACAAAGACTATGTACAGTGTTTTAACTCCCATTCAATTCTTGGTGGATTCGAAGAGTTGATAAGCTTGAGGTACGGGAGGGATGCGCTGCCGGTGGGACCAGAGAATCCTGCCACCAGTGAACGAACGGAGAATTACGCACAATAGCTAGTTTTTCCAAGAACAGGTCGCTAGCCTGTTGTCAGAAGCCAATAGCCTGAGGGGAGCCACTCCCCATGAAGCATGATTGACGAGGAGTCTCTCCCGCTCTTACTGCCTGTCAGTTGCATGTATTGGAGGGATTATGTGGGTTGATACTGAACCATTATGAATGCACCTTCCTTGGCCATAAAGTCCTGGGGTGGGACTCAAACCTGGAGCTTCTGACTCAGAGGCAAGAACACTACCCACTCTGGTGCAAGACCTCCAGTATTTGCCTTCACCTGTATCCAAATTTGATGGACTCAAAACTCAGAGGTTGTGTGGGCAAAGGGTGATGGAGTGAAATTTTGAACTCCAACCAGGATACAAAAGCTTGCACTAAAAATGTTACAGCTATTTATAATCACGCACATGCATTGCATAATGAAATTAGCTCCCTGAATATTACAATGATAAGAACACGGACATTTTATAACATTGAAAGTGGATTGGCTGATTGGAATATCTTGATTCACACAGGCGATATGAATCTCAAAATTAATAATTTCAGCATGATAGGACCTAATTTCCCACTTGTGAATGAATAATTTCTTTTTTTTGGATCAGATCACAGATTCTACGTCCAGAAAGCACTTTGGGAGCATGTTGCTATATTAAAACTTTCTTCATGGATTGTTGCAAAGATAATAATGTAAAATTGTGTTAGGAACCTTCTATTTTGTTGCAGTATTTGGTGGGCGAGTGCTGAAAAATGAATTTGTGCTGAAATATTGCACAATTTACAATTTAGGAGCTGTTTAGATCGCTGTGAGATAATACACTTTCAGTATTACAATTTCCACCTCCTAACTGATATAATGTTAGAATGACAAACCGGATTTCACTGTAACGAATATTAATTTTTGCTTTAAATAATCATTCAAAGTAAGTAATTTTACTTGTCCATAAATCTGTCCCGATTAGAATGTAGAAGTACAATTGTTTGCCATATATTAGGCACATTATTTGCTTCAAATTCATATTCATGAGTATTCTTCTCAAGTGGCAATAAAAATGTTAGCTGGAAGTAAATTTGGCTTCATTCTATTTCAAAACATTTGCCGCTGAACTGTTAAAGACACTATCAAACCAAATATATTTATAATAATGATGATATGCTGGGGAATCCCTCTCAGAAGTTCCCTCGTAAGGGTTCACCCCACAATGGCCTTGAAGAGCTACCTTCCTCTAGACAACTGCGCAGGGCTGGGAACCATCTGACAAAGTGATTTAAATCATTAACTTCAGGTGGTTCTGCCAGTGATAGTTACTCTGAAAGAGTTAGACGGAATAAAAACTTCTAACTCGGTAGTAACTATTTTTAAAAATCCAGACCCAGTCTTGCACAGGACACCCCTCCTCCAGGTGACCCACCACACCATCCCACCCCACACCTGACCGACCCCCACCAGCTCGACCACACCTAACCACCTCCCCCTGACCCAATCCCACCTCACCCAAGCTGACCCTATCCAACCCGGCCCAACCTGACGCACCCAACACTCCCTCCCAGTGCGATCCTGTATGACCGCCTCCCCAACCCCCACAACTAGGTCTGAACCCCCCCCCCCCCCCCCCCCCCCGTAAACTTTAAAATTTACCTGCTCCCTGCATATTGTTCTTTTAAACCTTTACGGCAGCTACTACTGTAAAAAGGGGGAATGACTTAACTGCCTGCACTCTGATCCTGCCAGGGGAGAGCTTATCTGCTCCTGCCCCACGCCGCCCGAGTATGGAAGGTTGGGCGAGATAGGAGCTTAGAAATCCCAGTGCAGGAAAGCCAGGTGAGAGAGGCAATCTGCCAGAGATTGCCACTCTATAGAAGTTGCAAACCAAGGAAACAGGACACAGGTAGATTGAGTGTATTTCAACAGAACTTCAACACAAATTTACACACATCCCCACTGCCTCACACGCTGTCCTTTGAGGACTGGTGGAGTCCTCTGTTCAAAGAATCCAGAGAAAGGAATCATAATATTAAAATAGACCAGGCCATTTCAGGAGAGAAATTAGGAAGTCCATGCCCTTACAAAAAAGTAGTGGACATCTGGAACTCGTTCTTCCTCAAAAGGCAGCAAATGCTCGGTCAATGACAGTTCCAGGACTGAGAGTTTTGTTGGTCAAGAGTATCCAGGGATCATGGGGCAAAAGCACATATGTGGAGTTGAGATACAGGTCAACCATGATCAAATCAAATGGCAGAGCAGGAGCTGAGTGGCCATCTTGTGAAACTATCTTCCTAACAGTGTCCTCCTTAAGTGCTCTCAGCTTCGCCTGCACTTATCATAGCCACGTCCTTGACGTCATCAGCAAACATTAGATAATGCAACACCTTTCCATAAAAATGGAACAAAAACAGATTCATCTGGAAATCCAGACTTCATATCCTCCAAACTGTAATTACTCTTGATAATTTATTGTCCTCCGTGTGGAACGAAGGTACAATGTGACCGCGTAATTTTTTTAAAAATTATTGCTTTAGACGTGAGCTGTGAGCAGCGAATATGATGTAAATAAAAAAGAGAAGAAAATGTCAATATCGTTTTGTTCCCTTCTTAATTTGTCTTTCCCCGTGTATCGCTATTTCACAAAACATGAAGCCTGCACAGTTAGATCACTGTCAGACTGGCCGGAATTTTTCACTGAGGCGGTGGTCCTGCTCTCCGCTGATAAGTCAGCGGCGTGTCCACCTCCGCAAAGCTGCATGGTCACAACCTGATTTTACAGCTGTCTGGCTGTGAAAGTTGTGGCTTCTGTCACCATCTGGGAACAAGTCCTGCCTCCAAGGACTGATTGGCCTGCAGCTCTCCATTCTTAGCAGCGCCACTGGTGAGTGGTGGCCACTGCTGGGACTGCAGCCAGCTCCCGCACTGAGGAGCAGCATGGAGGCCGGACTGCCAGGTAAATGGGACGGTTTTGCGTCAGGCAGGTACCGACGAGGGTGGATGATGATTGATTGATTGGTTGACTGATATTAATTGTCACATATACCAAAGTACAGTGAAAAGTATTTTTCTGCAGCCAAAGGAACGTACATAGTACGTACATAATAGACAAAAGAATAATCGACAGAGTACATTGTCAAATGGTACATCAACAGATATTGATTGGTTACAGTGCGGAATAAGGGGCAAACAAGAGCAACATAGGGCGTCTGACAGGGAACAGATCAGTCCGAGGGAGAGTCATTGAGGAGTCTAGTAACTGTGGAGAAGAAGCTGTTCCTATGTCTGGATGTGCGAGTCTTCAGACTTCTGTACCTTCTGCCTGATGGTAGGGTCTGATAGAGGGAAAGCCTGGGTGTGAGGGGTCTGTGACGGAAGCCACGAATGGTAGGCCAGTTTGCGGGGGCGGGGGGGGGGGGGGGGGGGGTGGAAATAATTAGGGGTAGCAATTACCTTTGGAGGAGGCCTCTATGATGCACAAGGTGCCTGAATAGGAGGGACTCCCTGAGCCTGTAGTCAGGCCGCGAGGGAGCAACTAGTGGCCCACATGGCGTGGGCACCGCACCCGCTGGTAAAATACCAACAGTGGCAGGAGGTGCCCCTTAAGTCATCTTTAATTGAGCCACCTGGTATCAACCCTGCTGCTAGTAAAAGGTCAGTGGAGATTCTAGTGTCTGGATGTGGGCCTGGTGCTTTAAACAATGGCAGGTGCCTAATGTATTCTCAAACAAAATATCAAACGTGCAATCGATCGGTAAAAATAAAGCTAAACATATGGGAATATATGCGTTGTAGCACACTTTTGCAGTTAACTTCTGCTTTGTACTCACTGTGATGACAGTCTTCAACCTGTAGAAGTACTTTCAGTTGTCTTGTAATTATTTTCTTGCAGAATAAGATCGGAGTATAAAGATGGAATGTCCTCAGATGTTTCAGTAATTGCATAAGATAGTCTCAAGGCAGCCTTTTCACACAGAAGACAGAGTTTACATTGTTAGAACATAGAACATTACAGCGCAGTACAGGCCCTTCAGCCCACGATGTTGCGCCGACCTGTGAAACCACTCTAAAGCCCATCTACACTATTCCCTTATCGTCCATATGTCTATCCAATGACCATTTGAATGCCCTTAGTGTTGGCGAGTCCACTACTGTTGCAGGCAGGGCATTCCACGCCCTTACTACTCTCTGAGTAAAAAACCTACCTCTGGCATCTGTCTTATATCTATCTCCCCTCAATTTAAAGCTATGACCCCTCGTGCTAGACATCACCATCTGAGGAAGAAGGCTCTCACTGTCCACCCTATCCAATCCTCTGATCATCTTATATGCCTCAATTAAGTCACCTCTTAACCTTCTTCGCTCTAACAAAAACAGCCTCAAGTCCCTCAGCCTTTCCTCATAAGATCTTCCCTCCATCCCAGGCAACATTCTGGTAAATCTCCTCTGCACCCTTTCCAATGCTTCCACATCCTTCCTATAATGCGGCGACCAGAATTGCACGCAATACTCCAAATGCGGCCGCACCAGAGTTTTGTACAGCTGCAATATGACCTCATGGCTCCGAAACTCAATCCCTCTACCAATAAAAGCTAACACACCGTACACCTTCTTAACAACCCTCTCAACCTGGGTGGCAACTTTCAGGGATCTATGTACATGGACACCGAAGTATCTCTGCTCATCCACACTGCCAAGAATCTTACCATTAGCCCAGTACTCTGTCATAGAATTTACATAGAAGGAGGCCATTCGTCCCATCAAGTCTGCACCGGCTCTTGGAGAGAGCACCCTACCCAAGGTCAACACCTCCATCCTATCCCCATAAATCAGTAACTGCACCCAGCACTAAGGGGAATTTTGGATACTCAGGGCACTTTATCATGGCCAATCTACCTAACCTGCACATCTTTGCACTGTGGGAGGAAGCCGGAGCACCCGGAGGAAACCCACGCACACACGGGGAGGATGTGCAGACTCCGCACAGACAGTGACCCAAGCCGGAATCGAACCTGGGACCCTGGAGCTGTGAAGCAATTGTGCTATCCACAATTCTACCGTGCTGCCCTGGGCTGTCTTCCTGTTATTCCTTCCAAAATGAATCACCTCACACTTTTCTGCATTAAACTCCATTTGCCACCTCTCAGCCCAGCGCTGCAGCTTATCTATGTCCCTCTGTAACTTGTAACATCCGTCCGCACTGTCCATAACTCCACCGACTTTAGTGTCATCTGCAAATTTACTCACCCATCCTTCTACGCCCTCCTCCAGGTCATTTATAAAAATGACAAACAGCAGTGGCCCCAAAACAGATCCTTGTGGTACACCACTAGTAACTGGACTCCAGTCTGAACATTTCCCATCAACCACCACCCTTTGTCTTCTTCCAGCTAGCCAATTTCTGATCCAAACTGCTAAATCACCCCAAGTCCCATGCCTCCGTATTTTCTGCAGTAGCCTACCGTGGGGAACTTTATCAAACGCTTTACTGAAATCCATATACACCACATCAACTGCTTTACCCTCATCCACCTGTTTGGTCACCTTCTCAAAGAACTCAATAAGGTTGATGGAGAATCCCGTTCCATGTATCTCACATCACCTCTCATGTCCTTCTTTAAATTTTCCTCCACTTACTTATCCATTCATCCCCACAGCCTCCCTTGACAATCCATTCCACATAATAGCTCGTTTCTACATATAGCAGTTAAACCTAAAATGTTTTTCAACCACCCTCTTCTGAATTTGAGGCTATACCCTCTTTTAGCAAGTGTGACCATGTTACACATTCTGATGTTTGTCTCATCCAGCAGGTTAGAATATTGAATGGTCCTGCAAGATCATGATCTGAGCTTTCTCTTCTCTAGTGTAAACATTCCCAGCTCCTTCATCCTCTCCGAAACACTCAAGACCCCAATCCCAATTATCGTATCAATTTGATTGCCCTTCATTGTGCCCTCTCCACTGCTTTTATGCCCTCCCTATTTTGGTGACCAGGACACCAGGCAGAACACCACATTCAGTGAAACTTCAGAATCATTTTGATATTTGTGATCTATTGAACATACAGAGCCGAAGGAGGCCATTCGGCCCATTGAGTCTGCACCGACCCATTTAAGCCCTCGGGCAGCACGGTAGCATAGTGGTTAGCACAATTGCTTCACAGCTCCAGGGTCCCAGGTTCGTTTCCCAGCTGGGTCACTGTTTGTGTGGAGTCTGCACGTTCTCCCTGTGTCAGCGTGGGTTTCCTCCGGGTGGTCCGGTTTCCTCCCACAGTCCAAAGATGTGCGGGTTAGGTGGATTGGCCATGTTAAATTGCCCTTAGTGTCCAAAAAGGTTAAGTGTGGGTTACTGGGTTTCGGGGATAGGGTAGATATGTGGGCTTGAGTAGGGTGCTCTTTGTAAGGGCCGCTGCAGACTCGATGGAGCGAATGGCCTCCTTCTGCACTGTAAATTCTATACTTCCACCCTCTCCCCGTAACCCAATAACCCCTCCTAACCTTTTTGGTCACTAAGGGCAATTATCATGCCCAATCCACCTAACCTGCACGTCTTTGGACTGTGGGAGGAAACCAAAGCACCCAGCAATGCATTCTATGCTCGGTTCGAGCAGGAAACCAACGATCCCGCTGTCGAGTGCCCCAGAAGCCCACAACACGCCCATACCCACCATCACAGCTTCCGAAGTCAGATCGGCTTTCCTGAAAGTGAACCCTCGGAAGGCGATGGGGCCGGACGGGATCCCTGGTCATGCATTCAGAGCCTGCGCAGACCAGCTGGCGGATGTGTTGGTGAACATCTTTAACCTGTCCCTACACCGCTCCGAGGTCCCCACCTGCTTCAAGAAGACCACCATCATACTGGTGCCAAAGAAGAACCAGGCAACGTGCCTCAATGACTACCATCCTGTGGCCCTGACTTCAGTTGTAATGAAGTGCTTCGAGAGGTTGGTCATGAAGCGCATCACCTTCATACTCCCAGAATGCCTTGATCCACTGCAATTCGCATACCACCGCAACCAGTCCACAGCAGATGCCATCTCCCTGGCCCTACACTCATGCCTAGAGCATCTCAACAACAAGGACTCCTACATCAGACTTCTATTTATTGACTGCAGCTTGCCTTCAACACCATAATCCTAGCCAAGCTCATATCAAAGCTCCAAAACCTAGGACTTAGCTCCTCACTCTGTAACTTTCTGACCCACAGACCACAATCGATAAGAATGAACAACAACACCTCCTCCATGCGGTGGTATGGATTAGGGATATTGAGGTACCCTGGGATGCCGAGAGGCTATTGGTAGATAGACACTGGATCCCGATTGGATCAGTCGCCTGCTGGCTCCACCCAGTAAGGCGGAGTATAAGAGCCCGGGTTCTCCCAGCAGCCGCATTCTGTAACTGTGCTGCTGGGGAACAAGTCTGCGTAATAAAGCCATCGTTCGACTCCTTCTCATCTCGTCTTGTGAGTGATTGATTGTGCTACAATTTATTATGCAAACTTTTAAGGACATGGAGCTCCGAATCATGCCGAAGTATCTGCGAATCAGCCCCCACGCGGCAAACGCAGCGGCCACTTTTAAACATTGGTTAGCGTGTTTTCAGGGATACCTCCGAACAGCCCCCGGCACACCTACAGAGGAACAGAAAATCCAGGTCCTGCATGCCAGGGTGAGCCCTGATATCTACACGCTTATAGAGGATGCGGAAGATTTCCCGACGGCGATCGCGATGCTAATAGGAATCTACGTTCGGCCCGTCAACCAGGTCTACGCACGCCACCAGCTTGCGACGAGACGGGAGATCCCCGGGGAATCGCTGGACGAATTCTACAATGCGCTGTTAATACTGAGGAGAAACTGCAACTGCCCATCGGTTGCGGCTAATGAACACACAGAGCTGCTGGTCCGAGATGCGTTCGTGGCAGGTATGCTTTCATCCCAAATTCGCCAGCGATTGCTTGAAAGAGACACACTAGTCCTCAAAGAGGCACGGGCCCTCGCGGCCTCGTTTGATGTGGCGTCACAGAACGCCCGTGCCTACGCCCGCGACCGCGCGGCAGCCCCTTGGGCACCATGGACCCCCGCCGCGACCGAACCCCAGGGGCCCCCCACCCTGCAGGCCTGCGCTGGCAGAGCGGCAGATCACCCGGGGGGGGGGCCCCGCTGCTACTTTTGCGGGCAGGGGAAACACCCCAGGATGCGCTGCCCGGCCCGCTCGCCCCTCTGTAAAGGGTGCGGGAAAAAGGAGCATTTCGACGCTGTGTGCCAGGCCCGGGGGGTATCTGCAATCTCCGGGGTAGAACCCCAAACTCAACCTCCCCAGCGATCCATGTGCGGCCAACAGGCGCCGCCTTCTTGGGTCCCGGACTCCACATGGGAGGGTTGGGCGCCGTCATTTTGTGCCCCCCCGGCAATGTGCGATCCATGGGCGGTGCCATCTTGCCCACCCCCCGACCGTGTGCGTCAGCCTTATCATCTTGGCTGACGTCTAAGGACCCCAGGATGGATGGCCACACAGGGCCTGAAGAAATGACGACTGGCTTTGGTGACCCTGGACCAGTCGCGGCCCCGAACGCTCCGAACAGCATCAACAACGATATTCGTAAACAGGTACGAGATGCCCTGCCTGATCGACTCTGGGAGCACTGAGAGTTTTGTACATCCTGATACGGTAAGACACTGTTCCCTTCCGATCCACCCAAGTAATCAAAAAAAAATTCTGACAGCGGGGTCCCATTCGGTAGAGATAAAAGGGTTCTGCATCGCGAACCTCACGGTGCAGGGGAGGGAGTTCAAAAACTACCGGCTGTACGTCCTTCCCCACCTCTGTGCTGCCACACTCCTGGGATTGGATTTTCAGTGTAATCTCCAGAGTTTAACGTTTAAATTTGGCGGCCCTATACCCCCACTCACTATCTGCAGCCTCGCGACCCTCAAGGTCGATCCGCCTTCCCTGTTCGCGAACCTCACCACGGATTGCAAACCAGTCGCCACTAGGAGCAGACGGTACAGCGCCCAGGACCGATCTTTTATCCGGTCAGAAGTCCAGCGGCTGCTGAAGGAAGGCATAATTCAGGCCAGCAATAGTCCCTGGAGAGCCCAGGTGGTAGTTGTAAAGACCGGGGAGAAGCAGAAGATGGTCGTAGACTATAGTCAAACCATCAATAGGTACACACAGCTGGATGCGTACCCTCTCCCCCACATATCCAACATGGTCAATCGGATTGCACAGTACAAGGTCTTTTCCACTGTGGACCTTAAGTCCGCCTACCACCAGCTCCCCATCCGCCCGAGCGACCGAAAATACACGGCTTTTGAAGCAGATGGGCGGCTCTCTCATTTTTTAAGGATTCCATTCGGCGTCACAAACGGGGTCTCGGTCTTCCAACGGGAGATGGACCGAATGGTTGATCAGTACGGGTTGCGGGCCATGTTCCCGTATCTCGACAACGTCACCATCTGCGGCCACGACCAGCAGGACCACGACGCCTACCTCCGCAAATTCCTCCAGACCGCAAAAGCCCTGAATCTCACATGCAACAAAGAAAAATGTGTGTTTAGCACCGACCGTCTAGCCAGCCTTGGCTATGTTCTGCGAAATGGAGTTATAGGCCCCGACCCCGAACGCATGCACCCCCTCATGGGTTCCCCCTCCCCCACTGCTCCAAGGCCCTGAAACGCTGCCTGTGCTTCTCTTATTACGCCCAGTGGGTCTCGAACTACGCGGACAAGGCCCGTCTGCTAATCCAATCCACGGTTTTCCCCCTGTCGACAGAGGCCCGCCAGGCCTTCAGCCGCACCAAAGCGGATATCGCAAAGGCCACGATGCACGCAATCGACGAGTACCTCCCCTTCCAAGTCGAGAGCGACGCGTCTGACGTAGCTCTGGCGGCCACCCTCAACCAAGCGGGCAGACCCGTGGCCTTTTTTTTCACGCACCCTCCACGCTTCAGAAATCCACCACTCCTCAGTGGAAAAGGAGGCCCAGGCCATCGTGGAAGCTGTGCGGCATTGGAGGCATTACCTGGTCGGTAGGAGATTCACTCTCCTCACTGACCAACGGTCGGTTGCCTTCATGTTCAATAATGCACAGCGGGGCAAGATCAAGAACGACAAGATCTTGTGGTGGAGGATAGAACTCTCCACCTATAACTATGAGATCTTGTATCATCCCAGAAAGCTGAACGAGCCTTCCGATGCTCTATCTCGCGGCACGTGTGCCAACGCACAAGTGGACCGTCTCCGAACCCTCCATGAGGACCTCTGCCACCCGGGGGTCACTCGGTTCTATCACTTCGTGAAGACCCGAAACCTGCCCTACTCCATCGAGGAGGTCAGGACCGCCAACAGGAACTGCCAGATCTGCGCAGAGTACAAGCCGCATTTCTACAGGCCAGATAACGCGCACCTGATAAAGGTTTCCCGTCATTTTGAGCACCTCAGCCTGGACTTCAAAGGCCCCCTCCCTTCCACCGATCGCAACACGTACTTCCTCAACGTGATTGACGAATGCTCCCGGTTCCCATTCGCCATCCCCTGTCCCGACCTGACCGCGGCCACCGTCATTAGAGCCCTCGGCACCATCTTTACACTGTTCGGTTTCCCCGCCTACATACATAGCGATAGGGGGTACTCTTTCATGAGCGACGAACTGCGTCAATTCCTGCTCAGCAAGGGTATCGCCTCGAGCAGGACGACCAGTTACAACCCCCGGGGGAACGGTCAGGTAGAGAGGGAGAACGGAACGGTCTGGAAGACCGTCCTACTGGCCCTGCGGTCCAGAAGTTTCCCAGTTTCCCACTGGCAGGAAGTCCTCCCGGATGCTCTCCACTCCATCCGGTCGCTGCTCTGTACAACAACGAATCAAACACCTCACGAACACCTCCTTGTCTTCCCTCGGAAGTCCTCCTCCGGAACGTCACTTCCGACCTGGCTGGCAGCCCTGGGACCCATCCTGCTCCGAAAGCATGTGCGGACGCACAAACCGGACCCGTTGGTCGAGAGCGTTCATCTCCTCCACGCGAACCCTCAATACGCCTATGTGGCGTACCCCGACGGCCGACAGGACACAGTCACCCTGCGGGACCTGGCACCCGCTGGAGCCCCGCACACACACCCCAACACCAGTGACCAACTCCGGAGACACACATACCCCCCCAACACCGATCACCCCCTCCCTCCCGCCGGCGCACCCCACAGCCGCCCCCTTACAGGGTGGATCGGTCCTTCCCCCGGCCCCAAATAGGGATATTGGTGCACAACAAGGCATCGCGACGCTCCCAGAGACAACGAGGCCGGAACCTGCACCTGCATCACCACCGGGGCTAAGACGATCGGCGAGGATGACCAGGGCACCCATCCGACTCATCAAATCTGTATAATGAAACATGAAATGCCTCTGTAAATAATTTTTTTTGCTTTGGTTGCCCAGTAAAAGCGGCATTGTAAGTAGTTAATATCGGAGCATAGCCACCGTGTTAGCGGCATCCTAGGTACTGACTCTGGAAACCCCTACCACCATATGGCCTACTACCCCGCCGGGATCTTTTTTAACAAGGGGTGAATGTGGTAGTATGTATTTGGGGTATTAAGGTACCCTGGGATGCCGAGAGGCTATTGGCAGATAGACACTGGATCCCGATTGGATCAGCCGCCTGCTGGCTCCACCCAGCAAGGCGGAGTATAAGAGCCCGGGTTCTCCCAGCAGCCGCATTCTGTAACTGTGCTGCAGGGGAACAAGTCTGCATAATGAAGCCATTGTTCGACTCCTTCTCATCTTGTCTCGTGAGTGATTGATTGTGCTACACTCCACAATAGTCCTCAATACCAGGGTCCCGCAATGCTGCGTACTTAGCCCCATACTATACTCCCTGTGCACACACAAATGCGTGGGAAAATTTGGTTCCAACTCCATCTACAAGTTTGCTGATGATACGACCATAGTGGGCCGGATCTTGAATAACGATGAGTCAGAATACAGGAGGGAGATAGAGAACCTAGTGGAGTGGTGCAGCGACAACAATCCATCCCTCGGACTTCCGGTTACTGTGATGCGGAGCTAAGCCGCACATTTCGGCAGCTCCCGCTAGAACGGACTTTTGGGCTCTCCGGAGGAGCCCCAATGGAACTTTTTTTGATCGAATCCCGTGTGGGAAGGTGAAGTAAGGTCCCCCCTTCCATCGTGTATGGAGGGGACTAGAAGTGGAGGGACAAAAAAAGAAGCTTTGGAGCAGCGGCAGAAACGAGGGGGAGAAAACAAGATGGCAGAGGGCGGAGATCGAGTAGCATGGGGGCCAGACCAGCAGGAGTTTCTCAGGCGCTGCGTGGAGGAGCTTAAAAAGGAGGAGCGGGCGCCAATGCTGTTGGCGATCGAGGGGCTGATGGCGATCCAGAAGGCCCAGGCGGTAGAGCTCCGAGAGGCGAAGGAAAAAACTAATGAGAACAAGGATGAGATCTTGGGCCTGGCGGTGAAGATGCATGAGGCGCTGCACAAGCGGTGGGCCAAGAGATTCAAAGTCCTGGAGAACAGGTCGCGGAGGAAGAATCGCCGGATTCTGGGTCTCCCCGAAGGAGTGGAGGGGGCTGATGCTGGGGTGTATGTGAGCACGATGCTCCATTCGCTGATGGGTGCGGAGGCCTCTCCGAGCCCCCTGGAGCTAGAAGGAGCTCACCGGGTCCTGGCGAGGAGACCCAAGGCTGGCGAGCCGCCAAGGGCGATAGTGGTGAGGTTCCATTGTTTCGTGGACAGAGAGAGTGTCCTGAGATGGGCCAAGAAGAAGCGGAGCAGTAGATGGGAGAATGCGGTGATCCGAGTCTACCAGGACTGGAGCGCGGAGGTGGCAAAGAGGAGAGCTGGCTTCAACCGGGCCAAGGCGGTGCTGCATAAAATTCGGAATGCTGCAGCCAGCGCGACTGTGGGTCACGTATCAGGACCAACACCACTATTTCGAAATGCCAGAAGAGGCTTGGACCTTTATCCAAACGGAAAAATTGGACTCGAACTGAGGGGCTGTGGTAGTGGGGGAGATGTTGACTGTATACAGGGTTGTAAATATGGGTAAAGAATGTTTCACGGGTGGGACGATGGATGGGGATGGGGGAAGAGTTTTGATGGGGAGACTGTGAGGAATGTGGGCATCGGTGCTGGAGGGAGGTGAGACTCGGGGATGGGGAAATTAGGATAAGGCCGCAATAGGAACTGCGCCACAGGGGGTGGGGCTGGCTGAGGAAAGCGCGGGCTTTTTCCCGCGCTAGGGAGGGGCGGGATGGAGGAGCGCAAGGATGAGGAGGGATTTCCACACGGGGGCGGTCAACGGGAAGGCGGGGGGGGGGCCGGGGTCAGCAGGAGTCAGCTGACTTACGGAAGTATTATGGGGCAGCAAAAGAGCTAGATTTGGATCTAGCGGGGAGGGGGGGAGGGGAGGGGGGGGGACAATAGGGTTGCTGCTACATTGACCGAGGGGGAACTGAAAATGAAAGAAGTGGTCAGAGGGGGTTCCCCGTCTGGGGGACTGGAGGGTGCGGGAGACGCGGGCACGGGACTGACCTAAAAAAGGAGATGGCTAGTCGGCAGGGGAGGGGGGGGTTGGGGGGGGTAGGGTGGGGGGGGGGGGGGGTAGGGGGGGGGAGGGGGGGGAGGGGGGGGAGGGGGGGGTAGCCCCCCAATCCGGCTGTTCACGTGGAATGTGAGAGGCCTAAATGGGCCGATTAAGAGGGCCTGAGTGTTCGCGCACTTAAAGGGACTGAAGGCAGATGTGGTCATGCTTCAGGAGACACATCTGAAGGTGGCAGATCAGGTCAGGTTAAGAAAGGGATGGGTAGGATAGATGTTCCATTCGGGGCTGGATGCGAAGAATAGAGGGGTGGCAATACTGGTGGGGAAGCGGGTGGCGTTTGAGGCCAAGAACATAGTGGTGGATAACGGAGGCCGGTACGTGATGGTGAGCGGTAGGTTGCAGGGGACGGGGGTGGTATTGGTAAATGTATACGCCCCGAACTGGGACGACGCTGGATTCATGAAACGTATGTTGGGGCGCATTCCGGACTTGGAGGTAGGAAGTTTGATAATGGGGGGGAACTTCAACACGGTGCTGGACCCAGCACTGGATCGCTCCAGATCCAGGACCGGAAAGAGGCCGGCTGCGGCCAAGGTGCTCAGACGGTTTATGGACCAGATGGGGGGAGTAGACCCGTGGAGATCTGCCAGGCCTTTGGCCAGGGAATTTTCTTTTTTCTCCCATGGACACAAGGCCTACTCCCGGATAGACTTTTTTGTTCTGGGCAGGGCATAGATCTCGTAAGTGGAGGGAACGGAGTATTCGGCCATAGCCATTTCAGACCACGCCCTGCACTGGGTGGAACTAGAGCTGGGGGAGGAGAGGGACCAACGCCCGCTGTGGCGGTTGGATGTGGGACTGCTGGCAGACGAGGAAGTGTGTGGGAGGGTGCGGGGGTGCATCGAAAGGTATCTGGAGGCCAACGACAACGGGGAGGTGCAGGTCGGAGTAGTATGGGAGGCGCTGAAGGCGGTGGTCAGGGGAGAGTTAATCTCCATCAGGGCTCATAGGGAGAAGACAGAGGGCAGGGAAAGGGAGAGGTTAGTGGGGGAGATTTTAAGAGTGGACAGGAGATATGCAGAGGCCCCTGATGAGGGACTACTCAGGGAGAGGCAAAGTCTCCAGACGGAGTTCGACCTGTTGACCAGAGGGAAGGCAGAGGCACAGTGGAGGAAGGCACAGGGGGCGATGTATGAATATGGGGAGAAGGCGAGCCAGATGCTGGCACATCAGCTCCGTAAGAGGATGGCAGAGAGGGAAATAGGTGGAGTCAAGGATGGAAGGGGAACTACGGTGCAGAGTGCGGTGAAAGTGAATGAGGCATTCAAGGCCTTCTACGAGGAGCTGTATAGGTCCCAGCCCCCAGGGGGAAAAGAGGGGATGTGACGATTCTTGGACCAACTGAGGTTCCCGAGGGTGGAGGTGCAGGAGGTGGCTGGTTTCGGGGCGCCAATTGGGGTAGAGGAGCTGGTTACAGGACTGGGGAGCATGCAGGCAGGGAAGGCCCCGGGACCGGATGAGTTCCCGGTGGAGTTCTATAGAAAGTATGTAGACCTGTTAGCCCCGTTGCTGGTAAGGACTTTCAATGAGGCAAGGGAGAAGGGACCCTGCCCCGACAATGTCGGAGGTGACGATCTCTTTGATCCTGAAGCGGGATAAGGACCCACTGCAATGTGGGTCGTATAGGCCGATCTCGCTCCTCAACGTAGATGCTAAGTTGCTGGCAAAAGCGTTAGCTACGAGGATTGAGAACTGTGTCCCGGGGGTGATTCACGAGGACCAGACGGGGTTTGTAAAGGGCAGGCAGCTAAATACCAATGTGCGGAGGCTGCTGAATGTGATTATGATGCCAACGGTGGAGGGAGAGGCGGAGATAGTGGCAGCCATGGGCGCGGAGAAGGCCTTTGACCGAGTAGAGTGGGAGTATCTCGGGGAAGTGTTGAAGAGGTTTGGGTTCGGGGGAGGGTTTATTAGTTGGGTTAAGCTCCTATATAAAGCCCTGGTGGCGAGTGTGGTCACGAACCGGCGGAGGTCGGAGTACTTCTGGCTGTACCGAGGGACGAGGCAGGGGTGCCCCCTGTCCCCCTTGCTGTTTGCATTAGCAATTGAACCTTTGGCCATGGCGTTCAGGGAGTCGGGGAAATGGAGGGGGGTGATCCGAGGGGGAGAGGAGCATCGAGTGTCGCTGTACGCAGACGACCTGTTGCTGTATGTGGCGGATCCAGTGGAGGGAATGGTTGAGGTCCTGCAGATGCTAAGGGAGTTTGGAGACTTCTCGGGCTATAAGCTCAATGTGGGAAAGAGTGAGCTCTTTGTGGTGCACCCGGGGGATCAGGGAAGAGGGATAGACGACCTACCGTTGAGCAGGGCGGAAAGGAGCTTTCGATACTTGGTGATACAGGTAGCTAGGAGCTGGGGGGCACTGCATAAACTTAATTTGACGTGGCTGGTGGAGCAGATGGAGGAGGACTTTAAAAGGTGGGACATGTTGCCACTCTCGCTAGCGGGTAGGGTACAGTCGATTAAAATGGTGGTCCTCCCGAGGTTTCTTTTTGTATTCCAATGCCTCCCAATTGTGATTACCAAGGCCTTCTTTAAGAGGGTAGGCAGGAGCATTATGAGCTTTGTGTGGGTGAGCAAGACCCTGAGGGTAAGGAGGGGGTTCCTGGAGCGTAGCAGAGATAGAGGAGGGCTGGCGTTGCCGAATCTGGGTGGCTACTACTGGGCAGCCAATGTGGCAATGATCCGTAAGTGGGTGATGGAGGGAGAGGAGGCGGCATGGAAGAGATTGGAGATGGTGTCCTGCAAAGGAACGAGCCTGGGGGCGCTGGTGACGGCACCGCTGCCGCTCTCGCCGACAAGGTACACCACGAGTACGGTGGTGGCGGCAACGCTAAAGATCTGGGGACAGTGGAGACGACACAGGGGTGCGATGGGAGTCTCGGTGTGGTCCCCAATCAGAGATAACCATCGGTTTGTCCCAGGAAGGATGGACGGGGGGTTTCAGAGCTGGCATCGGGCAGGGATTAGAAGAATGGGGGACCTGTTCATCGATGGGACGTGTGTGAGCTTAGGGGCGTGGAGGAGAAGTTTGGACTACCCCCGGGAAATGCCTTCAGGTACATGCAAGTGAGGGCATTTGTGTGGTGGCAGGTGAGGGAATTCCTGCTGCTCCCGGCACAGGGGTTTCAAGACAGGGTGATTTCGGGCGTATGGGTCGGAGAGGGCAAGGTGTCAGCGATATACCAGGAGATGAAAGAAGAGGGGGAGGCTTTGGTAGAGGAGCTGAAGGGTAAATGGGAAGAGGAGCTGGAGGAGGAGATTGAGGAGGGTCTGTGGGCCGATGCCCTAAGTAGGGTTAATTCCTCTTCCTCGTGTGCCAGGCTTAGCCTGATACAATTTAAGGTGGTTCATAGAGCGCATATGACGGGGGCGAGGCTGAGTAGATTCTTTGGGGTGGAGGACAGATGTGGGAGGTGCTCAGGAAGCCCGGCGAACCATGTCCATATGTTTTGGTCATGCCCGGCACTGGAGGGGTTCTGGAGGAGAGTTGCGGGAACAGTATCTAAGGTGGTGAAAGCCCGGGTCAGGCCAAGCTGGGGGGCTAGCACTATTTGGAGTAGTGGACGAGCCGGGAGTGCAGGAGGCGAAAGAGGCCGGCATTCTGGCCTTTGCGTCCCTAGTAGCCCGGCGAAGGATCTTGCTAATGTGGAAGGATGCGAAGCCCCCAGCGTGGAAGCCTGGATAAATGATATGGCAGGGTTTCTCAAGTTGGAGAGGATAAAGTTTGCCTTGAAAGGGTCTGCGCAGGGGTTCTCCAGGCGGTGGCAACCGTTCCTAGACTATCTCGCGGAGCGTTAGATGGAGTTTGGTCGACAGCAGCAGCAACCCGGGGGGGGGAGCGTGGGAGAGGAAGGGGGGTACATCTCTTTCTTGGGGGGGGGGCGGGGGGGAGAGGGAGGGATAGGGAAGGGGGGTTTTTCGGGGGGGGGCATCTGAGCAAGAAAATACATAAACGATCCGGAAAACTGATGTGTACGGGAGGAATCCAATGTACAAAGTTCTGTATCGTATTGACTTGCCATGTTTATGTCTTGCTATGCAAGTTTTTTCTTCTTTTTTGTTACGGCGGGGGGGAGGGGGGGGTTTGTTTATATGGTTGAAAATTCTGTTAAAAATTCTTAATAAACATATTTTTTAAAAAAAACAATCCATCCCTCAATGCCAGAAAAACTAAACAGCTGGTCTTTGACTTCAGGAAGCAAAGTACTATACACATCCCTGTCAGCATCAACGGGGCCGATTAGGAGATGGTTAGCAGCTTCAAATTCCGAGGGGTACACATCTCCAAAAATCTGCCCTGCTCCATCCACGTCGACACTACCACCAAGAAAGCACAACAGTGTCTATACTTCCTCAGGAAACTAAGGAAATTCAGAAGGTCCAAATTCTCTTACCAACTTTTACAGGTGCACCATAGAAAGCATCCTTTCTGGCTGCATCACAGCCTAGTATGGCAACTGCTTGGCCCAAGACTGCAAGAAACTTCAGAGAGTCGTGAACACTGCCCAGTCCATCACACGAACCTGCTTCCGATCCATTAACTCCATCTACACCTGTTGCTCATTTTAGCCTTAGTTTGATTGCTCTTGTTCTATCACCTTTGCTTTTGATTCGCCAGGTATCTTTCTGATACCGCCACGTGGTTCAAGTCCGAGTAATGATGAATAATCCAACACACCGCTTAGTAAGAGTTAAATCAACGCACATTTATTATATACAGTAATCAATACTTATACATTAATTCTACTTCTAAGCTACTTCCTACAACTAACAGGCCAATACTTAACTTTGGAAATGGCCCACCAGATCAGGGAAACAAATGGCCTTTCGTATGGGTTCTGAGCCTGCGGGATTCAAAGCTGGTACCGGCCGATAGCCAGGAGCGCCTATCTCGTAGCGAGCGTTGAAGTAAGACTTACGATTTTAGCGGCTGTTGCAGAAGGTCAGCAGAAGGGTCTCGAAGGGTGCGGAAGGATAGAGAGAGGGCCGATTTGAACTTGGACTCTATTCTTATAGTCCCCAGGGGCTTCCCGCCTTTCGGGGCGGACCGTGTACCTGGTTCCAAGTGATTGGACTTTGTCCCAATCACTTGGTTCGATATTCTCCAATGCTGGAGCGATTCCTTGATCGATGAGCGGTTTTGGGGTGGTCGTTCACCTCTCTTTGTGTAGGCTACTGCTGGCGCCGAAAAGTCTGGGTTGGCTTTGTGTGTCTAATTTGTTGCACATTGTTCCCGGGGATTGCTAATTAATATTCAGGTGGCTGGTGTGTTTTGCTGATGGCTGCAGGTATCAATTCTGTCTGGCCTCCCCAGAGGTGAATACACAGTTTTACCTGCCACTGCTTGTTTTTAGTCCTGTTGGCTGATTTTCCCATCAGCCTTTTCCGTTCGCCATTTTAAATCGGGGTTGGCCATTCTAAATCGGGAGTTAGCCATTTTAACTGGCTACATACCTCCCGCTGCCTGGGGAAAGCGGGCAGCATAATCAAAGACCCCTCCCACCCGCTTACTCTCTCTTCCAATATTTTCCATCTGGGCAGGAGATACAAAAGTCTGAGAACACACACGAACAGACTCAAAAACAGCTTCTTCCCCGCTGTTACCAGACTCCTAAACAACCCTCTTATGGACTGACCTCATTAACACAACATCCCAGTATGCTTCACCCAATGTCGGTGTCTATGTATTTACATTGTGTACCTTGTGTTGCCCTATTATGTATTTTATTTTTATTTTCGTTTCATGTACTTAATGATCTGTTAAGCTGCTCGCAGAAAAATACTTTTCACTCTACCTCGGTACATGTGGCAATAAACCAATCCAATTCAAACCAATACTACAGGTGTCAGTGGTTTAATGGGAACAAGGTGGCAGGGTGGCACACTGGTTAGCACTGCTGCCTCATAGCACCAGGGACCTGGGTTCTATTCCGATATTGGGTGACTGTGCGGAGTCCGCACATTCCCCCTGTGCCTGCATGGGTTTCTTCCGAGTGCTCCGGTTTCCTCTCACTGTCCAAAGATGCGCAGGCTGGGTGGATTGGTCCTGCTAAATTAACCCTTCATGTCCAAAGGCTAGGTGGGGTTTTAGGGATGGGGCAGGGCAGTGGGCCTGGGTGGGGGGCTCTTTCAGAGGGTGTTTGCCGATTCGATTGGCCGAATGATCTCCTTCTGCACTGTAGGTATTCTCTCTGATTCTAATATGGTATAAGGAATAGGAGGTGGTTCTCGGGGACAAGGTGAATTCAGAGAAGGCATGAAAGGTGGTTGGAGAGAAATTAGAGAAAGATGTGACTTCAGGACTAGAACAGCCAGCAACCTGAGAGTAGATTTGGCCCAGCGAGCTAGTGGGACTTTTTCCCAGGGGAGAGGGGTCAATTACTAGGGGGCATAGGTTCAAGGTGCGAGGGGCAAGGTTGAGAGGAGATGTACGATGTAAGTTTTTTTACACAGAGCATAGTGGGTGCCTGGAACTCGCTGCTGGAGGAGGTGCTGGAAGCAGGGACGATTGTGGCGTTTAAGGGGCATCTTGACAAATACATGAATCGGATGGGACTAGAGGGATATGGACCCCGGAAGTGTAGAAGATTTTAGTTTAGGCGGGCAACATGGTCGGCTCAGGCTTGGAGGGCCGAAGGGCCTGTTCCTGTGCTGTACTTTTCTTTGTTCTTTGTTCTTTGGTCGGGAGAGGCATGACTGAAACAGATGACTGAATGCTGTCAATCACTGTGACAAAGCCCTTCACGTTTTTTGTAGGATGTGAGGGTGAAGGAGACATGGTGCAGTGGTTTAAGGAGATAATTCACGGTCCAGGAAAGAAGTCGTGGTCATCTTTGAACAGAGTGATCTTGGTACCGTGAGCAGTTTTAGCAGACGAGAGCAGGACCTCATAGTGCTTTAAGTGGTCCAGTCGGATCGGACGGTGGGGAGCTAAACATTTGTTCGCCATGTCCTTTCTAGTCTGTTTAAACTTACCGGAGCAATGCTAAGAACTGTACTGGGAGAATGGCGAGGGTAAGACAGGAATGGGTTGATTGAAGACGATCCTTGAAGTGGAGGTGAGGGTGCCACTGAGTAAATCAGCAGCTGCAGAAATGTTGTTTTTGCCTTTGCTGAATAACATCAATTAAACGGTTACTGAAGTGCAAAAAATTGAATTGATTAGTACTTATTTGAACCTATTAATACATTTTCGGAAAATGCTAATAGTTTGCACTGAGTTCCAAAAGCCTAATGCTGATTGTGCATATAATTCCTGTCAGTATCTTATTGCCATGCCCATTCGGAGCACAGTGGTTAGCACTGCTGTTTCCAGCGCCAAGGGTCAGGGTTCGATTCCGACCTTGGGTGACTGTGTGGAATTTGCATGTTCTCCCTGTGTCTGCATGGGTTTCCTCCAGGTGCTCCGGGTTCCTCCCACAGTCCAAAGATGTGCAGATTAGGCTGCTTGGCCAAACTAAATTGCCCCTCACTTAGGTGGACTTACAGGGTTGCAGGAGGAGTGGGATTCGGTCGAGTGCTCTTTCAGAGCGTCGGTGTAGACTGGATGGGCCAAATGGCTTCCTTCTGCACTATAGGGATTCTATGATTCTATGTGATGCGACCATCAATTCACTCGAGACAAGAGTAAAAGTAAACCGTGGCTTTAATCAACTTAGAACAGTGCCTACCTGCGACTGATACTATACTGTGCGCCGCCAACAGGTCGACTGCTCTTTATACCACCCCTCAAGGGGAGGAGCCAAATGCGGAGCCCATACGTGTCCCAACATGTTCCCCTATGGATGGTGCCATACAATGGCCCATAGGTGGAGCCCACAAGGGCAACAGCATAGCATAGATGCAAATACAGAGGCAAAGCATGATACTGATACAATGGTGGATTATTGGTATAATACATTCACCACACTATGATATTGATAATTGGCCTATCTCACATGTGTCACAGATCAAGGCCTGTAGCACAAGGTAACTGCATCCTCTGTTGTGCTTGAATAAACAATCAAATGGATGTGCTAATAACTAGTTGCTTTCATTTCCCAGTTCTCCAGAATATTCAGTTAAAGAATAACAAAACAATTCAGAAGAAGACTTTGGTGTGTAATTGCTCCAATGTGCTTCCTCTCATCAGGGGGCCATCTGGTGTTCAGTTAGATATATGCATGCAGCAATCCATGTCATTCCCTCTATATATGGAATGTGTGCTATTTATACTGTAATTCACGACTCCATTAACAAGCCATTTCTGGAGAAGGCCCATCCAGGCTCGTGATTAGGAAACTGAGACAAAATAAAACTGCAGCTGGCACGGTCAGTGGCAGGCATCTACCCTTCTGCCCCTACGCTGCTGTTGCCAGAGAAGCCACCCACCGAAAAACAATTGGGTCTTGCCATCACTAGAGGCAGCAATTGCATCTCACGCACCTCACTGCACTTCCCCTGCAGTCAGAGCTGCAGACAGTGTTGGAAGGTGAATGCGAGAAGACATTCTGCTGATTCAGCATGCACACTCTGAACATTTCACTCCTGATCATACGTCTAAGGGCCACTATTAGACTAACATGTGACAAACATACCATGTCAAGTAGTGCAGAGAGTTATGTTATGTAAATTGTCTTCAAAAGACTTTTGACAATGCATCTGTAAGCAAAACTGAAGCCCACAGGAGTAGAGGGATGGTGACAGCATGGATACAAAATTGGCTTTGTGCCAAAAATCAGATAATAATGGTTCTTCAGACAGAGGAGAGTATGCAAGAGTGTTCCCTAGGGGTCATTATTAGGAAATACAGGGCATCATTTCAAAGTTTGTTCATGTGAAATTTAGAAGTGCAGTACTCAGGGAGGAAGGTAGTACAGACTTCAAGAGGGCATAAACAGACTGGTAAAATGAGCAGGTTAAATTTAATGCAGAAGTGTGAAGTTACCTTTTGATAGGAAAAATGAAGAGAACTTAAGAGCATGCGAAATAGAGCAGGAGTAGACCATATGACTCCCCCACCCAAAGCCCACTCCACCACTCAACAAAGTCATAGCTGAACTTTAATACTTTCCCGAATATTGACTGGAACATCCTTACTGCAAATGGTTTGGATGGAACTGATTTTGTCACGTGTGTACAGGAAGGATTCTTGACTCAATATGTAGATAGGCCAACAAGGAGGAAGGCCATATTGGATTTGGTGCTTGGCAACGAACCAGGGCAGGCGTCAGATGTCTCGGTGGGAGAGCATTCCGGTGACAGTGACCACAACTCCTTGACCTTTACCATAGTCATGGAGAGGGATAGGAACAGACAGTATGGGAAGGGATTTCATTGGGGAAGGGAAAATTGTACTGCTATTAAGACAGGAACTGAGGAGCATAAAGTGGGAACAGCTGTTCTTAGGGAAATGCACAACAGTAATGTGGGGGTTGTTTAAGGCGCACTTGCTGCGAGTGCTGGATAGTTTTGTCCCACTGAGACGAGGAAGGAATGGTAAAGTGAAGGCGCCTTGGATGACAAGAGAAGTGGAGCTTCTAGTCAAGAGGAAGAAGGAAGCTTACATAAGGTTGAGGAAGCAAGGATCTGGCACGGCTCTAGAGGGTTACACGGTAGCCAGGAAGAACTCAAAAATGGACTTAGGGGAGCTATAAGGGGGCATGAAAAAGCCCTGGTGGGAAGGAATAAGAGGATGATCAGAATGAGAGTAGGGCCGATCAGGGATAGTGGAGGGAACTTGTGCCTAGAGTCTGAGGAGATAGGGGAGGCCCTAAATGAATATTTTGCTTCAGTATTCAATAGAGAGAGGGACCTTGTTGCTCATGAGAACAGTCTGAACCAAGTTAATAGACTTGAACAGGTTGATATTAAGAAGAAGGATGTGCTGGAAATTTTGAAAAGCATCAGGATAGATAAATCCCCTGGGCCAGACGGGATATACCCAAGGTTACTATGAGAAGCGAGGGAGGAGATTGCTGTGCTGTTGGCAGTGATCTTTGCGTCCTCACTCTCTACAGGAGTAGTACCGGATGACTGGAGGGAGGCGAATGTTGTTCCCCTGTTCAACAAAGGGAAGAGCAAAATCCCTGGGAATTATAGATGAGTCAGTCTTACATCTGTGGTGAGCAAAATATTGGAAAGGATTCTGAGAGATAGGATTTATGATTATTTTAAAAATCATAGTTTTATTATAGATAGTTGGCATGGCGTTGTAAGGGACAGGACATACCTCACAAGCCTCATTGAATTCTTCGAGGATGTGACGAGACACATTGATGAAGGTCGGGCAGTGGATGTGGTGTATATGGATTTCAGTAAGGCATTTGATAAGGTTCCCCATGGGAGGCTCATTCATAAAGTTAGGGGACATGGGATACAGGGACATTTGGCTGTCAGGATACAGAATTGGCTGGCTGAAAGAAGACAGCGAGTGGTAGTGGATGGAAAGTATTGCGCCTGGCTGTCCCGCAAGGATCTGGGGTGAAATTCTCCCCCAACGGTGCGATGTCCGCCGACTGGCGCCCAAATCGGCGCCAATCAGACGGGCTTCGCGCCGCCCCAAAGATGCGGAATGCTCCGCATCTTTGGCGGCCTAGCACCAACATTGAGGGGCTAGGCCGACGCCGTAGGGATTTCCGCCCCGCCAGCTGGCGGAAATGGCGTTTGTTGCCCGGCCAGCTGGCGCGGAAATGCGGCACATGCGCGGGAGCATCAGCGGCCGCTGACAGTGACCCGCACATGCGCAGTGGGGACAGTCTCTTCCGCCTCCGCCATGGTGGAGGCCGTGGCGGAGGCGGAAGGGAAAGAGTGCCCCCACGGCACAGGCCCGCCTGCGGATCGGTGGGCCCCGATCGCGGGCCAGGCCACCGTGGGGGCACCCCCCGGGGTCAGATCGCCCCGCGCCCCCCCCCAGGAGCCCGGAGCCCGCCCACGCCGCCTGGTCCCGCCGGTAAATACCAGGTTTAATTTACGCCGGCGGGACAGGCAATTTCTGGGCGGGACTTCGGCCCATCCGGGCCGGAGAATTGAGCGGGGGGTCCCGCCAACCGGCGCGGCCCGATTCCCGCCCGCGCCCAATCTCCGGTACCGGAGACTTCGGCGGGGGCGGGGTGGGATTCACGGCGGCCAACGGCCATTCTCCGACCCGGCGGGGGGTCAGAGAATGACGCCCCTGTTCTGGGACCTCTTCTGTTTGTGGTTTTTATAAATGACTTGGATGAGGAAATGGAAGGGTGGGTTAGTAAGTTTGCCGATGGCACAAAGGTTGGTGGAGTTGTAGATAGCGTCGAGGGCTGCTTCAGGTTACAACAGGACATTGACAGGATGCAGAGCTGGGCTGAGAAGTGGCAAATGGAATTCATCCTCGATAAATGTGAAGTGATTCATTTTGGAAGGTCGAATTTGAATGCTGAATACAGGGTTAAAGGCAGGATTCGTGGAAGGGTGGAGGAACAGAGGATCTTGGGGTCCACGTACATAGATCCCTCAAAGTTGCCACCCAGGTTGATAGGGTTATTAAGAAGGCATATGGTGTGCTGGCTTTCATTAACAGGAGGATTGAGTTTAAGAGCCGTGAGGTTTTGCTGCAGCTTTATAAAACCCTAGTTAGACCACACTTGGAATATTGTGTCCAGTTCTGGTTGCCTCATTATAGGAAGGATGTGGATGCTTTGGAGAGGGTGCAGAGGAGATTTACCAGGATGCTGCCTGGACTGGAGGGCATGTCTGATGAAGAAAGCTTGAGGGAGCTAGGGCTTTTCTCACTGGAGCGAAGAAGGAAGAGAGTTGACTTGATAGAGGTGTACAAGGTGATGAGAGGCATGGATAGAGTGGATAGCCAGAGACTTTTCCCCAGGATGGAAATGGCTGTCACGAGGGGACATAATTTTAAGGTGATTGGAGGAAGGTATAGGGGAGATGTCAGAGGTCGGTTCTTTACACAGAGAGTGGTGGGTGTGTGGAATGCACTGCCAGCAGAGGTGGTGGAGTCAGAGTCATTAGGGGCATTTAAGCGACTTTTGGACAGGCACATGGACAGCAGTAAATTGAAGGGGTGTAAGTTAGGTTGATCTTAGATTAGGATAAATGGTCGACACAACATCGTGAGCCGAAGGGCCTGTACTGTGCTGTACTGTTCTATGAACTTTGACCTCAACTCGACTGAAAGTACAACTGTTCCCAGTGGTGGAACGATGAAGAATTAGAGTGCACAGGTTTAAGATAATTGGCAAAGGAAGTAATTTTGATGTAGAAGTGCTAGGTTCCCAAAGACTGATGAGCAAGGACTTATAACAAACAAAAGTTTCTTTGCTAGCTGAGCAGCCACTCTATACTTATACCCTGCCCACGCTCCGGGGAGAACTCCAGCACTTCTATCATGTGACTCCTTAAGTAACCCTTCGTCATGACCACTTGGTCTACATCCTCCCCGTTTCAGTTGGGACAACTGATGGTGTTGAGCTGTAACAGTGCGCGCCGACATTAATTGTGTGCAAACCATTTTCTAACCTACAGATTGAGCAGGCTGACGATACAGAACTGTTTGCCGAGGGTGAACCGGATTAAGCTGCTGCAGCCGCTGCATAACCCATCATGTCTCCGCTCCCCCACACTCCCCCCACCACTGTTATTTAGACCAGTTGCAAACTAATTCGTTATATAGTCCTGAAAGCTTGTCTTTGGTTTGGACACATGCCCTGAGTGTGCGATTGTGTCATTGGCTGTGCTCTAGATGTTCTTGGTTGGTGTCTTCAGCGTAGACGACTTGGGACATTCGAGCGGTGTGCCCAATGGGATGCAGGACTTTGCTGCATAGGCCTCTGGAAGGACTTCCATTTCCACTGATGTAGGGGGCCTGTGTTGTACGCTAAAGGCTGGGGTACTGTAGCTTCTGATACCTGTCGTAGGTGACATCGGTTTTGGATATAGTGGTTGTGAGGCTTTTCCCCAGGGTAGAGGGGTCAATTACTAGGGGGCATAGGTTTAAGGTGAGAGGGGCAAAGTTTAGAGTAGATGTACGAGGCAAGTTTTTTACGCAGAGGGTAGTGGGTGCCTGGAACTCACTACCGGAGGAGGTAGTGGAGGCAGGGACGATAGGGACATTTAAGGGGCATCTTGACAAATATATGAATAGGATGGGAATAGAAGGATACGGACCCAGGAAGTGTAGAAGATTGTAGTATAGTCGGGCAGTATGGTCGGCACGGGCTTGGAGGGCCGAAGGGCCTGTTCCTGTGCTGTACATTTCTTTGTTCTTTGTTCTTTGCTACCATGGGGCATGGCTGTGTAAAACGGCAACTTGTCATGGCCGTGTATGGTGGATCCTGACCATTTGACCAGGTCAGAGGGCCATGTCTGTGAGCATTGTGATCATAGTGCACTTTCCCTCTTAATCCGCATTCTGTGAGGGCACCAATCACATTGGTTCCAAGGTTGGGGTGCAGGAGAACCTTGGCAGTGGGAATTTTGGTTCTGTTGAACCTGGCGAATAGTCGCTGTGCTGATGAGGGTGCAGACCATGGTGTGGCATGTTTCACAGCCTGAGGAGTGCAGCATATTAACCTGTGCGATCTCAGGCACATGTCTCTCGAAGATGCTAAGCTGAGTGTACCGCCCCTTCCACCAAGCGGTTGGACTATGGGTATAGAGGCTGCTTGTGATATGCTCAAAGTTCCACATGTGTGCAAAGTTTCTAAATTGAATGGAGAAGAATTGGTGAGCATTGTCTTTCATGAGTTTCTAAGGGATACCGTGTGTGGCGATGTATCTCATCAGCTTGATGACTACTATGTTACTCATCATGCTTGGCAGATAGTTGAGTTCAAAGCACCCAGGAAATGAGGCAATTAAGACCAAATGGTGTTTACCATTCCATTCGAAGATGTCACCTGCGGTGAATGACTATCGGATGTCTGGGACCTTTCAGGTATTTTGTTTGAAGCAGCTTGAAGCCATTCCATGGTTCACATCTATAGACTACCCCCTCCATGCTGGTTTATCTGGAGGGCCAGTATAGTGATTCCTTGGCCCTGTATCTATGTGCTTCCAACCCAGGGTGATGTAAATTGGGTGTAGTACCTCTGAAGCCAATTCAAAATGACAAATCGCTGGCCAGGCAGTAGCAGCCCATCCTGTGCGGGCAGTTCATCCCTGATGTCGAAGAATGTGTAGAGCTTATGGGGAAGCTTCTTTGAGGGCCCAGGCCAACTCCTCATGATGATGTTGCTTAGTTGTCTGCCTGTGATGTCTGTCAGTAAGACATCTTTGAGTTCCTGGATTCTACGAGAAGACAGCCCCCTCCGCTGCACCCCCCCCCCCCACCACCCCCCCACCCCCGCCCCACACCCCCACCCCAACCGATATTGTCATGATGTCTATGTCGTCCTCACAGTCTGCCTTGTCTGCAGTTAGTAGGAAGGGTCTCGAAAGGACACTAGCAAAGAATAGCTCCTTCCCACAGTTGTAGATGACACAGTGGTTGTAGCATTGTAGATTTAGCATTGTGCACTGCAAATGATGTTGCAGTTGAAGAGCACAGTAAGAAGTCTTACAACACCAGGTTAAAGTCCAACAGGTTTGTTTCAAACACTAGCTTTCGGAGCACTGCTCCTTCCTCAGGTGAATGGAGAGGTATGTTCCAGAAACATATATATAGACAAAGTCAAAGATGCAAGACGATACTTTGAGTGCGAACATTTGCAGGTAATTAAGTCTTTACAGAGCCAGAGAGAGGGGTAACCCCAGGTTAAAGAGGTGTGAATTGTCTCAAGCCAAGACAGTTGGTAGGATTTTGCATGCCCAGGCCAGATGGTGGTGGGTGAATGTAATGCGACATGAATCCAAGGTCCCGATTGAGGCCGTACGCATGTGTGCGGAACTTGACTATAGGTTTCTGCTCGGCGATTCTGCGTTGTCGCACGTCCTGAAGGCCGCCTTGGAGAAGTGTTTCCCGATTGGAAGGGAACATTCATGCCTGGTGATTGTCGCGCGATGTCCGTTCATCCATTGTCGCAGCGTCTGTACGGCCAATGTACCAAGCTTCGGGATATCCTTTCCTGCAGTGTATGAGGTAGACAACATTGGCCGAGTCGCACGAGTATGTACCGCGTACCTGGTGGGTGCTGTTCTCTGGTGTAATGGTGGTACCCATGTCGATGATCTAGCACGTCGTGCAGAGATTGCCATGACAGGGTTGTGTGGTGTCGTGGTCGCTGTTCTGAAGGCTGGATAGTTTGCTGCAAACAATGGTTTGTTTGAGGTTGCGTGTTGTTTGAAGGCAAGTAGTTGGGGTGTGGGATGACCTTGGCAAGATGTTCGGCTTCATCGATGACGTGTTGAAGTCTGCGAAGAAGATGTCGTAGTTACTACTGGACGGTTGTGTCCCATGTTTGTCTTCTGAGGAGGTGGGTGCGTTTTTTTTGCTGTGGCGCGTTGGAACTGTCGATCTATGAGTCGAGCGCCATATCCCGTACGTATGGTAAAGACTTAATTACCTGCAAATGTTCGCATTCAAAGTATCGTCTTGCATCTTTGGCTTTGTCTATATAAATATTTCTGGAACCAACCTCTCCATTCACCTGAGGAAGGAGCAGTGCTCCGAAAGCTAGTGATTTGAAACAAACCCGTTGGACTTTAACCTGGTGTTGTAAGACTTCTTACTGTGCTCACCCCAGTCCAATGCTGGCATCTCCACATCGTGGCAGTTGAAGAGGTCATTGTACTCTATCGTTACTGGGCCTTGTGTTGCAGAGCATGCACCTGTGGACCTAATTGGATGAGCCACAGTGTGATGCTGTCCCCAAGACCTAACAGTGGCCTTCCATTCTGGTCAACTGTATGGAAATTGAAACTGCCCCATGTGCAATGGAGAGTGGTCACACCTTCCATGCAGATTGTTTGTCTGCCATAGGCCACGATGTCCACCTGAGTATTGGAGTCCGGTGCTGCACATGGGTTTAGTTCCCATAAAATTCAGCTGGGCAATCCATCCCACTTTGCTTCACTGTCCACCTTCACCTTCAGTTATGCATTGTTGTGAATCATGTTCAGGGTGGTGGAGGTTTGACCCTTTTCTGTGATGGTGTCGATACGTTCACAGTCGAGTATCGTTGGGGGCTCAGTGGGTTATTTTGGCTGAACTCCAGTTCATTCACTTTGCCAACGCTCCTAACCTTGGAGGACTGACCAGCTGCAGTGTGGCTTTTGTCAAAGGAAAGCTGCTGTGATTTCAATCTGCAGTATTTTGTGAAGCAATTCCATTTTCCACATCTGTTGCAGCATTTACCACATTCCAAACATGCTGCTTTAATCTGAGGATGATGGCCACCCCAATTGCTGCGAAAACTTCAGTGTCCTGCCTGAACGTCTTGCTGTTTTTTACAGACTGTTTGTTTAACATGCAGATGTTTTATGGCGGTTTTTAGTGTTAAATTGTTCTTTTGCAGCTGCTGCTTGTGGACTAGGTCACTATGGACTCCGCAGACTATTCGATCCCTGACTAGCTCATCAGTAAGAGTGCCGAATGCACATTATTTCACTAAGATTATCAGATTTGCCATTTATGATTGTGTTGTTTCATCAGGGGCGGGATTCTCCGCAAACTGGCGCGATGTCCATTACACTGCGCCAAAAACGGCACGGATCACTCCGGTGTCGGGCCGCCCCAAAGGTGCGGAAGTCTCTGTACCTTTAGGGGTCAAGCCCTCACCTTGAGGGGCTAGGCCCGCGCCGGAGTGGTTTCCGCTCCACTAGCTGGCAGGAAAGGTCTTTGGCGCCACGCTAGCTGGCGCAGAATGGACTTCGCCGGGCGATGCATGCGCGGGAGCGTCAGCGGCTGCTGACATCATCCCCACGCCATGCGCAGGGGAGGGGGTCTCTTCCGCCTCTGCCATAGTGAAGACCATGGCGAAGGCGTAAGAAAAAGAGTGCCCCCACGGCACAGGCCCGCCCGCCGATCGGTGGGCCCCGATCGGGGGCCAGGCCACCGTGGGGGCACCCCCTGGGACCAGATCGCCCTGTGCCGCCCCCCCAGGACCCCGGTGACTGCCCGCGCCGCCTTGTCCCGCCGTTCACAAGGTGGTTTAATCCACGCCGACTGGAGAGGGTTGACAGCGGCGGGACTTCGGCCCATAGCGGGCCGGAGAATCGCCGGGGGAGGGCCCGCCGACCGGCACGATTCCCGCCGACCGGCGCGGCGCGATTCCCGCCCCCACCGAATCTCTGGTGGCGGAGAATCCGGGACACAGCGGGGGCGGGATTCACGCCAGCCCCCGGCGAAGGGTCAGAGAATCGCGTCCCAGATCTTTCGTTTGTAGAGTTAAATGCGTGCTGTTGAATATTATGATGTTCACTGGCAGGTACATGTTCCCAACTTTAAAAAAAATTATATCTCTTTCTCCACCTCCATTTGAAATACAAAGGAATCAGGATTTCTCAACAGCCTCTGGTCCGCTAGATTTAGTAAGGTGCAAACTTGTACCTTTTTTGATTTACCCGATAGTCCAGCACCGCAATATATATGCCACTCCTTTTCCAACTTGGCCCGATTCTCCGCTCTGTTTTCATCAAATACAAGTGGGTTGATGCGGCAAAGTCCTTGTACCATACTGCCAACTTTCCTGACAACATGCAGAAGTGCTGGATTCCCAAAGGTTGGCAGCCAAGGACTGATAGCAAACAGTCATTGATTCATTAGTCTAAGCAGCTATTACATGCTTGTACTCCGCCCGTGCTCCCGGAGAGAACTCTCGCGTTTCTGCCACATGACCTCTTTAAGTAACAATATCATCATGTCATCACATGATCACTCATTCTACAGTTCACATGAGGAAAAATGCTTTCATGCAGTGAGTGGTTAGAATCTGGAATGCACAGCCTGAGAGTGTGGTGGAGGTGGATTCAATCAAGGAATTGAAAAGAAAATTGAAAAATAAAGAATGGCAGGGTTACTGGGAACAGGTGGGGGAATGTCAAGAGGTGAATTGTTCCTTCAAAGACCCAGCACAGATTGATAAACTGAATAGCCGTCTGTGCTGTATTAATTCTATGGTTCTATTCTATGATTCTATGTACTCTAACTTCCTGCCTGCTTGCGATTTCCCTCTCTTCCCCGAGAGTCCAAATATCTATCCATCTCAACCTTGAATGTACTCAACAATTGATCATCCACAGCCCTCTGCATAAGATTCACAGCCTGATGAGTGAGGAATTTTCTTCTTAAAATCGTAGAATCATAGAATCTCTCTCATGCAGAAAGAATCCATTCAGCCCATCTAGTCTGACCAACTCTCTGAAAGAACACCCCACCTCGGCCCACTCCCCCACCCTCTCCCTGTCAACCCGTACCCCTACCCAACATTTGGACACTAAGGGACAATTTAGAATGGCCAATCCACCAAACCTGCACATCTTTGGATACCATGGGGAATTTTATAAAGAGCATTCCACCTAACCTGCACTTCTTTGGACTGTGGGAGGAAACCGGAGCACCAGGAGGAAACCCACACATACATGGGGAGCACATATAAACGCCACACAGACAGTCAACAGGGTTAGAATTGAACCTGGGTCTCTGGTGCTGTGAGGCAGCAGTGCAAACTACTGTGCCTCTGTGCCACCACAAAAAGCAATGGCGCCCAACCATTTCAGCCCTGAATGATTGAACTCTGATCCCCAAACTATGCCCTCTTGTTCTCGATTCTCCAGCCAAGGGAAACAACCTCTCAGCATCTACTGACAACATCAGCCGTCAATTTATTTCAGAATCTTATGTGCTTCTATGCGATCACCTCTCATTTTCCTCACCTTCAGACAGTACAAGCCCTCACAATCCAAGAATCAATCTACTGAACCTTCACTGTACCATGTCCAATGCAAGTAGATGTTTCCTTTGAAAGGGGGCCAAAACTGGACACAGTAGTCCTGGAGTGCTCATCAAAGTCTGTACAGTTGTAACAAGAGATTCATATTCTTGTGCTCCATCCATTTTGCAATGAAGTCCAATGTGTTATTTGCCTTTTATTATGATCCTTCAAGTTTACACCATTCCTTTACCAAGCAATATCTTCACAGACACATAAATGAAATTTTCTTACCATCTTACCTGGGCGGTACAGTAGCACAGTGGTTAGCACAGTTGCGTAACAGCTCCAGAGTTCCAGGTTCGATTCCTGGCTTGAGTTACTGTCTGTGCGGAGTCTGCACGTTCTCCCCGTGTCTGCTTGGGTTTCCTCCAGGTCCTCCGGTTTCCTCCCACAGTCCAAAGATGTGAAGATTAGGTGGATTAGGGGATAGGGTGAAAGTGTGGGCTTGGGTGGGGTGCTCTTTCCAAGGGCCGGTGCAGACTCGATGGGACGAATGGCCTCCTTCTGCACTGTACATTCTGCCTGTCTGTCTGAACTCTAGATCTGCTGAACTTCTCTTAGCTTGTCATAGGACTGTACCAATTAATCAGAGTGGAGTTAGAGTACACAAGCGCACAATGTCATGGGAGCATAGGGCAAGCAGTCATTTGACATTGAGATCTCCCTATGCAAAACCTGTGAGAAAGTTACAAGTATTGTCAATCGGAGGGAAGGTGAATTTCAAGTTCTTCTCAGAGCAGAGAAGGCTAAGAGGAGGTTGGCTAAACATGCTCAAACTTGTGAGCAGCTTTCAGGGAGTAAAAGAAGAGAAGATTTTTCGAGCGATAGAATTCCAGCACCCATAGACGAAAGCTTTAAGGCTATTGGCGAAAGAACCAGAGGCGACCTGGGGAAACATTTATTGAGGCAGTGAGTCACTCTGTCCTGGAGTATGCTGCCTGAACTGGCTGTGGTAGTGGAAGCAGATTCATTAGTAACTTTCAAAAGGGAATTGAAAAGTATTGAAAGAATAACTTGAGGCATGAGGGGATGGAGCAGGAATATGGACCTAAATGGATAGCTCTCTCAAAGAGTCAGCACGCAGTGGAATGTTCCCTGTTCTGGATTAGTCTATGATCCTACACTGGGTGACAGCCTGGTGTGGGCAGAGCCTACACCTTGGGCGCGATTCTCCACTCCCGCGCCGGTTGGGAGAATCGCCTGGGCCGCCAAATTTTCCCGCGACGCCGGTCCGACGCCCTCCCGCGATTCTCCCAAGCGGCGAGAACGGCCCCGTCGAGTTCCACGCTGTGCAGGCCAGAGAATCGCCCGAGACACCCAAAATGGCGATTCTCCGGCACCCCTGCTATTCTCAGGGTCGGATGGGCCACAGTCCCGGCGGCGTGACCCCAGTTCACGCCGTCGCCGTTCACACCTGCTTTTTAAAGTCGTCAGCCAGTCGTGCTGGCTGACGCTGAGCAGGGAGGAGGTGAGCGGACTGTTCCGCAGCTCCTGGAGACCGGGTCGGCTTCCCCGAGAACACTGCGGCCAAACGGGGGGGGGGGGGGGGGGGGGGGGGGGGGGTAGGAGAGTGCGCAGGTGGGAGGGGTGTGGGGGGGTGGGAGAGTGTGCAGGTGGGGGGGGGAGGTGAGGGAGAGTGTGCAGGTGGGAGGGGGGGGTGGGAGAGTGTGCAGGTGGGGGGGGGTGAGGGAGAGTGTGCAGGTGGGAGGGGGGGTTGTGGGAGAGTGTGCAGGTGGGAGGGGGGGTTGTGGGAGAGTGTGCAGGTGGGAGGGGGGTGTGGGAGAGTGTGCAGGTGGGAGGGGGGATGAGGGAGAGTGTGCAGGTGGGAGGGGGGATGAGGGAGCGTGTGCAGGTGGGAGGGGGGGTGAGGGAGAGTGTGCAGGTGGGCAGGGGGGTGGGAGAGTGTGCAGGGGGAGGGGGGTGGGAGAGTGTGCAGGTGGGGGGGGAAGGTGAGGGAGAGTGTGCAGGTGGGAGGGGGGGATGAGGGAGCGTGTGCAGGTGGGAGGGGGGTTGTGGGAGAGTGTGCAGGTGGGAGGGGGGTGGGAGAGTGTGCAGGTGGGGGGGGGAGGTGAGGGAGAGTGTGCAGGTGGGCAGGGGATGAGACAGAGTGCGCAGGTGGGAGGGGGGTGTGGGAGAGTGTGCAGGTGGGAGGGGGGATGAGGGAGAGTGTGCAGGTGGGAGGGGGGGTGGGAGAGTGTGCAGGTGGGGGGGGGAGGTGAGGGAGAGTGTGCAGGTGGGAGGGGGGATGAGGGAGCGTGTGCAGGTGGGAGGGGGGGTTGTGGGAGAGTGTGCAGGTGGGAGGGGGGGTGGGAGAGTGTGCAGGTGGGGGGGGAGGTGAGGGAGAGTGTGCAGGTGGGAGGGGGATGAGACAGAGTGCGCAGGTGGGAGGGGGGGTGTGGGAGAGTGTGCAGGTGGGAGGGGGGATGAGGGAGAGTGTGCAGGTGGGAGGGGGGATGTGGGAGAGTGTGCAGGTGGGAGTGGGGGTGGGAGAGTGTGCAGGTGGGAGGGGGGGGGTGTTGTGGGAGAGTGTGCAGGTGGGAGGGGGGGTGGGAGAGGGTGAAGGTGGGAGTGGGGGTGTGGGAGAGGGTGAAGGTGGGAGGGGGTGTATGGGAGAGGGTGCAGGTGGGAGGGGGGTGGAATAGTGTGCAGGTGGGAGGGGGTGTGTGGTAGAGTGTGCAGGTGGGAGGGGGTTGGGAGAGTGCAAGTGGGAGGGGGGTGGGAGAGTGTGCAGGTGGGAGGGGGGTGTGGGAGAGTGTGCAGGTGGGAGGGGGGTGTGGGAGAGTGTGCAGGTGGGAGGGGGGTGCGGGAGAGTATGCAGGTGGGAGGGGGGGTGTGGGAGAGTGTTCAGGTGGGCAGGGGGGTGGGAGAGTGTGCAGGGGGAGGGGGGTGGGAGAGTGTGCAGGTGGGGGGGTGGGGGAGAGTGTGCAGGTGGGAGGGGGGGTGGGAGAGTGTGCAGGGGGAGGGGGGTGGGAGAGTGTGCAGGTGGGAGGGGGGGGTCGGAGAGTGTGCATGTGGGGGGGGATGAGGGAGAGTGCAGGTGGGAGGGGGATTAGGGAGAGTGTGCAGGAGGGAGGGGGGGGGGAGAGAGTGCAGGTGGGTGGGGGGATGAGGGAAAGTGTGCAGGGGGGGTGGGAGAGTGTGCAGGTGGGAGGGGGGGGTGGGAGAGTGTGTAGTTGGGGGGTGAGGGAGAGTGTGCAAGTGGGAGGGGGGTGGGAGAGTGTGCAGGTGGGAGGGTGTGTGTGCAAGAGTGTGCAGGTGGGAGGGGGGGTGGGAGAGTGTGCAGGTGGGAGGGGGAGGTGGGAGAGGGTGCAGGTGGGAGGGGGAGGTGGGAGAGTGTGCAAGTGGGAGGGGGGGTGGGAGAGTGTGCAGGTGGGAGGGTGTGTGTGCAAGAGTGTGCAGGTGGGAGGGGGGGTGGGAGAGTGTGCAGGTGGGAGGGGGAGGTGGGAGAGGGTGCAGGTGGGAGGGGGGGATGAGGGAGAGTGTGCAGGTGGGAGGGGGGATGAGGGAGAGTGTGCAGGTGGGAGGGGGGTGTGGGAGAGTGTGCAGGTGGGAGGGGGGATGAGGGAGAGTGTGCAGGTGGGAGGGGGGATGTGGGAGAGTGTGCAGGTGGGAGGGGGGATGAGGGAGAGTGTGCAGGTGGGAGGGGGGTGTGGGAGAGTGTGCAGGTGGGGGGGGGATGAGGGAGAGTGTGCAGGTGGGAGGGGGTGTTGTGGGAGAGTGTGCAGATGGGAGGGTGGGTGTGGGAGAGTGTGCAGGTGGGAGGGGGGTGTTGTGGGAGAGTGTGCAGGTGGGAGGGGGGCGAGGGAGAGTGTGCAGGTGGGAGGGGGGTGTGGGAGAGTGTGCAGGTGGGAGGGGGGCGAGGGAGAGTGTGCAGGTGGGAGGGGGGCGAGGGAGAGTGTGCAGGTGGGAGGGGGGGGGAGAATGTGCAGGTGGGAGGGGGGCGAGGGAGAGTGTGCAGGTGGGAGGGGGGCGAGGGAGAGTGTGCAGGTGGGAGGGGGGTGTGGGAGAGTGTGCAGGTGGGAGGGGGGCGAGGGAGAGTGTGCAGGTGGGAGGGGGGCGAGGGAGAGTGTGCAGGTGGGAGGGGGGGGAGAGTGTGCAGGTGGGAGGGGGGTGAGGGAGAGTGTGTAGGTGGGAGGGGGGCGAGGGAGAGTGTGCAGGTGGGAGGGGGGTGAGGGAGAGTGTGCAGGTGGGCAGGGGGGTGGGAGAGTGTGCAGGGGGAGGGGGGTGGGAGAGTGTGCAGGTGGGGGGGGAAGGTGAGGGAGAGTGTGCAGGTGGGAGGGGGGATGAGGGAGCGTGTGCAGGTGGGAGGGGGGTTGTGGGAGAGTGTGCAGGTGGGAGGGGGGGTGGGAGAGTGTGCAGGTGGGGGGGGAGGTGAGGGAGAGTGTGCAGGTGGGCAGGGGATGAGACAGAGTGCGCAGGTGGGAGGGGGGTGTGGGAGAGTGTGCAGGTGGGAGGGGGGATGAGGGAGAGTGTGCAGGTGGGAGGGGGGGTGGGAGAGTGTGCAGGTGGGGGGGGGGAGGTGAGGGAGAGTGTGCAGGTGGGAGGGGGGATGAGGGAGCGTGTGCAGGTGGGAGGGGGGGTTGTGGGAGAGTGTGCAGGTGGGAGGGGGGGGTGGGAGAGTGTGCAGGTGGGGGGGGAGGTGAGGGAGCGTGTGCAGGTGGGAGGGGGGGTTGTGGGAGAGTGTGCAGGTGGGAGGGGGGGTGGGAGAGTGTGCAGGTGGGAGGGGGGATGAGGGAGCGTGTGCAGGTGGGAGGGGGGGTTGTGGGAGAGTGTGCAGGTGGGAGGGGGGGTGGGAGAGTGTGCAGGTGGGAGGGGGGATGAGGGAGAGTGTGCAGGTGGGAGGGGGATGAGACAGAGTGCGCAGGTGGGAGGGGGGGTGTGGGAGAGTGTGCAGGTGGGAGGGGGGATGAGGGAGAGTGTGCAGGTGGGAGGGGGGATGTGGGAGAGTGTGCAGGTGGGAGTGGGGGTGGGAGAGTGTGCAGGTGGGAGGGGGGGGGGTGTTGTGGGAGAGTGTGCAGGTGGGAGGGGGGGTGGGAGAGGGTGAAGGTGGGAGTGGGGGTGTGGGAGAGGGTGAAGGTGGGAGGGGGTGTATGGGAGAGGGTGCAGGTGGGAGGGGGGTGGAATAGTGTGCAGGTGGGAGGGGGTGTGTGGTAGAGTGTGCAGGTGGGAGGGGGTTGGGAGAGTGCAAGTGGGAGGGGGGTGGGAGAGTGTGCAGGTGGGAGGGGGGTGTGGGAGAGTGTGCAGGTGGGAGGGGGGTGTGGGAGAGTGTGCAGGTGGGAGGGGGGTGCGGGAGAGTATGCAGGTGGGAGGGGGGGTGTGGGAGAGTGTTCAGGTGGGCAGGGGGGTGGGAGAGTGTGCAGGGGGAGGGGGGTGGGAGAGTGTGCAGGTGGGGGGGTGGGGGAGAGTGTGCAGGTGGGAGGGGGGGTGGGAGAGTGTGCAGGGGGAGGGGGGTGGGAGAGTGTGCAGGTGGGAGGGGGGGGTCGGAGAGTGTGCATGTGGGGGGGGATGAGGGAGAGTGCAGGTGGGAGGGGGATTAGGGAGAGTGTGCAGGAGGGAGGGGGGGGGGGAGAGAGTGCAGGTGGGTGGGGGGATGAGGGAAAGTGTGCAGGGGGGGTGGGAGAGTGTGCAGGTGGGAGGGGGGGTGGGAGAGTGTGTAGTTGGGGGGTGAGGGAGAGTGTGCAAGTGGGAGGGGGGTGGGAGAGTGTGCAGGTGGGAGGGTGTGTGTGCAAGAGTGTGCAGGTGGGAGGGGGGGTGGGAGAGTGTGCAGGTGGGAGGGGGAGGTGGGAGAGGGTGCAGGTGGGAGGGGGAGGTGGGAGAGTGTGCAAGTGGGAGGGGGGGTGGGAGAGTGTGCAGGTGGGAGGGTGTGTGTGCAAGAGTGTGCAGGTGGGAGGGGGGGTGGGAGAGTGTGCAGGTGGGAGGGGGAGGTGGGAGAGGGTGCAGGTGGGAGGGGGGGATGAGGGAGAGTGTGCAGGTGGGAGGGGGGATGAGGGAGAGTGTGCAGGTGGGAGGGGGGTGTGGGAGAGTGTGCAGGTGGGAGGGGGGATGAGGGAGAGTGTGCAGGTGGGAGGGGGGATGTGGGAGAGTGTGCAGGTGGGAGGGGGGATGAGGGAGAGTGTGCAGGTGGGAGGGGGGTGTGGGAGAGTGTGCAGGTGGGGGGGGGGATGAGGGAGAGTGTGCAGGTGGGAGGGGGTGTTGTGGGAGAGTGTGCAGGTGGGAGGGGGGCGAGGGAGAGTGTGCAGGTGGGAGGGGGGTGTGGGAGAGTGTGCAGGTGGGAGGGGGGCGAGGGAGAGTGTGCAGGTGGGAGGGGGGCGAGGGAGAGTGTGCAGGTGGGAGGGGGGGGGAGAATGTGCAGGTGGGAGGGGGGCGAGGGAGAGTGTGCAGGTGGGAGGGGGGCGAGGGAGAGTGTGCAGGTGGGAGGGGGGTGTGGGAGAGTGTGCAGGTGGGAGGGGGGCGAGGGAGAGTGTGCAGGTGGGAGGGGGGCGAGGGAGAGTGTGCAGGTGGGAGGGGGGCGAGGGAGAGTGTGCAGGTGGGAGGGGGGGGAGAGTGTGCAGGTGGGAGGGGGGTGAGGGAGAGTGTGTAGGTGGGAGGGGGGCGAGGGAGAGTGTGCAGGTGGGAGGGGGGTGTGGGAGAGTGTGCAGGTGGGAGGGTGGGTGTGGGAGAGTGTGCAGGTGGGGGGGGTGTGGGAGAGTGTGCAGGGGAAGGGGGGTGTGGGAGAGTGTGCAGGTGGGAGGGTGGGTGTGGGAGAGTGTGCAGGTGGGAGGGGAGTGAGGGAGAGTGTGGATGGTATCGTCCATCCGCGGATGCCACAGGTCAGCCGCCCTGATATGGCAGGACGGTGACGAGGACACGGCCGCAGGTTGCGTGTGGCTGATGGGCACAGGCGAGTGGCACACTGGTGAGCAGTACGGTGTGAACTGATCGTTGGGCGCAGACAGTGACCAGGTGTTAGGCTGGGTGCGTGTCTGCAGCGCGACCAGGTCACCGGGGCACTCAGGGATCCCATGCAACCCGGCTGGCGAGGTGTGGAAGAACCTCCGTGTAACATGTCGTTTCTCTGCCCCCCACCACCCTCCTGCAGGTCACCATGTATGCCAACCAGACAGCGATGTTTACTGCCATGGTTGGAGCAGCAGCTCTGGAGTTTGCCATCCAGCAGCGTAGAGTCAGACGGCCCACAGTGGCTGCAGATGCAGCGGTTGCCGGTGCAGCAGAGGGGATGGCCGCGGAGTGGCCCGTCGTCACCGCGCAGGCCGCAGGCGCTCAGGACCCGAATGTACAGGGGGATGCCGAGGGGAACATTGACCGCCAGACGGCGAGGAATGCAGAGGAAGTGCTTGGGGGGGAGCAGGAGGAGGAGGAGCAGGAGGATCCACTGATGGTGGTGCCAGGGCGCCACAGGCGTCCAGCAAGGCCGAGGGTGTACCGTGACAGAATGTCGTTCGAGGCCCTAACGGACATCACATGCAGGAGGAGACTACAGTTCAGCAGGGAGACGGTCGCACATATATGCCAGCTCGTGGCGCACCTTGCACCACGTGGAATGGGAGGACACGCGATACCAGTCTCCTCAAGGTGATGGTGGCCCTAAACTTTTATGCGACCGGTTCCTTCCAGGCGCCGAGCGGGGACCTATCCGGGATATCACAGGCACCGGTCCACAGGTGCATCAGGGCTGTCACCGACGCCTTGTACGCCATCGCGACAGGTACATTCAATTCCCCGAGGACCGAGCACAGCAGGAAGCACGGGCATGTGGATTCGCCAAGGTGGCTGGGATACCGATGGTGCAGGGTGTCATCGATGGTGTGCTCGTCCCCATGTGCCCGCCTGCAGACAACAGGGAAGTGTTCATGAACAGAAAGGGCGCATACTCCATGAACATTCAGGTGGTGTGCGACCCCCACATGAAGATCATGCACGTGTGTGCAAGGTACCCCGGGAGTGTGCATGACGCCTACATTCTGGTACAGTCGTTCATCCCCGCAATGTTCGATGGCTGCCCCCCCCCCCCAGCTGAGGGGCTGGTTGCTGGGCGACAAGGGCTATCCATTGAGGTCATGGCTGCTGACGCCAATACGGAGGCCTCACACCAACGCGGTGAGCCTATACAACGAGGCCCATGCAGCAACCAGGGGTGTGGTGGAGCGGTGCTTCGGCCTGCTGAAGATGCGCTTCAGATGCCTGGACCGATCAGGAGGGGGCCCTGCAGTGCCGGCCCGACAGGGTCGGTCGCATGGTTGTGGTCTGCTGTGCGCTGCACAACATTGCCATGCAGAGGGGAGATGACCTGGTGGAGGAGCCGGAGGGAGGACCCGACGGCACCGGAGCCAACGCAAACGAGGGAGATGGGGAAGAGGAGGATGCGGAGGATGAGGATGATGGCGCGCATCAGGGTGGGGGAGGGGCACAGGACGCAGACACTGCCCGGCTGCTCGTTACGTCCAGGAGGCTGCGCGACGGCACCACCGCGGACAGCGGGCACGCGACGCGTTGGTGGCCGCACGGTTCACGCACTGTGAGGGTGGGATTCGCTGAACACTGCGCACCGTCGCTCCTGTACACGGGCACCACACACCAACCCCCCCCCCCCACCCCCGCACCGCGTTCACGACAACAATTCCACATCACCTTACCACTGCGGCACTACGGGATTGCACAACAGTAATGATTGGGTAAGCGGGTGTGATCAGTGCCATGTTGAATGATGACGGCCCGCTCTGCGATGAGCTGTGTGCTCAGATTCGCCAGCCGAGGTCTGACTCATGGCTATAGCTGAACCATGCACTCCGGTGGTCACAGCCTTCCTGACGGATATTTCACCACATGCCCGTGGGGTGGCTGGCGTCGGTGTGCCGAGGACAACGGTGTCCAATTAGGGGAGGCAGGGGGGGGAAAAGGGTCAGCACATCCGGAACAGACCTTGAACGGCTCGTATACCAGCTCACCAATCGGGCACCCTCACAAGCCCCCTGGCACCGGACATAGCACACAGTCTTACAAGTCAAATTTAACAGTGCGTTTATTCGTGTGGTTAACATAGGTGCCCTACCCCCTACAACTAGACTGTGCCCTGCACCCGTGCCAACTTTTTACGTGCCTAACGACTTTGCCTTACGGGCCCTACCACTACATCTAGGTGTGTTCCCAGATGGTACAGCAGGAGTGGAGGTGGACTGCTGAGAATCACGCCCTTCGACATGGCTCCCCGTTGGCACACGTTTCCTGTGGCGGCGCGGCTTCGATGGGCCAGGCTGCTCTGCGGGCATGCTGGATGGCGTGGTGCCACCCTGACCTGCCTGCTCCCCACCAGATGCAGCAGGGACGGAACGGGGGGAGGCCGAGTGTACCAGGACGTCCCTTGATGGAGCTACCGGGACGGGCCCCAGAACCTCCTCCTCCCTCGGGGAGTCCGGTGGCCCCCGGGCCTCACTGTGGGACGGAGATGCGCTCGGAGACGTGCCCCATCGCACCACCGACACCTGGCGCTGCCAGTCCTGGAGGCCTGCAGCGGTATCGACCACGGTCCGAATGTTCGCCGAGACGGAGCCCAGGGAGTGCGACATTCCTGCCAAGGTCTGTGCGATCTCGACCTGTGAGTGCGCGACGCCATCCATCACGTGCACCAGGCGGTCAATGCTCTCTGCGACCGACTGCTGGGACGGTGCCATCGCTTGCTGGGACCGGGCCATGGCATGGTGAGACTCAGCCAGGGCCCCGAGAGCGGCGGCAATATCCTGTTGGCTCTGTGAGATGGCTACCTGTGAGAGGGCAGCCCTCTCCTGGGCCATGGATGACGCGTGCACGGTAAGCCCAGCGCCTTGCAGAACGTGACCCATGGCCGAATCCCTTTCACCCATTGCCTCCACCGCGGACGCCACCCGTGCGGTGTCGGCCTGGGTGGCTGCGATAAGCGGCACCACTCCCTGCTCCTGGACGCGGATAGACTCCTCCAGCTGCAGATCCTGGAAGATGGCCCTCATCCCGTTATTCAGTCCCTGGGTGTCCACACGCATCGGTTGTCCGGGTGGGTCAATTACATCCAGGAACCCGGGAAGAGTCTGGGTGGCAGCTGGTTGCTGGGCCTGGGCTGCCCTCCAACCGTCCAGCCCCTCGGCTGCTCCAAACTCCACCTGCTGTACCGGCTCGGCTGTGGGATGCGCACCAGAAAGTGACCCGTGTGCCTCATCACTTATATGCCCAACCGAGGTGGGTGTCTCTGTGATGGTGAATGGTGTGGGAGACAGCAGTGCCGCAAGCTCGAGGTCATCATCCGTCAGGAAGTCTGGTGTGTACTGGTCCCCCTCATGCCCGGCGCAAGCTCCATGTGGGCCATGTCGTCTTGACCTCCAGGTGGATCCAGCGGGTGTGTGGCCGTGATGTGGGCTTCGGCATTACTGTCCACCCTGTGCCCCTCACTAATGTCTGTCCCGGAGGTCTCAGCGTCCCGGTCCTGCGTCCCAGACTGAGAGGTCTGCCCTCCTGTCAGACCAACTGCCAACCTCTGGCGTGCGTCCCTGGGTGCAGTTGTGGTTGGCGATGTTGCGCTGCTTCCTGGGCGAGACGTCCCTGAAGGTTCGGCGGCTGCCCTGGGGAACATAAAAGATTCGGGGTCCGTTAGACATGGTGGCCTATGTGTATGGTGGTGGTGGGTGCACAGTGTAAGGGGGGAGGGGATCGGGGGTGCAGTGGCCAGAGTGTGAGGGGGGATGGGATCGAGGGTGCAGTGGCCAGAGTGTGAGGGGGGATGGGATTGGGGGTGCAGTGGCCAGAGTGTGAGGGGGGATGGGATCGGGGGTGCAGTGGCCAGAGTGTGAGGGGGGATGGGATCGAGGGTGCAGTGGCCAGAGTGTGAGGGGGGATGGGATCGAGGGTGCAGTGGCCAGAGTGTGAGGGGGGAGGGAATCTGGGGTGCAGTGGCCAGAGTGTGAGGGGGGAGGGAATCTGGGGTGCAGTGGCCAGAGTGTGAGGGGGGATGGGATTGGGGGTGCAGTGGCCAGAGTGTGAGGGGGGATGGGATCTGGGGTGCAGTGGCCAGAGTGTGAGGGGAGGTGGGATCGGTGGTGCAGTGGCCAGAGTGTGAGGGGGGGTGGGATCGGGGGTGCAGTGGCCAGAGTGTGAGGGGGGATGGGATCGAGGGTGCAGTGGCCAGAGTGTGAGGGGGGATGGGATCGAGGGTGCAGTGGCCAGAGTGTGAGGGGGGAGGGGATCGAGGGTGCAGTGGCCAGAATGTGAGGGGGGATGGGATCGGTGGTGCAGTGGCCAGAGTGTGAGGGGAGGTGGGATCGGTGGTGCAGTGGCCAGAGTGTGAGGGGGGATGGGATCGAGGGTGCAGTGGCCAGAGTGTGAGGGGGGGTGGGATCGGGGGTGCAGTGGCCAGAGTGTGAGGGGGGATGGGATCGAGGGTGCAGTGGCCAGAGTGTGAGGGGGGATGGGATCGAGGGTGCAGTGGCCAGAGTGTGAGGGGGGATGGGATCGAGGGTGCAGTGGCCAGAGTGTGAGGGGGGATGGGATCGAGGGTGCAGTGGCCAGAGTGTGAGGGGGGATGGGATCGGTGGTGCAGTGGCCAGAGTGTGAGGGGGGATGGGATCGAGGGTGCAGTGGCCAGAGTGTGAGGGGGGAGGGAATCTGGGGTGCAGTGGCCAGAGTGTGAGGGGGGATGGGATTGGGGGTGCAGTGGCCAGAGTGTGAGGGGGGATGGGATCTGGGGTGCAGTGGCCAGAGTGTGAGGGGGGAGGGGATCGGTGGTGCAGTGGCCAGAGTGTGAGGGGGGGTGGGATTGGGGGTGCAGTGGCCAGAGTGTGAGGGGGGAGGGGATCGGTGGTGCAGTGGCCAGAGTGTGAGGGGGGGTGGGATTGGGGGTGCAGTGGCCAGAGTGTGAGGGGGGAGGGGATCGGGGGTGCAGTGGCCAGAGTGTGAGGGGGGATGGGATCGGGGGTGCAGTGGCCAGAGTGTGAGGGGGGATGGGATCGGGGGTGCAGTGGCCAGAGTGTGAGGGGGGAGAGGATCGGGGGTGCAGTGGCCAGAGTGTGAGGGGGGATGGGATCGAGGGTGCAGTGGCCAGAGTGTGAGGGGGGCGATGACGGGTTGGGGGTGGGGAGGACATGCAGGGTTCTCTCACTTGCTTCTGCGTCTCCGACCTGGCATGGCGCGACCTCCCGGGTGGCGGATCTCCCAGCGAGGTCCAGGGCCCTCTGCTCGTGAATGGTTAGGGGGTGTAGGACCGGAGAACCCCCTCTGGTTCTCATGCGCTCACGCTGGTTGTGCGCTGTCTTGTCCTGGGAGTGGGGGGGGTTGGATAAAGCATCACCATTAGGCGGGTATCATCAGGGCATGCAGATATAGACAACATTGTTGCTGGTTCAGGAGACAGCACGCCATGGCTTCGCTCCAGGGGGGTCCCGGGGCTCATGTGGGTCGAGTAGTAAGTTGGGCACCGTGACCCCCCCAGCACCGCCCCTGATGCCCCAATCCCCCCCAACACTCCCAACCCCCCCTGGTCCCCCCCCAGCACCACCCCTGATGCCCCAATCGCCCCCAACACTCCCAACCCCCCCCACCCCACTTCCCCCCCCGTGCCGGGGGAGGGACCTGGGGTCACCCTCAGGGACTTACCCTGGCAGCCCGGGTGAGGTCGTGCAGCTTCTTGCGGCACGGCTCCCCCGTCCGGAGGGTCATGCCCCACAGCACTGACTGCGGTGCCCACCTCCCGCTAGCAACACCTCACCGTGCTGGATGGCTGGCGATGCCCATGTCTTGGGCAGAGGGTGTCCCTTCTCCGTTCCACCTCATCCACCAGGGTGTCCAGGTCCGTGTCCCGGAACCTCGGTGCGGCTCTTCGGGGCTCAGCCATCTCCTCTCTTCTCCTCCGGGTCCTCTGTGCGCGGATCGCACAATTTATGACGCAGCGCCCCGTCATTCGGACGTCGCGCGGTGACAACGCGGCCTTCGCGGCACGCCCCCCCCGAGGTTCTCGCCGCCCCGATCCTAGTCCATTTTTGGGCCCTGAATCGGTCGGGATCGGGGCCGTTTCGCGCCGTCGTGAACCTCGACGGCGCGGGAGTGGAGAATCGCGCCCCATGTGTCTCGTACCAGATGACCCATTTAGAAATGCAAACAGTGATTAACCGTGAAAACTGAACTTGGAATATATTGAAAGTGAAAGCCACTCTCGGAGAAGAGTTTTTTCCTCAGTACCATTGCCCAATGTGAAGTGGTGGCAATCGGCAAATTTTACAGCTTGCCACCTACGCTGCTGTGTAACCGAGACAGTTAAATATTTTGGCTGCACGCACCAGCGAATCCCATTTCTCAGTTCATTCATTCCATTTTTAAGGGTTATTGTCGATTGTTTACAGAAGTCAGATTTAAATATGCCACTGGAAATTCATGTGACAGATGAAGCCTAAACAGCAACATGTGCAGATGTCTGGAAATCATTTTTAAAGGTTTTTATCTATTCAGTTTCTCTGATTTCATTAAGGAAAGATTGTGAGCGGCTTCAAATATATCGAACAGATGTTGCTTAAAATCCCAGTCCTGTACTGATCAACACATTAACATCACTTAATACACAATGATTTGTAATTCTAATATAGTTTTGAAAGCCTTGTTTATCCATTCTCACATCATCTAAAACTTGAGCTCCGATAAAAATTGGATCATTTAGTCAGAGCTTTGTTATGCTAATATTGCAAATTGCAGTATCTGTTTTTCACTGTTGCAGCATATTCAGTTTGTTTGATCATAGTTGCTTCAGTGCAGTATGCCAAATAAAATCTGAGTGTGCAGCCCCTCCCCCTCCTGGGGGTGCTGTTTCGCCAGGGGCAGCATTTAACAGGCAGTCGGGCTATTCCACAAAATCAAAAAAGATGGCCCTCGCCCCCACTCCAGAGAGCTGTCCCGTAGCCATTTAGCACTCGAAGAGTGGCCATGCTGGCAATACATCCAGTCGCAGTGAAGAGGAGCCCGGAGAAAGGGACACACAGACACCGTGTGACTGTGCCTGAATGGCACATGGATTGAGCGAGGATTCGGAGATTTGATTCAGGTGGGGATTCGGGCTTGAGGGAGAAAGCAAAATGGGTAAGAGGGCCAATCTCTGTCTCACAAAGGAAATTAGAAATAGTATCCGATCCAACGAAGAAGATTGGCCAAGGAAAACAATAGGTCTGAGGATTGGGAGCAGTTTAGAATTCCGCAAAGAAGGACCAAGGATTGATTGAGAAGGGGAAAATACAGTACGGAAGTAAGCTTGCAGGACACATAAAGACTGACACTAAGGCCAGGATTCTCCGACCCTGCGACAAGTTGGAGAATCCCCACAGATAGGCGTGAATCCCGCCCCGCCGCCGGCTTCCCTATTCTCCGGCGCCGTTTTTCGGGCGCCGGCGAGATCGGCGGCACGCCGGTCAGGGGCCGTTGACAGTGGCCGCCACAGCGATTCGCCAGACCCGACGGGCCGAGTGGTCGACAGGTTTTCCCCCGTCCCGCCGGCGTGGATTACTCACCTCACACACGGCGGGACTTGGAAGGTAAGTGTGCGGGGGCCGTCCTGGAGGGGGGGGGGCGGGGGGATAAGATCCTGGGGGGGGGCCTACGGTGGCCTGGCCCGCGATCGGGGCCTACCAATCGGCGGGCGGGCTGGTTCCGTGGGGGCCTACTTTACTCCGCACCGGGCCCCTGTAGGCCTCCACCTTATTGCCCGGGGGCCGGCGCAGAGAAGGGAACCCCCGCGCATGTGCTGAAATACGCCGGCCGTTCCACGCATGCGTGGAAATACGCCGCCCATACCGCACATGCGTGAACTCGCGTGGGCCGTTTGCTGCCGGTTTGAGCTGCGGGAACCACTCCGGCGGGAACCTAGCCCCCTAGAAAGGGGAGAATTCCTCACCGCCGGAGTGGTTGGCGCCGGTTTTCATGCCGGCATGGGGACACAGCCGCATTATTGGAGAATCCCGCCCGAAGTGTTTCTATAGATATGTGAAGAGAAAGAGATTGGTAAAGACAAATGTAGGCCCCCTACAGACAGAAACAGGGGAATGTATAATAAGGGACAAAGAAATGGTTGAGCAATTGAACACATACTTTGGTTCTGTCTTCACAAAAGGGGACACAAATCAGATATCAGAAATGTTGGAGAATGAAAAGTTTAGTGAGAGGGAAGCACTGAGGGTGATCAATATTAGTAGAGAAATGGTGCTGGGAAAATTGATGGGATTGAAGGTGGATAAATATCCAGAGCCTGAGAATCTGCATCTCAGAGTGCTTAAGGGGACCCACTCGATGAACATGCAGCTGATTTGTGACCATCAGCTGCGCATCATACACGTCTGCGCCCGATACCCGGGCAGTGTGCATGACGTCTTCGTCCTGGCATATTCGACAATTTCTAGCCTCTTCGCGATGCCCCCTCAGCTGTGGGGGTTGGCTCCTGGGTGAAAAGGGTTATCCACTGCGGTCGTGGCTGATGACTATCCGAAGGCCACAGACCGATACGGAGACCCAATACAACGATGCCCATGCAGCAACCAGGGGTGTGATCAAGCGTTGCTGAAGATGCGGTTCAGGTGTCTGGACTGCCCAGGAGTGCCACTCAAGTATGGCTATGAGAGGGCTAAATCGCTGGCTTTTAAAGCAGACCAAGGCAGGCCAGCAGCACGGTTCAATTCCCGCACCAGCCTCCCCAAACAGGCGCTGGAATGTGGCGACTAGGGGCTTTTCACAGTAACTTCATTGAAGTCTACTCGTGACAATAAGCGATTTTCATTTCATTTTGTTGCAGCCTGCTGCGTACTCCACAACATCGCACAGCAGAGGGGCGACGTGCTGGACGAAAAGAATGAATGCCAGGCCTCGCCCAATGAGGAGGATGCGGGGGACGGCAAGGATGGGCAGGGCATGGAGCCCGGACAGGTACGGGTGGCTGAGACAGGGGGGTGGAGGGTGCTCTTTATTAGAAAATGGAATTGTGAAGGCAGCATCAACCCTTTCTCACCATTTCTAAATGCCGCCCCAATCTTTTAACCGCCCTCAGCTACCTATCACGCAGCCTCTGGACCCTGCCCCACTTCACCCAACGTACCTCTTAGGGGATCCTCGACCCCCTCCCCACACCCCTCTTAAGGTCAGGGTACCCCCAGGCCCGATTTCTGGCATGGGCGACCTGATACCTGGGCACCTTGGCATTGCCATGCTGGCACCATGGCGGTGCCCCTGCCAGCCTTGCTGTGCCACTAGGACACCCTAGCAATGCCCCTGCCAACCTTGCTGTGCCACCCGGATGCCCTGGCAGTTCCAGGTAATTCTTTTTCTCTCTCCATACACGCTGCTAGAGGTTTTCCAGCATTTCCTGTTTTTGTTTAAAATTTTCAGTATCAGCAGTATTTTACTTTTGTTCTTTTATTCTAGAAGCACTTGAAATGAAAGAAATTGCAGAGCCATGGGGAAAAGGTGAGGGGCACTTGGACGAGCTGAGTCACTCTAACAGAGACCTGATATAGGCATGACTGTCTGAATAATTTTGTGCTGCAAGTGTCCCACGTTGAATGACTCTGTGAGCTAGTTGATTGGCATCATATGAACATACAGACATATGAACAAAGAGCAGAGGAAGGCCACAGAAGAAAATAACCTGGATTCACCATGTTTGGGAATCCACGACAGCCATTTTGGGCCTAGTGAAATGGTTGATTGACGCTTTATTCAACAAGGCGAATAAACCACAAGAGCTGACTTTGTTTTTTTTTGTTCCTCATCAAGAGAAAAGAGCATCACTTATTAAACCATTCTGACAAGTGCAGGAAATATACATCAAGTGACATCTGAGTGAAAAAAAAGGTTCACACTACAGCAGTGTCCTTTATCTTGGTTCCACTGTAAAGAAAGAAAATAACAATGGCCAAGATCCTCTGGCGTTTCCCAGTGGTGGGATGCGGCCCGCGATTGGCTGGCGGCGGATCATCTGGTCCTGCCACTGCAATGGGATTTCCCATTGAACCCACTCCACGCTGCTGGGAAACTTCTGGTGGGGGTGGGCCGTCAGCAGGACGAGAAGATCTAGCCAGTGAAGATCCTGCCCATTGTATATTTTACCCTATTGGGTCCATTTTGTTTTGCAGGCTTTTCTTTACAGCCCACAGGGGAGATTATGGTCAACATCACTCACAAGAGACTTTTGTGCCAGACCGACAAAGGCCTCGCCAAGTAAAATGAACGTTAACCGTACCACTCGCCACTTTCAAAGCAGCAGAGGTCACAAGTTTTCTTTATTTGTGCTGGTTTCTTCCTGGTTCACTGGGACACTGATGAGGAAAGGCATAGGTGGGAACTTGTTTATAATCCTGAGCTTTACATTAAGAGCTAAAGGGGAATATTTTGACTTTGATGAAATGAAAATAGTTTATTGTCACGAGTAGGCTTCAAAGAAGTTATTGTGAAAAGCCCCTAGTCGCCACATTCCGGCGCCTGTTCGGGGAGGCTGGTACGGGAATTGAACCGTGCTGCTGGCCTGCCCTGGTCTGCTTTAAAAACCAGCGATTTAGCCCAGTGTGCTAAACCAGCCCCTTTGCTTGAAGTCAATGGAAATTAAAATGGGGAGAGATGTGTGACAGGCTGCCGATCAGATATCACCCATTTTAAACTGTCTCCCCAAGTCAAAACCAGCCTCTGACCAAATTGATTTTGTGCAGTTACGTTCAAAAAATGCATTTTTATTCACATGCTGTTTCAAAGGCTTTATTGTGTAAAGATCAGTAATTATAGTCTCGAAATACATGTGTGAAGAGAATAGACTCTTCTCCATATGTATGTCGGAGAGAGATAGTTCTAAACATAAGTTAGACCAGGCACTTTCACTGAAAACAATAATCAAAAAAAGAAACCCAGTTTGAATTCTTAATCACTTCCTAAACCCTGCACTGTCAAAGGTGTGGAGCAGCCTGCGCTCCATGCTAATTTACTGCTCACATTCTGTACCCCTTAGCTTAAAGTCCGAACATGCATTTTGAAAAACTTGAGGATAGACAAGTCCCCCGGGCCTGACGGGATATATCCAAGGATTCTATGGGAAGCAAGAGATGAAATTGCAGATCCGTTGGCAATTATCTTTTCGTCCTCACTGTCAACAGGGGTGGTACCAGGGGATTGGAGAGTGGCGAATGTCGTGCCCCTGTTCAAAAAAGGAACTAGGGATAACCCTGGGAATTACAGGCCAGTTAGTCTTACTTCGGTGGTAGGCAAAGTAATGGAAAGGGTACTGAAGGATAGGATTTCTGAGCATCTGGAAAAACACTGCTTGATTAGGGATAGTCAGCACGGATTTGTGAGGGGTAGGTCTTGCCTTACAAATCTTATTGAATTCTTTGAGGAGGTGACCAAGCATGTGGATGAAGGTAAAGCAGTGGATGTAGTGTACATGGATTTTAGTAAGGCATTTGATAAAGTTCCCCATGGTAGGCTTCTGCACAAAGTAAGGAGGCATGGGAAAGTGGGAAATTTGGCCAGTTGGATAACGAACTGGCTAACCGATAGAAGTCAGAGAGTGGTGGTGGATGGCAAATATTCAGCCTGGATCCCAGTTACCAGTGGTGTACCGCAGGGATCAGTTCTGGGTCCTCTGCTGTTTGTGATTTTCATTAATGACTTGGATGAGGGAGTTGAAGGGTGGGTCAGTAAATTTGCAGACGATACAAAGATTGGTGGAGTTGTGGATAATAAGGAGGGCTGTTGTCGGCTGCAAAGAGACATAGATAGGATGCAGAGCTGGGCTGAGAAGTGGCAGATGGAGTTTAACCCTGAAAAGTGTGAGGTTGTCCATTTTGGAAGGACAAATATGAATGCGGAATACAGGGTTAACGGTAGAGTTCTTGGCATTGTGGAGGAGCAGAGAGACCTTGGGGTCTATGTTCATACATCTTTGAAAGTTGCCACTCAAGTGGATAGAGCTGTGAAGAAGGTCTATGGTTTGCTCGCGTTCATTAACAGAGGGATTGAATTTAAGAGCCATGAGGTAATGATGCAGCTGTACAAAACTTTGGTAAGGCCACATTTGGAGTACGGTGTACAGTTATGGTCGCCTCATTTTAGGAAGGATGTGGAAGCTCTGGAAAAGGTGCAAAGAAGATTTACCAGGATGTTGCCTGGAATGAAGAGTAGGTCTTACGAGGAAAGGTTGAGGGTGCTAGGCCTTTTCTCATTAGAGCGGAGAAGGATGAGGGGCGACTTGATAGAGGTTTATAAGATGATCAGGGGAATAGATAGAGTAGACAGTCAGAGACTTTTTCCCCGGGTGGAACACACCATTACAAGGGGACATAAATTTAAGGTGAAAGGTGGAAGATATAGGAGGGATATCAGAGGTAGGTTCTTTACCCAGAGAGTAGTGGGGGCATGGAATGCACTGCCTGTGGAAGTAGTTGAGTCAGAAACATTAGGGACCTTCAAGCAGCTGTTGGATAGGTACATGGATTACGGGAAAATGATATAGTGTAGGTTTATTTGTTCTTAAGGGCAGCACGGTAGCATTGTGGATAGCACAATTGCTTCACAGATCCATGGTCCCAGGTTCGATTCCAGCTTGGGTCATTGTCTGTGCGGAGTCTGCACGTCCTCCCCGTGTCTGCGTGGTTTCCTCCGGGTGCTCCGGTTTCCTCCCACAGTCCAAAGATGTGCGGGTTAGGTGAATTGGCCAATGATAAATTGCCCTTAATGTCCAAATTGCCCTTGGTGTTGGGTGGAGGTGTTGAGTTTGGGTAGGGTGCTCTTTCCAAGAGCTGGTGCAGACTCAAAGGGCCGAATGGCTTCCTTCTGCACTGTAAATTCAATGATAATCTATGATTAATCTAGGACAAAGGTTCGGCACAACATCGTGGGCCGAAGGGCCTGTTCTGTGCTGTATTTTCTATGTTCTATGTTCTATGCTAGAGATCAGCGAGGTCAATGGGAACTTTGAAATCAAAGCTCTGCAGTTAACACAGATATACAAATACATAGCAGAACCCCCAGTGAGATGTGGGACTGAATTCTCCAGTCCTCCAACCGCCCATGTTTCCCAACGCCGCCCCACTCACTGGCAGCCGGATTCTATCTTTCCGCCTCTTGTCAGAGGGATTTCCAATTGAAGCTACCCCACGGTGCCAGAAATCCCCGGGTGGGGGTGTGCTGCCAGCGGGAGGAAAGAATGCCAACCAGTGGAGAATTCCGGCCGTGAACTCACAATCCCAGTGCAATGGAGCCATTTGCTCTTGCAGATGGAAAGATGTCAATCAATCACAAATAACATCATGTATTGCACAAGAAACCAAAACTAGAGATTCAGAAGAGAGCTGAGCGGCTGTGCCCATTTTACCAGATGGTCACTGTCCCAAAACTGACTGATGGGTACATCACACCTGATTTGCTATGATGGCCAGGCAGCATATTCTCAAGTTAGAAGCACAATACTGTAAAGTTCCCATAGTCCCATAGGCTGTTTTCCATTTTGAGGGGGAGGGTTGACTGATGGTGATTTAACCTGAGGATCTCCACATCTCAGGCAAGGGATAAGGTTGAGAAGGATTGCAGCTGGTATGGGAATTGAACCCATGCTGTTAGCCTCACTTTGCATCATAAACCAACCGTCCAGCCAACTAAGCTAAATCTGCTATTGTGTTCCTCACCAAAGGGTGGGATACATTCACCACTGGAGGATCGAGGCAGCCATGGGTCTAACTTGTGGCGTCCATCGTCAATATTACTATTTCAGCAAAAGTGTAACGTTGTTTTTCCCTTCCGTCCAAAATCCATACAAAATCCATCAGCTAATCTAACGGGCACAGGGCAGAATTGTGCCCCACCACCACCTCCAGCCCTCCACACTTCCCATAAACGTTCTCCCTTTAAGCTAAGTTCAGCAATTTGGTTGTTTGGGGGGAATCCTGGTTGAGGTGCCCACATGCCACCACTGCATGGCACCATAGCTTCATTGCTACTGTGTGCCCTGTGCCATCATCAGAGCACAGTAATCTCAGCATGAATGAAGTAGAACAAGTCAAACTTCGGGGCTGGAAAGTGAAAATGTCCAGCAAGTTCCATATGCATCATAAAGAGAGAAAAAAGACTTCAGGAGGCATTCGCGAACACAGCCACGAAATCACGGCTTTTTTGGGGGGTTTTCCCGGGGAATTTTCAACAAAAATAAAAATTCCTTAGGCCCCGCCAATTCGGCCCTGCCCAGGCACCAAAGCTCCGATCCACGGAGCTGGAGAGGGAGAGGGAAAAAAAAAAAGAGAGACTGGTCCCGGTGAGCCGCACGTGGAGGAGGAGTGGGGATCGCTCAGAAACGGCCTGAAAGTCAGAGCACGGAGAGGATCACAAGGACAAAATAAGAATTTTTTTAATTCAACCTTCCTTGTTCCTCTCCTGCAAATTTTTTTGAAAAAAGGAAAACTTTTTTAAAGGGGGAAAAAAAAGTTTCAAAAAAAAAAAATTAAAAATCCCTTTTTATTAAAAAAAAATCGTTTTTAAAAGGAAGGCACAGACAGAAATATGCCTCCAAATAATAAATTGAGGGGACGGCGAGATGTAAGAAGGAACAGCAGCGAAGGCGAAGGAAAAAAGCAGGCGCTGCGGCCGCGCAGGCAGACGACCCCACGGGGCGAGGCGGAGGTTCAGGCGAATCAGGAAGCGGAAAAGCTGACGAGCCGAGCAGCTGAGCAGGAACAGGACGTGGCGACCATCCACCCCCCTCCCCTCTCTCCCCTCTCTCCCTCCCTCCCCCCCCCCCCCCCCCCCCCCCCCCCCCCCGCACAGGGGGAGGAATGGAGAAGCGTGCTGAAAATGGAAATAAAGACCATAAAGGAGGAGATTAAAACGGGGATAAACGCCATGAGGGAGGCACTCAGGACGGAGTTCCACACAATGAAGAAGGAGATGCTGGCGGAGACAACAGAAAAAAATGCAGCGAACCATCACGGCCTGGCACAGAAGGAGGAGGTGCAGGAGAAAACTATTCAGGATTTGGAGAGGGCCGCCTAGGACCAGAACGACAGGATGGTAACTCAGGAAACCGAGGTGAAAAGGCTGGTAACGACCCAGGGGAGCCTAAGAGGGAAAGTGGAGGACCAGGAAAATAGGTCCAGACGGCAGAATGTTAAAATAGTGGGACTGCCAGAGGGGATGGAGGGCAGAGATCCAACAGGCTACGTCACCCAAATGCTGGGCAAGCTAGTGGGAAGGGAGAAGTTTCCAAACCCCCCAGAAATCGACAGGGCGCACAGGACGCTCCGACCCAGGCCCAAAGCTGGGGAGCAGCCCAGAGCGATTATCGTGAAGCTGCACAGGTTCCAAGACATGGAAAGAAAAGGGGCTGGTTTGGCACACTCTGCTAAATCTCTGGCTTTTAAAGCAGACCAAGGCAGGTCAGCAGCACGGTTCGATTCCCGTACCAGCCTCCCCGAACAGGTGCCGGAATGTGGTGACTAGGGGCTTTTCACAGTAACTTCATTGAAGCCTACTTGTGACAATAAGCAATTTTCATTTTCATTTCAAAATCCTAAAGTGGGCCCGGCAGACGAAAGCGAGCACGTGGGAAGGGAAGACCATAAGGGTGGACCAGGACATTGGGGCGGACCTGGCCAATAGAAGGGCTGAATTCAACAGGGCCAAATCAGCAGTCGACAAATGTAATGTGAAATTTGGGATGCTATTCCCGGCCAAACTCTGGGTAACATTTGAGGGGAAGGAGCTGTTTTTTAACACCCCAGCGGCAGCGGAGCAGTTCGTTAGAGCAAACAAACAGAGGGAGGGACAGCCGCAACGGCCATCATGAAAGCGACGGGGATGGAAAAGACAGGAAGAATCGGGACAGACCACAAACAGATACAATACGATCACAAACTGTACACACGTGTTTGGTGCATTGTGTGGGACTATGCTGACTCGTTCCCGGGCTCGTTCCACCTCTCAATGCAATGGGGGGGAGCGAAGCAAGGTGAATGAGGGTGAAAAAGGCGGACAGGAGGGCGAGACAAGGGCTAGCAAAAGGAAGGTAAATCAGAACAGGGCAAGTGCTGGGAGGGGCGCCACCGTGCTAGCGAGGAGGGCGAACACGGGAGGGCAGGAAGAAAGGAGGGCCGCGGCGCACCTCTCAGGGGAGAGGGAGCACCTGGCACAAAGAAAAGGGGGGGCAGGGCAGAAGGGGGGGAAGAACACAGGGGGGGGACAGAGGAACAGGAACTAAGGGGGGGGGGAGAGGAGTCGGGGGGAGAGCACAGAACAAAAGAGAAGCAAAGGGAAGGGTGAGGTAGATAAGCAGCACGAACACAGGCCTCGGCAGGCATGGAGCAGGGCGAGGAACCAAGGCGGTGCCACAAACAGCCACTCGGGAGGGCTTCAGGACGAAGGAAGATCCTGGAGTGCAGGGGCGCAGCCACATGGCGTACACAGAGCTGGCGGCCATGGTGGGTGCCCCCTGGACAAAAGGAAACCCCGGAGCCCTGGGGCCCGACCTCATGGTGAGAGCAGTGACCGCGGCCATTTTGTATGGCGCCCTAATGAAGGGAAACCTCAGAGGGTAGGGGCGCATCCACCAGGTAAGTATGGGTGACCCCGCAGGACCGGGGGGTAAAAAAAAACCCACCATGATTGTTACCTGGAACGTAAGGGGACTCAATGGCCCGGTCAAAAGATCCAGAGTCTTCACCCACCTAAGAAGCCTGAAAGCAGACATAACATACCTACAAGAGACGCACCTGAGGGAGAAGGACCAACAGCTGGTAAGGAAGGGCTGGGTGGGACAGACATACCACTCATGCTACGGGACGAGGGCTAGGGGAGTAGCAATATTAATAAGAGGACGAGGTTTATGGAAACCAAGACAGTTACGGACCCAGGGGGACGGTACGTCATGGTCAGCGGCGGAAGGGGCACCGGTCGTACTGGCAAATGTATACGCTCCCAACTGGGACGACACAGAATTCATAAAGAAGACCATGGCAGAAATCCCCGACCTTGACACACACCGACTGATCATGGGGGGGGCGACTTCAACTGTGTACAGGACCCACTGACCGACTGATCAAACCCCAGAGCAGGGAAAAAGACTGGCATGGCTAGGGAACTAGGAGCATTTATGGAGCAGATGGGGGCGGTGAACCCTTGGAGGTTCCTGCACCCGGGAGAGTAGGAATTTTCATATTTCTCACAAGTACACAAGGTATACACCCGGATCGACTTCTTTGCAATGGGGAAATCGGTGCTTCCAGGGATCACGGGAACGGAGTACTCCGCGATCGTTATCTCTGACCACGCTCCACACTATATGGATGTGAGGTTGGAGGCAGGCCGAGCCCAGCGCCCCACATGGAGGCTGGACACGGACCTCCTGGCCGACAAGGCCTTCTGTCAGAAAACATCGCGGGCCATAGGCGACTACGTGAGTAACAACCAAAACGGGAAGGTCTCACCCTCCACGTTCTGGGAGGCACTGAAGGCCGTGATTAGAGGAGAGATCATAGCCTACAAGGCAAGCAGAGATAGGGAAGAGAGGGTGGCCAGGCAACAACTTGTGGACTCCATCCTGGAAGTCGACAGAAAATACTCCGAGGCCCCGATCGTAGGGCTGCTAGTGGAGAGGAAAAAGCTGCAAATGGACTTTAACCTGCTATCCACTCGGAAAGCAGTGTACCAACTCCGTCAGACTCGGGGGACCTTCTACGAACACGGAGACGAGGCTGGCCGCCTATTGGCTCACCAGCTGAGAAAGCAGGCAGCCACAAGGGAAATAGCGCAGGTAAAGGAGAGCAGAGGCAGACTGGTAACAGAACCAATGGAGGTCAATCGGGCATTTGAGACCTTCTACCGGGGACTGTACACCTCCGAGCCCCCCAACGGGGACGCAGGGATGAAACTGCTCCTAGATGGACTGGAGCTACCAGTTGTGGGGGAAGACAGACGGGCGGAGCTGGAAGCACCAATAGACCTGGGAGAAATCATGCAGAGCATCAGCTCCATGCAGGCGGGGAAGGCACCGGGGCTCGATGGGTTCCCGGCGGACTTCTACAAACAATTTGCACCAGTCCTGGCCCCACACCTAAGGGACATGTTCGCGGACTCACTGGCAAGGGACACCCTGCCCCCAACGCTAGCGCAGGCCACAATTTCACTGATACCCAAAAAAGATAAAGACCTGATGGAATGCGGATCATACAGACCCATTTCACTGCTGAACGTGGATGCGAAAATATTCGCAAAGGCCCTGGCCAAAAGGCTGGAGGGCTGTGTACCAGAGGTGGTCGCAGAGGACCAAACTGGCTTTGTCAAGGATAGGCAGTTCACAGCGAACATCAGGCGGCTGCTGAACGTAATAATGACCCCCTCTGGGGAGAGAACACCAGAGGTGATCGTCTCCCTAGACACAGAAAAGGCCTTCGACAGAGTCGAATGGAAATACCTCCTCGAGGTACTGGAACGGTTTGGGCTAGGAGCGGGGTTCACCGCCTGGGTGAGGCTCTTGTACAACGCTCCCAAAGCGAGCGTCCGAACTAACATCACCAGCTCTAAATACTTCCAGCTGCAGAGAGGAACAAGACAGGGCTGCCCCCTGTCCCTACTCTTGTTCGTGCTAGCCATCAAACCCCCGGCGATAGCCCTGCGGGACGCGAAAAGCTGGAAGGGAATCCAGAGAGGAGACAGAGAGCACAGAGTCTCACTCTATGCAGATGACCTTTTCTTCTAGGTCTCGAAGCCACAGGAGAGACTGAAGGCAATACTGCAAATGCTGAAAGAGTTTGGAACCTTCTCGGGCTACAAACTTAACCTGGGCAAAAGCGAGGCATTCCCAGTGAACCCAAACGGGAGAGGGAGAGAGCTGGAGGGGCTCCCGTTCAAAACAGCAGGGAGAGTGCAGGTGATCAAGATGAACATACTGCCAAGGTTCCTCTTCCTGTTTAGATCTATTCCGATCTTCATCCCCAAGGCCTTTTTCCAAAACGTAGACAGTCTAATCATGGCGTTTGTGTGGGGGGGGTAAGAACCCGAGAATCCCAAAACAGACACTGCAAAGAAGGAAAATCAAAGGGGGCTTGGCCTTACCAAACCTACAATACTACCATTGGGCAGCAACGGCAGAAAGAGTGAGGGGATGGGTACAAGAACCTGACACAGATTGGGTGTAAATGGAGGAGGCATCCTGTAAAGGAACGACCCTCCGGGCCCTGGCTACTGCAGCACTCCCATCCCCCTGAACAAGATACACAACAAGCCCAGTGGTAGCGGCCATGCTGAGAACATGGACCCAGCTCAGACAACACTGCGGGATAACTAAAATGTCCCCCGTGGCCCCCATCTGCGACAATCGCAGATTCCCCCCAGCCATGCTAGATACCACCTTCAACAGGTGGAGGTGGGACGGGGGCACATTGACGGTCGGGGACTTCTACGTAGGGCACAGACTGGCGACACTAGACGAACTGACGAAGAAGTGGAGGCTAGCAAAAGGACAGGAAATGAGACAGCTCCAAATAAAACACTTCCTCTGCAAAGAGACAGTGGGGTACCCTGGGGCTCCAGAAAACACTCTACTGGAGGGCCTGATAGGCACAAGCAACAAGAAGGGGGGGCTATGTGGGAAAATATACAGACAGCTACTGGACAGAGCCCGGACTCCACTGGACGAGATCAGAACAAAATGGGAGGACGAACTGGGGACAGAGGTAGGATGGGGACTCTGGAGCGAAGCACTGAGCAGGGTGAGCTCCACCTCCTCCTGCGCAAGGCTAAGCCTAATGCAGCTCAAAGTGGTGCACAGAGCGCACCTGACCAGAACCCGAATAAGCAGGTTCTTCCTGGAGGTGGAGGACAAATGTGAGCGGTGCCAGAGGGGCCCGGCCAACCACACCCACATGTTTTGGGCTTGCCCCAAGCTTGCTGGGTTCTGGACAGCCTTCTCCGAGGCAATGTCCAAGGTTGTGGGGGTGAGGGTGATGCCATGCCCAATAGTGGCAATCTTCGGGGTATCGGAGCAGCCAGAGTTACACATGGGGAAGGGGGCCAACGCCCTTGCTTTCGCTTCGCTAATCGCACGCCGGAGAATCCTGCTCGGCTGGCGATCGGCAGCACCACCCACAGCTGCAGACTGGCTCGCTGACCTCTCAGAATTTCTCCACCTGGAGAAGATTAAGTACGTCACCCGAGGGTCAGAGGAAGGCTTCCTGGATACTTGAGGGCAGTTTGTCGGTCTGTTCCAAAACCTGTTCGAGGCCAACAACGAGGAGTGAGCTAATAAGAATTTTTTATTATTAAAACACCAAGTTAGATGAGTTACCAAAAGACTGCGCAACCCGGGGGGGCGGGGAGGAACCATAGACCGATCCAGAGGGCAATGAAAGGCACGTAGGGTCAGTTAAACGAAGGAGAAACTAAACCTCTGTATAATAAAGGAAATTAGCGCAGGCGATAAAAATGTGATGTGTATATACAACTGTTTATAAATATGAGAAATGCCAATAAAAAGATTATTATTTTTTTTTTTTAAAAGAGAAAAAAAAGTGTGTCAGAACTTCTGCTTTTCGGGTTTCCAGAATCTGCAGCTCCTTACCTCCGGTGGAAATTGTTTTGAGCTATCGTCGCGCTAATCCCAGAATTAACTTTCTTGTCTCTCTGTGCGCAAGATGTGTGTTTCACCTGACAACAGCAATGCTGCAACAACAGTGACACCAGTCAGCTCTATCTGCAGCTTTATCAATGTTAAATCTGTTTAAACACCATTAATGAAGCAATGAACATATTTACACTTTGTAGCTGTTTGCGCAGCAGGAGGTAATTTTGAAAAATATGATGAGTGAGCTAAATGAATTTTTTATTCCTGTATCCACTTAGAGATGCTAAAAATAATTCCGTTGCAGTTAGCTCCAGGGCTCAATTCTCAACCACACTTCATTAATTCTTCACTTCATCGTGTGTGCCAAAGTGATGTTCACCTCAGAAATTTACTTCTGAATTTTTAAGATAAAGGTGAGGCCTTCTATATTTTAGAGTTAGGAACTGTTGTTAACTGTCAGGATGGGATACTATCTTCCTCACCTTTTTTGGTAGAATTCTCTGAATCTCCTCAACATTAAATAAAGCCTCATTTTTTAAATGGAGGGCTCAATGTTAACTTCATGTGGATTTGGGCAATGGACAGCGGGATGAGTTGGAAGCTCATCCACTTCTCCAGAAATCAGGCCCAAGGTTGTTTCAACTCCTGGACCTCAATTGAATCCCATTGATTCTGAATGGCAAGGCAGCAGGGAGTGACAGAACATCACACATTCTAGAGGGCACCTGCCAGGTACATGGCGGGATTGCGTTCCGTTGGGGGGGGGGGGGGGGAAGAGATAGAGAGACATTGCCGAGGTTATGAGTTCGGGAATGGCAGGAACAAAATGGCCGAAATTACTTACCCACCCTTTATCCGTCAGGATCGCACCATCAACGGTTTTAAACCTGTTTCCCAAATGGGCAGCAAAGACATATGCCCAAAGCCTATAAGGCCTGACTAAATTTTCCTCTTGCTCCTCCTGGCTCCACAGTGGAAAGAAAAGGATTTACCTTCTTTCCTCCCTTCAGGGTCTGATCTCATTCTGTGCCAGGATGGCCGGGCAGGACAGCCTGCGGTGCTGCGGTGACTCGCGCGCTCAAGCCCCTAAAATGATAGTCAAATATCGATGGTGTGAAATACATGGGCCGTTACCCGTTGGAACTATTTTCTCAAACCAGTTTTCAAAAATCTGCCAAACACCTGCCTCCTTGACTGTTGTTTTTACATCTCCCACATAATGGCCGGGATTCTAAGTGTTGATGCCGGCGTAAACACCGGAGCGGGTCACGCCGGCGTCAATGGGCCCCAAAGCGCAGCGATTCTGCGACCCAGAAGAAGCCAGTACGGGCGCCACGGGAAGCGTGGGGGCACAGTCCCAGACCGGCGTCAGAGATGTGTGCCTCGCAATTGCCGCGGCGCACTCAAATAGACGAGACTCCCCACACACAGCCGACGCTTCAAGATGGCCATCCGCCGCGCAACGCCCCGGTTCAGGGACCACGACATCGAAACACTCCTGGACGCCGTCGAGCAGGGGAGGGGGGGGGGGCCTGTACCCCAGACCCGGCCGCAGGGTCGCAGCCAACATCGTGTGCCGTATTTGGAGGGAGGTGGGCGAGGCCGTCAGCGCAGATGAACGACCTAGTCAGGGCAGCCAGGGTGAGCACCCAGCACTGTTCCCATGGCACCAACCCCCCTACCCCCCACACATGTGACATCGCACCCCCTCCCCAGGGGATGGTACAACTCCAGCCGTGACCCACATGGCTGCTCCCACCCATGCCAGCCGCATTGGTCAGATGCCCTGTGCACCAATGCCAACATAGACCCAACTGCTGGGCTGCATGCGAGGACCGCCTAACACTGCTGATGTTTGTGTGCCCCCCTCCGGCCCAGGATACGAGCACCTATTAATGCTGAGAGCAGGAGAAAACTGTAGGGGGTGCACCTGAATTGTGCCCCCTTATTGTGCATGAACAGAGGGCACTGGGCGTAGCTGGCGGACCCGAGGACCGGAAGGTTGCCCATGCCGAGATTGGGGGCACGCCACCAAGTGAGACACCATCCCTCTCACCCCACCCCCTCACCCCACCCCCTCACCCCACCCCCTCACCCCACCCCCTCACCCCACACCCTCACCCCACACCCTCACCCCACACCCTCACCCCACACCCTCACCCCACACCCTCACCCTCACCCCAGCCCTCATCCCATTCCCTCACCTCAGCCCCTCACCCCACTCCCTCTCCTCACCCCTTCACCCCAGCCCCACATCCCATCCCCTAACCCCACCCCTTCACCCCACTCCCTTACCCCTCCCCCTCGCCTCCTCACCCCCTCACCCCACCCCCTCACCCTGATGTGACATCAATTAACACAAGATGAGTAGTGAATAAAAAGATCGCTTTAATATGCTAAACAGAAAGCCTCCTGGCCACTGATCCCGAACTGGGGCAGCGCCGGAGGTCAGCCACCTTTATACCGAGCCCAAGGGGAGGCAGAGCCATCAGGCAGTGGTTTACCACAATACATGTAGTACAGTAACAGTTTACCACAGTACATATAATACACCAACAGTGGTTTACCACATTCACCCCCTGTTAAAAGAAAGAGTCCAGCGAGGGTGAAGTGGACTTAAAGGTCGAGTCTGTCGGGGGTTTTGACCTTCCGCCCTGATCACCTCAGTCCCGGCTGTGGTGTGTGCACTGGTGTCGAGACCTGCATGTCCGGGAGCGTGTTGTCTTCTTCTTCGCCCAGTAGTTGAGTCGGTGGAGGGGGTGCGGTGTAGTGGCGGGGGTGGTGGTGATGGTCACCGGTGGGCCTGCGTGTACCAGACCTTGAAGTAGCCGGGTAGTGGTGGAGGGAGACTGTGTAGGATCGGGGATGGTGGTGATGGTCACTGGGGAACCTGCAGGTGCCAAATCCCGGAGGGAGACTGTGTCCTGCTGCCCGTCATGATGTGCCACGTGGGCATATTGTGGGTTGGCATGGAGGAGCAAGACTTTCTCGACGAGGGGATCCGATTTATGACTCCTTGCATGCTTCGCATCTCCGGCAACCTCAGCGCCAATTGGAAAATCTTCAAGCAAATGTTCCTCTTGTACATCGAGGCCTCCGACCTCGAAGCAGCATCGGGTGCCAGGAAGATCGCGCTATTTCTCTCCACCGCGGGGGACCACGCCATCCACATCTACAACTCTCTTACGTTCGCTGACGGCGAAGACAAAACAAAATTCAAAACAGTCCTGCTGAAGTTTGACAGCCACTGCGACATCGAGGTGAATGAAAGCTTTGAACGGTACGTTTTCCAGCAGAGGCTTCAGGCTAAGGATGAACCTTTTCAGTCCTTCGTGACCCATCCCCGCATCCTAGCGCAGTCATGTAACTATGACTCCACGGCTGAATCCATGATCCGGGATCAGATCGTTTTCGGGGTCCACTCCGACTCCCTTCGGCAACAGCTCCTGAAAGTCAAACAGTTGACCCTCTCTATCGCTATCGAGACGTGCGTTGACCATGAGCATGCTAAGAATCGTTACTCCCACATCAGGGCGGCAGAAACTGCAAAGCTGGCCTCCCATGAGGCGGAATGGGTGCAGGCCATTGCACAAATGCAAGGCCTGAGCATCGAGGAAAGTGGTCGTTTTGCGTGCTTTTCCCGGGTCCCTGCGCACGTGTGCCACGACCGAGTGGACGACGAGGCCGACAACCCGACTGCACAGGTGCGTACGTCGACCAACAGCACTGCGCATGCACGAGGGCGCACGGAACGCGCTGACGTCGGCGTCATGACGTGTCCGAATTGTGGCTCCGCCCACTTAAAGTGGCAATGTCCAGCAAAAAGACGCCGGTATCTACAGTGTGGCAAGCTTGGCCACGACGCAGATCTTTGCAGATCTGCTCCACCACTCAGCAGCCAGCGATCCTAGCTGCGGCGCAGAAGTGTCCGCTCAATACAACAAGGCATGCCAGATTCCAATCCCGACAGCCCAACAGACCCTGATGCTGAGTGCCTCAAGTCCCCATACCGGGTGGGGCATCATAACTACACATGCGCTGCCTTCCACCACAACGGCGAAACGCCTCTCGATCCTCAGTGTGGATCCCGACGACGAGTGGTGTGCTGTCCTCACAGTTAACAAGGCACATCCGATTTAAACTGGACACCGGCGCATTGGCGAACCTCATCTCAAAATCCAACCTCGACACCATCCGCGCCAGACCAAGTATTCTTCCACCGGCCTGCCTAGCTCCTTGACTACAATGGCAATGCCATAGCTGCCAGTGGCTCCTGTCAACTAGGGGTATCCAATAAGGCGATCAAGGCAACACAGCGGTTTGAAATCGTCGGGCCTAACAGAGTGTCCCTGCTCGGTGCTCGAGCCTGCAAGCTCCTGAACCTGGTTCAGCGAGTCCCCACCATGTCATCATCACCGGCGACAGCCTCGCCTGATGGAAACTTGCAAGCCGACATTATCATGCAGTACCACAGCGTATTCGATGGAATGGGCACGCTCCCATGCCGATATAAAATCCTGCACAAGCCGAACGCCACCCCTGTAATTCATGCACCACACCGGGTGCCGGCACCCCTCAAGGATCGTCTGAAGAAGCAATTACAGGACCTCCAAGACCAGGGCATCGTATCGAAGGTCACAGAGCCAACAGACTGGTCTGCGTAAAGAAGCCGTCAGGGGAGCTTCGAATTTGCATTGACTCCAAGGATCTAAACCGCAACATCATGCGGGAGCATTACCCGATACCAAAACGTGAAGAGTTGACCAGTGAGATGGCTCATGCCAAATTCTTTACTAAGCTGGACGCCTCCAAGGGTTTTTGGCAAATACAGCTGGATGCGTCCAGTCGCAAGCTGTACACGTTCAACACCCCGTTCGGTCGCTACTGCTACAACCGGATGATTTTGGGATCATATCTACCTCCGAAATATTTCACCGCGTCATGGAGCAGATGATGGAGGGCATCGAGGGGGTATACGTTGACAACGTAATTATCTTGTCCACAACGCCCCAGGAACACATTGCTCGCCTCAAGAAGGTATTCCAGATAATTCATGAACATGGTCTCCGGCTCAACAGGGCCAAGTGCTCATGTGGTCAATCGGATATTAAGTTCCTGGGTGACCACATCTCACAGCAGGGCGTGCGGCCAGATGCCGACACGTTCTCGGCGATCAATGCCATGAAGACCCCGGAGGACAAGGCGGTCCTCCACTTCCCCTGGATGGTCAACTTCCTCGGGAAATTCATTCCCAATATGGCATCCCACACCACGGCCCTCCGCCATCTCGTCAGGAAGTCGACGGAATTCCAGTGGCTGCCCACACATGAAGAGGATGGTGTGAGCTGAAAGCAAAGCTCACCACAGCCCCAGTTCTAGCGTTCTTCAACCCAACCAAGGAAACCAAGATATCGACTGATGGATTGGATTGGATTGGACTTGTTTATTGTCACGTGTACTGAGGTACAGTGAAAAGTATTTTTCTGCGAGTAGTTCAACAGATCATTCAGTACATGGGAAGAAAAGGGAATAAAAGAAAATACATAATAGGGCAACACAACATATACAATGTAACTACATAAGCACTGGCATCGGATGAAGCATACAGGGTGTAGTGTTAATGAAATCAGTCCATAAGAGGGTCATTTAGGAGTCTGGTGACAGTGGGGAAGAAGTTGTTTTTGAGTCTGTTGGTGCGTGTTCTCAGACTTCTGTATCTCATGCCCGATGGAAGAAGTTGGAAGAGTGAGTAAGCCGGGTGGGAGGGGTCTTGATTATGTTGCCTGCTTTCCCCAGGCAGTGGGAGGTGTAGATGGAGTCAATGGATGGGAGGCAGGTTTGTGTGATGGACTGGGCGGTGTTCACGACTCTGAAGTTTCTTGCGGTCCTGGGCCGAACAGTTGCCATACCAGGCTGTGATGCAGCCCGATAGGATGCTTTCTACGGTGCATCTGTAAAAGTTGGTTAGGGTTAATGTGGACATGCCGAATTTCCTTCGTTTCCTGAGGAAGTATAGGCGCTGTTGTGCTTTCTTGGTGGTAGCGTCAACGTGGGTGGACCAGGACAGATTTTTGGAGATGTGCACCCCTAGGAATTTGAAACTGCTAACCATCTCCACCTCGGCCCCGTTGATGCTGACAGGGGTGTTTACAGTACTTTGCTTCCTGAAGTCAATGACCAGCTGTTTAGTTTTGCTGGCATTGAGGGAGAGATTGTTGCCGCTACACCACTCCACTAGGTTCTCTATCTCCCGCCTGTATTCTGACTCGTCGTTATTCGAGATCCGGCCCACTATGGTCGTATCGTCAGCAAACTTGCAGATGGAGTTGGAACCAAGTTTTGCCACGCAGTCGTGTGTGTACAGGGAGTAGAGTAGGGGGCTAAGTACGCAGCCTTGCGGGGCCCCGGTGTTGAGGACTATTGTGGAGGAGGTGTTGTTGTTTATTCTTACTGATTGTGGTCTGTTGGTCAGAAAATCGAGGATCCAGTTGCAGAATGGGGAGCCAAGTCCTAGGTTTTGGAGCTTTGATATGAGCTTGGCTGGGATTATGGTGTTGAAGGCGGAGCTGTAGTCAATAAATAGGAGTCTGATGTAGGAGTCCTTGTTTTCGAGATGCTCTAGGGATGAATGTAGGGCCAGGTAAATGGCGTCTGATGTGGACCGTTGCAGCGGTATGCGAATTGCAGTGGATCAAGGCGTTCTGGGAGTATGGAGGTGATGCGCTTCATGATCAACCTCTCGAAGCACTTCATTGCGACTGAAGTCAGGGCCACTGGACGGTAGTCATTGAGGCACGTTGCCTGGTTCTTCTTTGGTACCGGTATGATGGTGGTCTTCTTGAAGCAGGTGGGGACCTCGGAGTGGAGTAGGGACAGGTTAAAGATGTCCGCGAACACCTCTGCCAGCTGGTCCGCTCAGGCTCTGAGTGCACGACCAGGGATCCCGTCTGGGCCCGTCGCCTTCCGAGGGTTCACTTTCAGGAAGGCCAATCTGACTTTGGAAGCTGTGATTGTGGTATGGGTGAATTATGGGCTGCTGGGGCACACGACAGCGGATTGTTGGTTACCTGCTTGAACCGAGCATAGAATGCATTGAGTTCATCGGGGAGGGGTGTGCTGCTGCCAGAGACACTGTTCGGCTTCGCTTTGTAGCCCGTTATGTTGTTTAGTCCTTGCCACAACCGCCGAGAGTCTGTCTGTGACTCTAGCTTGGTTTGATATTCTCTCTTGGCATCTCGGATGGCTTTGCGGAGGCCTTGCAGATGCAAGCCATGGTGGCATTGGGGCGGTGCTCCTTCGGCGAGATGACTCCTTGTCCTGGGCTCCAGTGGCGTATGCCTCCAGGGCCATGACGCCAACTGAGCAATGATTTGCTCAGATTGAGAAGGAATGTCTGGGCCTCCTGACTGGGATAGTCAAGTTTCACGACTACATTTACAGCCTGCCAAAATTCACGGTAGAAACGGACCGCAGGCCTCTAGTCCATATAATCCAGAAGGATTTAAATGACATGACACCTCGGTTACAGCGAATTCTTCTTATGCTACACCGCTACGACTTCGAACTCATCTATACACAAGGCAAAGAGCTGATCATTGCAGATGCCCTATCCAGGTCCATTACCACACCGTGTGAACAAAGTGACTTCATCTGCCACATAGAAGCGCAAGTGCAATTGTGTGCCTCCAACCTTCTCTGATGAACGGGTGGTCCAAACCCGTGAGGAGACGGCCAAGGATCCTCTGCTGCAGTGTGTGATGCAGCACCTTACCAATGGCTGGCAGAAGGGACAATGTCCTGTAGCCATCTGGGATGGTCACGTCCCGATTACATAATGGACACTTGCAAAGAATGCAGGGAAACTTGGACAATACTAAGAAACGAGCAGCAGCAAGGTCTCTCTGTTGATTAGAACCTTAAGCTCTCAGACAGGACAGAAACTGCCAAGCAATCTACATACTAATGAGCCATCTCCGGGGACAAAAGGGAAACATTTAGATACACAATGTTAAGGCAGACACCCCGGCGCCAGAAGAGACTAAAACAAAGCAGACCAACGGTCACCTAGGACACGCCCAGCAACCAGGGAACCACCCCTCTATTGGAGGAAGATCGACACGAAAGATTGGGGTAAGACCCAATTAATTGAGGCCAAATTCAAGGCCCGCCCAAAAGCGTGCGAAGCCCTTTTTAGTATAAAAGATATTCCCCAAGGGAAAATCTTTCTCCTTTGGCTTTGGCTCTCAGCGAAGAGAGAGACCAGCCTAGCAGCTACACCAGACCAAGTAAGCTCCAAGTCAACGCACGCTACGAGATAGATGTTTCTAGTTGCTACCCTGTAAACAGCTCAACCCAACAGCCTCAGAACCAAGCAACGGGCATTGTTCCTCTGACTGTGTGGGCACCCGAAGCTAAGTATAGGCTTTAGTAATAGTGATAGTTTAGGTTGTAGAGTTTTATGCATGAGTAGATTTGACTGTGTGTAAATAAATGAGCATTGCTTTTGAACTTACTAACTGGTGTATCGAGTCATTGATCAGTATTCGGTTCTGAACCTTGTGGCAGTGTCGAAAGATACCTGGCGACTCTTGAGCAAATGTAATTAAACAGAGCCAACCAAAGAGAGCAACATTTACTGGCGACATCTGACGGGACTCGATTTAGAAGTGGCCTAACCACTCTGAGAGAACCCAAAATTTGAATTGAGAATCCAATTGGAAACAGAAAAACAACAAGTGTAAGAACAGTACTGATCAAGCCTCTGAGATTTGGAAGTGTGTTAATGCATGCGTACTAACAGGGATATAAGGTAAACCTGAGAGATTTTGTTGTGTAAAACTGTCGGGGGTTTTGTAGGACGGAAATTAGCGTAAGCCATACCCGTGTTTACATCACCGCTTTATCACCCCCTGTTCCAAATTCAGTAGAGAACCTAGATAGAGAAAATGGCAATGAAGGCAATGGAATGCCTTGTGAACCCTCAGGAATTTGAGGTCGCAGCGGCCAGTAGAGTAGGACAGTGTCCCGTTTGGGAAGATGAGATCAGGAAATATCTCAAAGGGAAAGGATGGCCCCTTTGGAGTGAATTCTGCAATAATGAGGAAACAGGACCCGGGAGTATAGGACATACTTGGTGGGAGAAGCTGTCAGAGATCCACAAGAAGAGCTTGGGAAATGCTCGCAAGCCGATGGCAATCGTGTCCTGTTTGGCACAATTGCGAGGCACAGAGGAGGTTGTTCGGATGCTCCGTAGAGAGATAGAGGAGAGAGGCAGAACCAGTGAGGTCATTGAGGTAGAGAAGGAGAATCGAGATTTAAAAGAGCAGTTAGCAGCAAGGGACAGAGAGGTGGATGATGCCAAGCGGGCACACCAGTCTTGTCTCGCGCATTTGAACAGTTTTCAGACGCAATATGATAAGGCCTACCAGGACACGCAACGTGCGGTCTTGGTAAGACAAGAAACAGAAGAGCAAGTTGAGAAATTGCAGAAACAGTGCAATGATTTAAAAGCAGCCGTACAAACACTCCATACTTCCACAACGGGACAAAGGCAGAGCTCCGTAGACCACGCAAAGTGCCGGAAGCAAATTGCAGAATTGCAATCTCTGCTTTCCGTTCAAAATGGATTTCAAAGTACATTCGGACCCCAATTAGATCAAGAAAACGGCCCCGATTGGCAGGAATTGAACGAGACTGCCCATAGATACATACATGGGACATGTACGCAGGAAAACCCCCAGAAAAGGAAAGCGCCCCAACCCCCAACCGAACAGGCAGAACACACCCCCATTAACCCTGTAACCACACACCGCAGGGCCACAGGGGAAGGAGAAGCAGATTTCCTTTACGCAACCCCGTTAACCGTGACCCAATTACGGTATGCGTGTGGAAAAAATACACCGTTGCTTCCCACATCAGACCCCCACCAATCTTTCGCGAAAGTCAAACAGCAGGCAACCATGTACGTCCTGGACAAAAAGGAGCAAGTGAAGCTCACAGTTTTAAGCCTCGACCCTTCAGTCATTGCAGCCCTTTCCGACCCACAGAATGTAGGAGGAGGCACACTCCAAGAGATGCACACAGCGATCCTTGATGTGGTCGGCTTTAACAGAGGAGACCCCGTAGAAGGCCTAAGTAAGTGTAGGCAAAAGAGGAGAGAGCACCGCACAGCGTTTGCTGGACGTTTGTGGATTCACTTTACCACAGATTTTGGAGAGTTAGCCCGCGCCCCAGATAATATGGCCAAGTGGACCCGAATTCTAGCAGGACAAACAAAGAACAAAGAAATGTACAGCACAGGACAGGCCCTTCGGCCCTCCAAGCCCGTGCCGACCATGCTATCCGGCTAAACTACAATCTTCTACACTTCCTGGGTCCGTATTCCTCTATTCCCATCCTATTCATGTATTTGTCAAGATGCCCCTTAAATGTCACTATCATCCCTGCTTCCACCACCTCCTCCGGTAGCGAGTTCCAGGCACCCACTACCCTCTGCGTAAAAAACTTGCCTCGTACATCTACTCTAAGCCTTGCCCCTCTCACCTTAAACCTATGCCCCCTAGTAATTGACCCCTCTACCCTGGGGAAAAGCCTCTGACTATCCACCCTGTCTATGCCCCTCTTAATTTTGTAGCCCTCTATCAGGTCGCCCCTCAACCTCCAGTGAGAACAAACCGAGTTTATTCAACCGCTCCTCATAGCTAATGCCCTCCATACCAGGCAACATTTTGGTAAATCTCTTCTGCACCCTCTCTAAAGCCTCCACATCCTTCTGGTAGTGTGGCGACCAGAATTGAACACTACACTCCAAGTGTGGCCTAACTAAGGTTCTATACAGCTGCAACATGACTTGCCAATTCTTATACTCAATACCGGTCAACCATTCGGTCCATCTCCCGTTGGAAGACCGAGACCCCGTTGGTGACACCGAAGGGAACCCTAAGGAAATGGTAAAGGCGGCCGTCTGCTTCAAATGCAGTGTATGGGCGGTCCGCCTTACGGATGGAGAGCTGGTGGTAGGCATATTTCAGGTCCACTGTTGAGAAGACCCAGTACTGTGCAATCTGATTGACCGTATCAGATATGCGTGGGAGGGGGTACGTGTCGAGCTGTGTGTACCGATTGGTGGTCTGACTGTAGTCAACGGCCATCCTGTTTTTCTCCCCAGTTTTCACCACTACCACTTGGGCTCTCCAGGGGCTGTTGCTGGCCTCGATAATACCTTCCCGCAGCAGCCGCTGGACCTCAGGACTGATGAAGGTCCTGTCCTGGGCGCTGTACCGTCTGCTCCTGGTGGCAACGAGTTTGCAATCCGGGGTGAGGTTTGCAAACAGGGCAGGCAGGTCGACCTTAAGGGTCGCGAGGCCGCAAACAGTAAGGGGTGGTAGGGGCCCACCAAATTTCAGGGTTAGGCTCTGGAGGTTGCCCTGGAAGTCCAGGCCGAGTATCAAGGCAGCGCAGAGGTTGGGGAGGACGTAGAGCCGGAAGCTTCTGAATTCTACGCCCTGGATGGTGCGGGTGGCGATGCAGTACCCCAGGATCGACACGGAGTGGGATCCGGAGGCCAGGGAGATGCTTTGGTTAGCAGGGTGTACCGTGAGGGAGCAGCGCCTTACCGTATCCATAAGACCATAAGACCATAAGACATAGGAGCGGAAGTAAGGCCATTCGGCCCATCGAGTCCACTCCACCATTCAATCATGGCTGATTTCAACTCCATTTACCCGCTCTCTCTCCATAGCCCTTAATTCCTCGAGAAATCAAGAATTTATCAACTTCTGTCTTAAAGACACTCAACATCCCGGCCTCCACCGCCCTCTGTGGCAATGAATTCCACAGACCCACCACTCTCTGGCTGAAGAAATTTCTCCCCATCTCTGTTCTAAAGTGACTCCCTTTTATTCTAAGGCTGTGCCCCCGGGTCCTAGTCTCCCCTGCTAATGGAAACAACTTCCCTACATCCACCCTATCTAAACCCTATCTAAAATTAGATCTCCCCTCAACCTCCTAAACTCCAATGAATATAATCCCAGGATCCTGGGATCGGGGTGGGTGAAGCTCTCAGTGCTCCCGGAGTCTAGCAGGCAGGATATCTCGTGCCCATCAACCTTCACCTTTGTCGAAGCGGTCGCGAGGTTGTGTAGTCGAGACTGGTCGATCGCGACCAAGGCGAGACGCGGCTGGTCGTCGGCGGTTGCAGGCGATGAGCAGCCCGATGAGATGCCCGACGGGCAGGGGTCCTGAGGGGGGTAAGAGGGCGGCGCCCATGGGCTGCACGTGTCCTGGAGCACGCAAGATGGCGGCGCCCTCAGGCCGCACGTATCCTGGGGCAGGCAAGATTGCAGCTCCAATGGGCCGCACATGTTGTGAGTAGAGCAAGATGGTGGCGCCCACGGGCCGCATGTGGTCGGAGGAGAGGAAGTTGGCGGCGCCCACTGGCCACACGTGGGGGGTGCCGGGACAATAGCGGCGATTGTGCGGGCATGGCACACTGCAGCAAAATGTCCCTTCTTGCCACAGATTTTGCAGAGCGCGCTCCGCGCTGGGCAGCGCTGCCGGCGGTATTTTGTCTGTCCGCAGAAGTAGCACTTGGGTCTCCCGGGGTTGGTTGGCTGCCGCGCGGCACAGGCGTGGGGTTGGCTGAGGGTGGTCGCTGATGGGATCCACGATGGGCTGGCCGCTGGTGGGGTCCACGATTTGGTTTGTGATGCAGAGCGAGGCCAACAACATAGGTTCAATTCCTGTACCAGCTGAGGTTATTCATAAAGGGCCCGCCTTCTCAACCTTGCCCTGCGCCTGAGGTGTGGTGATCCTCAGATTAAATCACCACCAGTTCCCTTTCAAAGGGGAAAATAGCCTATGGTCATCTGGGACAATGGCTAATTCACTTGATAAATGCAATGGTTTCTTGGTAGTAAGCACCTGATGCTGCAGTCATTGCGCAGCAATGCTTTGCGAGGCAGCCTCAACTTTGCCACTGTTACAATCAAGTGGAATAGAGACTCATATGGAGAACTGATTTCCTGTCACACAGCTGATGAATAATAATAATCTTTATTTTCACAAGTAGGCTTATTGCAAAGAACTTACTGTGAAAAGCCCATAGCCGCCACATTCCGGTGCCTGTTTGGGTACACGGAGGGAGAATTCAGAATGTCCAAATTACCTAATGTCTTTTGGGACTTGTGGGAGGAAAGCGGAGCACCCGGAGGAAACCCACGCAGACACGGGGGGGGAACATGCAGACTCCGCACAGACAGTGGCCCAAGCTGGAATCAAACCTGGGACCCTGGAGCTGTGAAGCAACAGTGCTAACCACTGTGCCGCCATGCCGCCCATAAAATACAAACAGTTTCCACCAGCGATGTTGAATTTTTGATATGAGAAAAGTAGAAACATTTTTTAAGCACAATTGTAGACTTGGTGTAAATGGTGGACAGCCATTTCTCATTGTCCTCATGTCACAAAATAACAATGTGAAAGTTTATTTTCTACATTCTTGAGATGTGGGCATCACCAGCAAGGCCAACATTCATTGCCCAGTGCTAATTCTCGTGGTACCATTTAGTGGATGCTGAATCATTTCAGAAAGCACTTAAACCCGGCGATGCCAGTGTGAGAATGGAATTGGCGGTGTTATGGTAATAAGAACATAAGAACACAAGAACTAGGAGCAGGAGTGGGCCATTTGGTCCTTCGAGCCTGCTCCACCATTCAAAAGATTGGATCTGTGAATCTTTGTGAAAAAACTAAATGGAGGTCCTGAGGTAAAAAACATAAGAATTTGAGTTGCCGAGAGGTACATGGTGCAGGTTAGAGTCATAAATGGAATTGGAAATTGCTAAGACTTTCCAAAAGGTGACAGATGTAATACTCACTGGTTACAGAAAGTAGCCAAAAGTCAGTTAACTGAATTGGCAGATGATTGCAGTTTTGATTGCTTGTAGGCGTTAAGAAAGCTGACATTATTGAAAATATAGTGAAGCATTTAACATTTTAAGAGATAGACCAAAAGGTGAGGCAATTGAATTGGCAGATGTCCAATTACAAATGCAACAATGGGAAATGCAAACAGAAATGGAAATGGAAAAACTTGAAGTGGAGGCAAAGGAAAGGGATAAAGAAAAAGTGAGAGCTGTTCAAAAGGAAATATAAATGAAGAAAATTGAAATGCAGGTGGAAGACAGAATGCAGGAAAGAGAATTGGAAATACAGAAGTTAGCAATGGCAGAAAGAGAAAAGGAGAAAGATTGAAAATGTCAACTTAAAAAGGTGATGGTTAAAACAGAGACACTGGAGGAAGGTGATGAAGGACATATTTTGAGACAAGAACGTCAGGGGGATATGTTTAAATGTATACAAACCCTTCCAAACTTTGAAGACAGGATTGGGAAGCATTCTTTATTTCTTTTGAAAAGGTAGCTAAACAGATGAAATGACCAAAATAAATATGGACAGTTCTTTTGCAAAGTAGATTCATAGATAGGGCTAGGGAGTTATATGTGCCATGTCAGAAAAGGTATCTGAGGTAAGAAAAGTTATCCGTAGTGCATATGAGTTGGTTCCTGAGACATCGAGGCAGGAATTCAGAAACACCAGAAAGCAGTCCAGACAATCATATGGAATTTGAGATGGTGAAGCAAAATAATAATTTTGAGCATTGGATACAGGCACTGAAGGTAGAGGTAACATAGGAAGCCCTTAGAAATTCCTTTGGAGAACGGAACTCATGCGGAGGAGCAAAAAGTTAAAACTACTGGGCAGGCAGCAGAACTAGCAGATGATTATGACCTGTTTCATAAAACTGAACATTTGTTCTATCACCCTTTTAAACCTGAGAAGAATAGAAGGCAGGAAGGTGAAAGGAAAACCAATAGTCGATAAAGAGATGGAATAGTAGGAAATGGTTGGGAAGTTTCTCCTCAGATAAGAAGGGAAAGTGCTGAGGGTGGATGTGACATTCAGAGGCTATTGTTACAAAGTGGGACACATTCGGGTAGATTGCAGGAAAATAAATGGGAGACCAGTTGCAGTTGTAGGAAAGGTAGCACTTGAAAGGAAATGACTGTTAAAACTGTAGCAGTGGTACGGGTGAAACACTCAGAATCAATGAAAAAGGGCAACGTGGTTCAAGATATTCCAGAATATTATTTGAGTACTGGTGAAGGAAGTCAGACTATTGGAGGTTCTGGTTTCAAACGGAAAAGTGTCCTGTTACTCATCTAAGAAAATAAGTAAACTAATTCAAATTCTGTAGGGCAGCACTGTAGCACAGTGGTTAGCACTGTTGCTTCACAGCTCCAGGGTCCCAGGTTCGATTCCCGGCTTGAGTCACTGTCTGTGCGGAGTCTGCATGTTCTCCCTCTGTCTGCATGGGTTTCCTCCGGGTGCTCTGGTTTCCTCCCACAGTCCAAAGATGCACAGGTTAGGTGGATTGGCCATAATAAATTGCCCTTAGTGTCCAAAAAAGGTTAGGTGGGGTTACTGGGTTACAGGGATGGGGTGGAGGTGTGGGTTTATGTAGGGTGTTCTTTCCAAGGGCTGGTGCAGACCTGATGGGCCGAATGACCTCCTTCTGCATTGTAGATTCTATGATTCTGTAATTCTATGATACTGCTGCCTCATGGCGCCGAGGATCCGGATTCGATCATGGCCCTGGGTAACTGTGCTTGTGGAGTTTTCACATTCTCCCCATGTCTGCGGGGGTCTCGCTCCCACAACCCAAAGATGTGCGGGGTAGGTGGATGGGCCACGCTAAATTGCCCCTTAAAAAAATTACATTTTGAGAGAAACGGGAGCAGATCAATCAATGATAATGACTGATGATACAATTTGTAGTCCAGAAGTTTTATAAAGAGAAAATTATTACTAATGGATATTAATGGAAGGGATGAACCTGTTTCCTTGTGTAAAATTAATTTAAGAAGTAACAATTTAATTGGAACAGTTATGTTGGTAATTATTCCTAAATTGCCTATTGGACAGATAGATTTCATTCTTAGTAATGATTTGGCATGTGGGGACAGTAGTGCTATGATATTTCAATATGCAATTGATCCTGTTGATCTTGATGATAAAACTGAGACACTTATGGCAGATAACAAGCAATTGAAGGAAAACCTGATTAATGCAGAAAATCAACTTTCATGTACGAAAGAAGAGTTTGGGAATGAAAAAAGAGAATTGGCGAGAATGCTTGAGAATCAATAATGGAAGGTGGAGTACTTTAATGAGGACTTAACTGTCTCAATGGTAAACTAGGAAAAGCAAACCTAGCAAAGGGTATTCTTCAGATAAAACTTGATTAACTTCAAGCATCAGAAGTATCCATGAAGTATCATGGGAAATGCCATGAAGAGGAAAAGGAATTTCTGGCAACTCAGAATAATTGGTTGAATGCAGAATTAAAAAACAAAACTAACAAACTGTTAGAACTTTGTCAAGAAAAGAACAATGTCATCATTGAACTTTCAAGCAAAATGGAGAACATGAAGGAGAAGATGTGAGATGTGGAGTGTTGCAATTCTAAAGTTGGTTCTGTGATTAAAACCCCAGTTGTTCAATCGTGATCTAGCTGAGCAAAGAACTGTCCCAGGTAATATTACTGATGTATCAAAGTTAGAATAGACAATAAGAAAACAACTGAAATACTTGCACAATTGGAAATTAAGAATTGTCAAGAAGAAAGACCGAAATTGCAAAATATCCTTTCTGAGTCAATTATCAGAGACACTAACTTGTTGGTGATATGAGACATGGTGTGGTAGTTGGAATGAAGGCAACCAAACAGGTTGCCAAAGATCATTCAAACCCTGCTGAGAATTGAACTGTGATAGTTCAGAAATTGTGCAAAACAATTAAAGGATCTGAGTGAAAACTATGAAACTCCAGAGAGAGGAAGTGATTGACGCGGCTCAAACCGAATTGAAAGTAGTTCACTTGAAATGGAACAGGGAGAAACAACAAGATCACAAAAAGTCCAAAGAACAAACAAAGCAAGAATACAAAACCATTTTTCGTGAACATAAGAGGCATCTTAAAGCATCTTTGAAACAGCTGAAAGACGTATTCGCAAGTGAAGAAATGAGATGTTAATACTCTAAAATGACATTTTGACTGTCTTAAATTGAAATGTGAATTTACCACGTGTGGATTTAGAAAATGGGCTCGAGAGTGGAATCATGCCTACAAGTAATGAAAAGGAGAATTCGACTGGAGACTTAAATGGAATATTCTTTTCTGAGTTAAATTCTGGGAGCCAGAGGAAAATTGTACACGAGAATGAGTTATGATAATGCTATCATGTACAGATCCCATTAATGCGGTTACAATTATTGCCTATGTTTTGGACAAATCATTGTAATTATGCAATAGAACATATGGGGCGTCATTCTCCGACCCCCCGCCGGGTTGGAGAATCGCCGGGGGCTGCCGTGAATTCCGCCCCCGCCGGTTGCCGAAGTCTCCGGTACCGGATATTCGGCAGGGGCGGGAATCGGGCCGCGCCGGTTGGCGGGCCCCCACGCTGGATTCTCCGGCCCGGATGGGCCGAAGTCCCGCCGATAAATTGCCTGTCCCGCCGGCGTAAATTAAAGTACCTATTTACTGGCGGGACAAGGCGGCGTGGGTGGGCTCCGGGGTCCTGGGGGGGGGCGCGGGGTGATCTGACCCCGGGGGGTGCCCCCACGGTGGCCTGGCCCGCGATCAGGGCCCACCGATCCGCGGGCGGGCCTGTGCCGTGGGGGCACTCTACATAGGCTGAGCACCCTACATAGGCCCAAATTTCCATCCTATCCCCGTAACCCAGTAACCCCACCCAACCGTTTTGAACATGCAGGGGGAATTTAGAATGGCCAATCCACCGAACTTGCGCATCTTGGGACTGTGGGAGGAAACCGGAGCACCCGGAGGAAACCCACGCACACACGGGGAGAAAGCAAAAACTCCACACAGGCAGTCACCCAAGGTCGGAATTGAACCCGGGTCCCTAGGGCTGTGAGGCAGCAGTGCTACCCACTGTGCCTCCGGTGCCGTGCAGAAGTTCACTTGTATGATATGGTAAGTTATATTGTTCGATATTTGTGATGTTAAGATTGTGTGAAGCGCATGCAGCACCACTGTAAAGAAATCAAAATGGTTATGAAGAGTTCTTTCTTTCAAAGGAGGAAAAGCAGAGGTCGTTTTACGTGATCTACGTTTGTATCGTTGGATGTTACAAATAAGTATAGATTTAAATGAGTTTAATGCAGTATTTCTGTGGAAGAAAGGGTAAAACTCTAGCTAGATAATAATAATTATTATTATTATCTAGCTAGAGTTTTAGATTCATGTGAAACAAAGATGTTTGTATGTATGGGGGGTTTGGTTTCATGTTAAACTGTGTCTCTATTGTGCTTAGAGGGTGTAAGATGTGAAAAGTAAACAAGAGGTTTGAGAAGGAATGAGCAGTTGGGTAGTGACTAGGAACACTCTTGAGCAAAAGGGATGCGGCGGACTAGGTCCAATGGGCTACACTGCAGCCCCAGTTGGCACTGTGGACTCTGTCCCTGTACGTCCTCCCCTCCTCCATCCCTGGACCCATTGGTGCCTGGCACCATGCTCTGGCCCTGGTGCTTGTCTCTGTTGCCAGGGATATCATCAGCTGGCGCTGTCCATGCCAGTGGAAGGCTCTGCGGCCCCTGTCTTGCTCCCCGCCTATAGTGGCTACTGTGGGTGTTCCCCTTGGGTGGGCGCGTGATACTCCGCCAGCGGTGGTGGCCAGTTGTGTGGGATGATATGGCAGAGGGCAGGATACCAGGGAGGTGGTGCGGGGGCACAAAAACGGCCGGTGTCACACTGCAGATCCAAGGCCAAGATGGACAGTCAGTTGGTTACGCAGCAAGATGGCTGCCTTGATGAGCGTACCAACGCTTGGACACCGCCCCAGACCCATGGCGGAGTCCCTCTCGTCCCCCATCACCCCTTTGCCTCCCCGGTCCTGGCAGGGCCCCCGCCCCCCACCAACTCCAGACAGCCCTGTCAGTGTCAGGATCGACAGTCCACGGTTGCTCCTCCACGTGTCTTACCTCCTCTCTCTCCCCCTCATCAGCTACGGCATCTTATTCCCGATTTTTAAAAGCGCAAGTGAATCTTACCGTTGGGAATTCCCCCCAGTGGAGGCAGAGAATCGCGGAGCCCCCCGGAAAATACCGGGTCAGGCCCGCTACTGATATGCCGATGGCATTTACTGTACGTGCGGAGTGGAACGCTTTAACGTAGCTGTTGGGGCACCAAAGAATTGCTATTTGACGTGAAACCGGCGCCCACCATGATTTCAACATCAAAACCGATTCTCTGCCCAAATGTTTTCTGATTCCGGTGTCAGCCAACGGAGAATCCCACTCCTTGTGTTTTTATCTTAACTCAAACTATTTATAGAAGTTGCTTAGCAGCTAGAGAGAGACCAAGAGCTCTTGGCTCTGACAGAAGCAGAACAATGGGCAAAAAAGGATGTCCCAGAGAAACTAAAAGACAGTTAATTCTAGAAACTAGCGAATGAATAGAAGTTTCCAGGAAGGTTGAAGTTAAAGAAACAGATGAAGTGGAATTAGAACAAGGGGTGGGATTCTCCGACCCCCCCGCCGGGTCGGAGAATCGCCGGGCGCTGGTGTGAATCCCGCGCCCGCTGTGTCCCAAAGTCTTTGCCACCAGAGATTCGGTGGGGGCGGGATTCATGCCGCGCCGGTCGGCGGGGGCGGGAATCACACCGCGCCGATCGGCGGGCCCACCCCCGCCGATTCTCCGGCTCGCGATGGGCCGAAGTCCCGCTGCTGGAATGCCTGTCCCGCCAGCGTGGATTAAACCACCTTTTGAACGGCGGGACAAGGTGGCGCGGGCCGGCTTCGGGGTCCTGGGGGGGGCGCAGGGCGATCTGGCCCCGGGGGGGTGCCCCCATGGTGGCCTGGCCCGCGATCGGGGCCCACCAATCCGCGGGCGGGCCTGTGCCGTGGAGGCACTCTGTCTTCCGCCTTCGCCATGGTCTTCACTATGGCAGAGGCGGAAGAGACCCCCTCCCCTGCGCATGCACGGGGATGACGTCAGCAGCCGCTGATGCTCCCGTGCATGCGCCGACCCGTGTCACCTGGCAAAGACATTTTGGACCCGGCTGGCGTGGCGCCAAAGGCCTTTCCCGCCAGCCGGTGGAGCGGAAACCTCTCCGGCGCAGGCCTAGCCCCTTAAGGTGAGGGCTTGGCCCCTAAAGGTGCGGAGACTTCCGCACATTTGGGGCGGCCCGACGCCAGAGTGGTTCCCGCCACTCCATTACTCCGGGACCCCCCGCACCGCCGGGTGGGGGAGAATCCCGCCCAGGGTACTGTTCATCGAAGTTAAAGACAGAACTGAAAAGGGCAGACCTGGTGAAGTTGATTAATAGGGGGATCAGGGGTTATGGAGAGAAGACAGGAGAATGGGGATGAGAAACATATCACCCATGATTGAATGGCGGAGCAGACTCGATGGGCCGAATGGCCTAATTCTGCTCCTATGTTTTATGGCCTTATGGTCTAAGCTAGAGATATCTGAAGCACTCCTATGTTTGGTGCTATCTTACTACAGTCTGTGAAATAAAGATTGAAGCAGTTATGAAGCATTTGGTGGCTGTACCTCTCCGGGATTGTGGGAAAGTTTGAAAGCTCTTGGCTATACAAAACAAAAGAATACTGAAAGGAGAGTTGCAAAGCCTGGATGTGGATCCTTGCTGAAAATAGCTGAGGGGAAGCATTGTTTATAAAAGATTCTAAAAGCATGTCTTCAGAGAGTGGAGTTTGGAAATACTCATGTGGAAACTAGAGTCCAGTGAGATCAATGACTCACAATGTAACAAGCATCTGAGGAGAAATCCACTGAAATCTGATTGGGTGACATCCCAGCACTTAGTTTCAGACTGGGGTGTTGCTTGGCTACAGTTAACCTATTGGATTATAGTCAAACGTTTCATGTTTAATAAATGTATCCTTGTTGGTATTAGAAGCTAATTGGTAGTCCTGAGGCTCTGTTCATTCACATTTCCAAAAAATCTAAGCCACAGTTCCATTCTGGGGCCTTCCCGTCCAGTAGTAACATCAACTGTGATCATAGCAGTGGCTACAGTGTGTGCCATTTACAAGCTGCAACACAGAAATTCAGCACAATTCCTTCAGCAGCTCTACTATTTAGAAGAATAAGGGCACTGTTGATCAAATGCCTGCAGCTTCCTACCTAACAGCACTGTTGAAGTACCATTACCGAAGTGCCAAAGTATCTCATTGAATTCGGAATGCTCTGATAGGGTGGATGCTGAGAGATTGTTTCCGCTGGTTGGGGAATCTAAAACACGGGATTACGGTCACACAAGTGGCTAGCACTGTGGCTTCACAGCGCCAGGGTCCCAGGTTTGATTCCCCACTGGGTCACTGTCTGTGCGGAGTCTGCACGTTCTCCCCGTGTCTGCGTAGGTTTCCTCCGGGTGCTCCGGTTTCCTCCCACAGTTCAAAGACGTGCAGGTTAGGTGGATTGGCCAGGATAAATTGCCCTTAGTGACCAAAAAGGTGAGGAGGATAAGGGGGGGGGGGGGGGGGGGGGAGTGAGGGCTTAAGTGGGTCGGTGCAGACTCGATGGGCCGAATGGCCTCCTTCTGCACTGTATGTTCTATGTTCTATGAAACAGTCTCAGGATAAAGGGTCAGTAATTTAGGATTGAGATGAGCAGATATTTCTTCACTCAAAGGGTAGTAAATCTGTCAAATTTTCTACACCAGACGATTGTGCATGCTCCATTGTTGAATACTGGGGTAGATTTTTGGTTTCACAAGAAAATAAGGGACGTGGGGTGGAGGCGGAAAAATGGAGTTGAGCCCCAAGATCAGTCCCCTCTCTAACTGGAAGCAGAGAGTAGGCAAAAATGAGTATTTTTCAGGTTGGCACGCGAGTAGTGTACCACAGGGATCAGCACTGAGACCTTAACCATTTACAAGTGGTAGAAATGACGTGGATGAAGGGATTGAAAGGATGTTTGCCAACTTTGCTGATGACACACTGAGAGGTAGGAAAGTAAGTTGTGAAGAGGACAACAGGAGGCTACAAAAACATACAGATAGGTTAAGTGAATGGGCAAAGGTCTGGCAAATGGAGAATAATGTGGGGAAATGCGAAATTGGCCATTTTGGCAGGAAGAATGAAAAAGAATGAAAAAGAAATTTATTATCTAAATGGTGAGAGATTGAATAACAATAATAACCTTTTATTGTCACAAGTATGAAGTTAATGTGAAAAGCCCCTAGTTGCCACATTCCGGCGCCTGTTCGGGTAAGCTGGTACGGGAATTGAACCCGCGCTGCTGGCCCAATACAAGTTGAGTACCTACCCGCAAAACCATTTTTTAATTTATTTGTGGGATGTGGGTGTCGCTGGTTCGGCCAGCATTTATTGCCCATCTCTAGCTGCCCTTCAGAAGGTGGTGGGGAGTTGCCCTCTTGAACCACTGTAGACCCTGAAGTAAAGGTACACCCACTGTACTGTAAAGGTGATAGTTCCAGGATTTTGCCCCAGTGATGGTGAAGAAACAGCAATATACTTCGAAGTAGGGGTGGCGAGTGACTTGAAGGGGAACCTCCCAGGCATCTGCTGCTCTTGTCCTTCTAGATGGTAGTAGTCGTGGGTTTGGAAGGTGCTGTCTAAGGAACATTGGCGAGTTCTTGCAGTGCATCTTGTAGATGGTACACACGGCTGCCACTATTTGTCGGTGGCGGAGGGTTTAAATGTTTGTGGAAGGGGAGCAATCAAGTAGGCTGCTTTGCCTGGATGGTGTGTTGTTGGAGCTGCACTCATCCAGGCAAGTGGAGATTAGATGGTTGACAGGCTTTAGGGGCTCAGGACTCTTCTTTTCTATGCCAATGATAGGCGGTAAAGATTGGGAGAGACTCCTGGCCAGCCATGCTTGATCCAGAGTGGCAACCCTCAAGCTGTAAACCACTGGCAACAGGGTAGCGACCTGTTCCAGGTAAAACCTCAGCATGGAAATAGATGAAAGTCTGTCTTGAGCATCGAATCATAGAAGAATCATAAAATTTACAGTGCAGAAGGAGGCCATTCAGCCCATCAAGTCTGCACCGGCCCTTGGAAAGGGTACCCTATTCAAGCCCACATCTCCATCCTATCCCCGTAACCCAGTAACCCCACCTAACCTTTTGGACACGAAGGGGCAATTTAGCATGGCCAATCCACCTAACCTGCACATCGTTGGACTGTGGGAGGGAACCGGAGCATTCAGAGGGAACCCACGCAGACACGGAGAGAAAGTGCAAACTTGACACACAGTTTTCCGAGGCCGGAATTGAAGCCGGGACCCTGGAGCTGTGCTAACCACTGTGCCACCGTATCGCCCCGAGCAACACTAGTTGCGGGAAGAAAAACAACAGCAATCAATGCTGGCCTTGCTGGTGATGCCTACATCCTGGGAACAAATAAGGCAAAGAAACCATTTAAGGGAAGGCTTGTCAAGGAGAAAGGAATTGAAGGTCACGCAGACAGGGTGAAATGAAGGCATGTTGATAAAAACACCAGCATCGTCCAGATGGAGCAAATGGACTGTTTTTGTGCTGTGAATTCCAGGTCATTCTTTGAATGAGAGTGGTTTTAGAGAAAGCAGGAAGATAGAGGATCGCGACAAATCAGTTGAACTCTGAAATTGAAACTGGCCAGATGAATTTGAGCAGCTCGAGGTAATTTACAGAGTACAAGTTGCCGTGTGCTTCTAATTTCTGTTTCTCAGTAAAGCAAGATTGCCTGGGGGAGTTCTTCCATTCCTCTGAGAAACCTTGACCAATGTAAGCAGGAATAAAACAGGAAAGACTTTCTTGAAGGCTGCTTCTATCAATGAAGCTCAGTGACACTAACCCTGTGGCTCGGCGCATTCAATATGTTCTGTGCAAGTCGGAAACGGGCTGAGAGGAGACATTCTTCAATCCGACCAACGTGATTTTCAAGATGGTCCATGCATTATTGCGGAGAGAGCTCGCAGGATTCTCAAGCTGCAACTGTCTTTGTTGCAGGTACTCATGAAACAAAAGGTGCTTTGACATTAATTACCTCATTTAAAAATGATTAAATGCTTCCGATTGAAACAGTGTGCTCGATAGGAAACCGCAGATACCAAAGCAGATTCCACCACTGAGAAAGACCTTGACAAGTCAGTCGTGACTTTGTCACTGAAGTCAACCTTACTGACAGAATATATTCTGTATTCCAAAGGCCTCTTCTGAATACACAGCGTTTTATGTCAATAACCATTATGTTGAAGGGGTAACGCCATTAGTCATTGGGAAATGACTCCAGTATTTCAAACATAAATTTTCTGGGCCCTTACACTTGTGGAAGTTGTTTCTTTTCTTCCGCCTTCTGGTTTATAATAGTCTTTGTTCCGTTCTGTCTTTTCTCTGCCCATTGAGACACGTAATTCTCTGTCCCCGAGTTTTCTTGATAAGCCACTGCACTGAAGGAAGTACAGTTGGACCATTGTTCCAAATTACTGAGCTGATAATATTATATGACATCAAGGTCAATTATGTTATTTGTGAGTGGAGGACCCTGATTCAAATTGGATGGATTTCTTTGTGCAGTGTTAAAAGTGTGAATTCCTTTGCTCATGTTGCTGACTGTTCTTCCATTTGTTTCAATGCCAGCCCGTCTCCGTTGAGGTGATTCCGTGACCCTGGCTCTCTCCCTCCGAGTCAAAATCAATTAAAAAGTTGCAAAACAGATGAATAGATTTTGTGGGGGAATTATGGGTACTGGAACCAAAGCAGGTAAATGGAGCGAAGATACAAATCTGTCATAATCCATAATCCAGCCTGAATGGCAGGGAAAACTGGAAGGCTTGAATGACCTATACCTATTCCTGGACAGGCCATGGCTGCAATCTCCTGCAAGGCTTGTTGAATTGACAGAGAGGGCAACCTGCAAAATCATTTATCACCGACTCTGTTTCCTCCCTCCATTTTGTTTTCAATCCCAATTTTGTTACTGTGGTGGCTCGAGATAATACAAGGTCGACGATAGTAATGAAGAACAAAGAGCTTATTGGCAAATAACTCGGGTAAATTATGTACAGGTCCACTCTGACCAGAACCACGCTCCCCAGGCCCCAAGCTTTTCACACATTGGTCAGGGTTTGCATGTTCCCGCACGATAGGCACCAGTCAGTCGTATGGGCCACAAGGGCATTCCCCTTAAAGGGGCCCCGCCACCACATTCCTCCCCCCTTAAGTCCCTCAATAACATATATACAAACAACCTATAAACAATAATTATATGTGGTATAAATCTGGTGAAACAAAAGTGAAAAGAGTCCAAACAGTCCATCAGAGCGTTAACCTATCGGGAGATTTTCTGCGTCTCGTGGACGCCCTTAATCCCCCAACTTGCTCCTTCAAATCTGAAGTAACAACATCGCCACTCTCAGTGGAATGTTCCTGAAAGTTAACCAACCCCGTAGCATTTTAGCTTGTTCCTGGATCAACGATTGGGCCTCCTCAAGACCTATGGAACCCTTTTGTTCTGGCTCCACCGCAGGAGCACTGATGTCACCAGTCGGCTCCAATTGTTCCGAGATTGGGTTTGTGGTTCCCAGGCTCCTCACAAGGTCCACATGTTTCCTTATTGTCCTGCCCAAGTCCACCACAAATGAAATTGGGCTTGAATTGGACACAATTTGGCCGGAATCCCGCTTGGAAAGATTTCTCCCCTTTTCGTGAAGTGTGTTGTTTCTTCTGGGAGGCCTGCCGCGCCTCCACTCGCCCTGCCAGATTTGGGAAAACTAAGTTCAACAAGGTCGTTAAACAACAGGCCATCAGTAATTCTGCTGCCAGGATGAATGGGATGTCGTAATATAGGGCAAAAGGAAATTATCCAGCCTAAGATACAGTGGCCAGTTCAATTGCTTTTTCATAGCTGCCTTGGACGTTTACTAATCCATTTGAGGCAGGGTGCTAGGGGGCTGCTCTGGCATGTCAAATGCCATTCGTTCTGACAAAATGCTGAAATTACTCATCAGTGAAGGAGGTGCTGTTGTCCGACACTATTACTTCGGGGAGGCCATATGCAGCAAACACCTGCTGCAAGGCTTCTACTGTGGACGCCAAGGTTGTCGTTCCCATCTCTTGAACCCCTGACCACTTTGAATGAGCGCTGACCAAACCCAGGAACATTTTGCCCATGAAGTGACCAGAAAGGTCACATGTACCATTATCCATGGGTGTCCAGGCCATGTGGAGGCCACCTGCTGTGTCTGGCAAGGGTCACACTGGCGCACCATGTTTTCAATATCCTTGTCTATGCCAGGCCAGCATATGTAGCTACGAGCGAGCTTTTTCATTTTTGTCTGGGCTGGTAGACATTATGGAATTCTTGCAACAACGGCTCTCAGCCCAGCGGGTGGCACTACCATGCGGAAACCCCAAAGTATGACTCCATTCTCACAACCGAGTTCATTCTTATGCATAAGGTACTGTCTTAAATGGTCAGATTTATCGTGGTGTGATCCAGTTAAATTTGTGTACTTCACTGTGGACAGGACTGGGTACCGTTTTCTCCAATTCTTTGTTTGGCCAGCCAGAACTGGCAGGGTGTCCAAAAGGTTCAATGCCAAGACAATTTCTTGAGAAGCCAGCAGGGGTGCCAGATTCTTTGGCAGTGAGAGCTGACTCAATGCATCAGCTTTCAAAATCTGTGTACCCGGCCTATGCTGAAAGATAGGCCCCCAGCAACAAGGCCTACCATGGTACTCTGGCAGACTCATCGGTGGTATTGGCTTATCTTCACAAAAGGGCCCCAGTAGGGGCTTGTAGTTTATTATCATCATGAAAGGTTGCCCGTACACATATAAGTGAATTTTCTTGACGCCGTAGATTACAGGAAGGCCTCCCTTCTCAATTTGCGTGTATTTACGCTCAGCATCAGAAAATGTTCTTGAGGCGAAAGCAGTTGGCCTCTCTGAGCCAATCTCCAATGTATGGGATAGAACTGCCCATATCCCATATCCGATGCATCAGAGATCACAATGATGGGTTTTCCCATGTCAAAATGAACCAGTAGGCGCGACGACTGTAAGACCCACTAAATGTGATGGAAAACATGCTCATGCGGCTCTTCCAATGCCAGCCCTGGTGTTTTCTCAAGAGCCTGTGTAATGCGGCCAATGTCATTGCTAGGTTTGGAGTAAAACATAAGAACATAAGAACTAGGAGCAGGAGTAGGCCATCTGGCCCCTCGAGCCTGCTCCGCCATTCAATGAGATCATGGCTGATCTTTTGTGGACTCAGCTCCACTTTCCGGCCCGAACACCATAACCCTTAATCCCTTTATTCTTCAAAAAACTATCTATCTTTATCTTAAAAACATTTAATGAAGGAGCCTTTACTACTTCACTGGGCAAGGAATTCCATAGATTCACAACCCTTTGGGTGAAGAAGTTCCTCCTAAACTCAGTCCTAAATCTACTTCCCCTTATTTTGAGGCTATGCCCCCTAGTTCTGCTTTCAGCCGCCAGTGGAAACAACCTGCCCGCATCTATCCTATCGATTCCCTTCATAATCTTATATGTTTCTATAAGATCCCCCCTCATCCTTCTAAATTCCAACGAGTACAGTCCCAGTCTACTCAACCTCTCCTCATAATCCAACCCCTTCAGCTCTGGGATTAACCTAGTGAATCTCCTCTGCACACCCTCCAGTGCCAGTACGTCCTTTCTCAAGTAAGGAGACCAAAACTGAACACAATACTCCAGGTGTGGCCTCACTAACACCTTATACAATTGCAGCATAACCTCCCTAGTCTTAAACTCCATCCCTCTAGCAATGAAGGACAAAATTCCATTTGCCTTCTTAATCACCTGTTGCACCTGAAAACCAACTTTCTGCGACTCATGCACGAGCACACCCAGGTCTCTCTGCACAGCAGCATGTTTTAATATTTTATCATTTAAATAATAATCCCTTTTGCCGTTATTCTTACCAAAATGGATAACCTCACATTTGTCAACATTGTATTCCATTTGCCAGACCCTAGCCCATTCACTTAGCCTGTCCAAATCCCTCTGCAGACTTCCGGTATCCTCTGCACTTTTTGCTTTACCATTCATCTTAGTGTCGTCTGCAAACTTGGACACATTGCCCTTGGTCCCCAACTCCAAATCATCTATGTAAATTGTGAACAGTTGTGGGCCCAACACTGATCCCTGAGGGACACCACTAGCTATTGATTGCCAACCAGAGAAACACCCATTAATCCCCACTCTTTGCTTTCTATTAATTAACCAATCCTCTATCCATGCTCCTACTTTCCCCTTAATGCCATGCATCTTTATCTTATGCAACAACCTTTTGTGTGGCACCCTGTCAAAGGCTTTCTGGAAATCCAGACATACCACATCCATTGGCTCCCCGTTATCTACCGCACTGTTAATGTCCTCAAAAAATTCCACTAAATTAGTTAGGCACGACCTGCCCTTTATGAACCCATGCTGCGTCTGTCCAATGGGACAATTTCCATCCAGATGCCTCGCTATTTCTTCCTTGATGATAGATTCCAGCATCTTCCCTACTACCGAAGTTAAGCTCACTGGCCTATAATTACCCACTTTCTGCCTACCTCCTTTTTTAAACAGTGGTGTCACGTTTGCTAATTTCCAATCCGCCGGGACCACCCCAGAGTCTAGTGAATTTTGGTAAATTTCCACTAGTGCATTTGCAATTTCCCTAGCCATCTCTTTTAGCACTCTGGGATGCATTCTATCAGGGCCAGGAGACTTGTCTACCTTTAGCCCCATTAGCTTGCCCATCACTACCTCCTTGGTGATATCAATCCTCTCAAGGTCCTCACCTGTCATAGCCTCATTTCCATCAGTCACTGGCATGTTATTTGTGTCTTCCACTGTGAAGACCGACCCAAAAAACCTGTTCAGTTCCTCAGCCATTTCCTCATCTCCCATTATTAAATCTCCCTTCTCATCCTCTAAAGGACCAATATTTACCTTAGCCACTCTTTTTTGATTTATGTATTTGTAGAAACTTTTACTATCTGTTTTTATATTCTGAGCAAGTTTACTCTCATAATCTATCTTACTCTTCTTTATAGCTTTTTTAGTAGCTTTCTGTTGCCCCCTAAAGATTTCCCAGTCCTCTAGTCTCCCACTGATCTTTGCTACTTTGTATGTTTTTTCCTTCAACTCTCCCTTATTTCCTTAGATATCCACGGTCGATTGTCCCTCTTTTTACCGTCCTTCCTTTTTGTTGGTATAAACCTTTGCTGGGCACTGTGAAAAATCACTTGGAAGGTTCTCCACTGTTCCTCAAATGTTTCACCATAAAGTCTTTGCTCCCAGTCTACCTTAGCTAGTTCTTCTCTCATCCCATTGTAATCTCCTTTGTTTAAGCACAAAACACTAGTGCTTGATTTTACCTTCTCACCCTCCATCTGTATTTTAAATTCCACCATATTGTGATCGCTCCTTCCGAGAGGATCCTTAACTATGAGATCCTGAATCAATCCTGTCTCATTACACAGGACCAGATCTAGGACCGCTTGTTCCCTCGTAGGTTCCATTACATACTGTTCGAGGAAACTATCGCGGATACATTCTATAAACTCCTCCTCAAGGCTGCCTTGACCGACCTGGTTAAACCAATCAACATGTAGATTAAAATCCCCCATGATAACTGCTGTACCATTTCTACATGCATCTGTTATTTCTTTGTTTATTGCCTGCCCCACCATAATGTTACTATTTGGTGGCCTATAGATTACTCCTATCAGTGACTTTTTCGCCTTACTATTCCTGATTTCCACCCAAATGGATTCAACCTTATCCTCCATAGCACCGATGTCATCCCTTACTGTTGCCCGGATGTCATCCTTAAATAACAGTGGGTGGAACAGCCCTTGTTAACCGACACTGCCCAATGCTACACCACCTCCCTTACCATCCACTCTGTCCTTCCGAAAAGTTTGATACCCTCGGATATTTAACTCCCAGTCGTGACCATCCTTTAACCATGTTTCAGTAATGGCCACTAAATCATAGTCATTCACGATGATTTGCGCCATCAACTCATTTACCTTATTCCGAATACTACGAGCATTCAGGTAAAGTACACTTATGTTGGCTTTTTTACCTCTGTTCTTAATCTTAACACCTCGATCAGTAACCTCTCCTAAGTTATATTTCCTCTTAACCTTTCTCCTAATTTTCCTTGTCGTCGAACCCACATCTTCCTGTAACAACCTGCCGCATCGCTTACCATTCACGTTTTCACTTTCCGTTTTATTTCTTTTAGTATTCCTGGTCCTATTCACTGAGCTCCCCTCAGTCACTGTCGCCCTTTTTGATTTTTGACTATGGCTTCTCTGCCTTACACTTTCCCCCTTACTGCCTTTTATTTCTGTCCCTGTTTTACTACCTTCCAACTTCCTGCATCGGTTCCCATCCCCCTGCCACATTAGTTTAAACTCTCCCCAACAGCTCTAGCAAACACCCCCCCTAGGACATCGGTTCCAGTCCTGCCCAGGTGCAGACTCGTCCGGTTTGTACTGGTCCCACCTCCCCCAGAATCGGTTCCAATGTCCCAGGAATTTGAATCCCTCCCTCTTGCACCATCTCTCGAGCCACGTATTCATCCTCTCTATCCTGACATTCCTACTCCGACTAGCTCGTGGCACTAGTAGCAATCCTGAGATTACTACCTTTGAGGTCCTACTTTTTAGTTTAACTCCTAGCTCCCTAAATTCAGCTTGTAGGACCTCGTCCCGTTTTTTACCTATATCGTTGGTGCCTACGTGCACCACGACAGCTGGCTGTTCACCCTCCTCCCCCAGAATGTCCTGCAGCCGCTCCGAGACATCCTTGACCCTTGCACCAGGGAGGCAACATACCATCCTGGAGTCTCGATTTCGTCCGCAGAACCGCCTGTCTATTCCCCTTACAATTGAGTCCCCTATCACTATAGCCCTGCCATTCTTCTTCCTGCCCAGCTGCGCAGCAGAGCCAGCCACGGTGCCATGAACCTGGCTGCTGCCGCCTTCCCCTGGTGAGCCATCTCCCTCAACAGTATCCAAAGCGGTATATCTGTTTTGCAGGGAGATGACCGCAGAGGACACCTGCACTGCCTTCCTACTCTTGCTCTGTCTTTTGGTCACCCATTTACTATCTCCCTCAGTACCTTTCACCTGCGGTGTGACCAACTCGCTAAACGTGCTATCCACGATGTCCTCAGCATCGCGGACGCTCCAAAGTGAGTCCATCCGCAGCTCCAGAGCCGTCAAGCGGTCTAACAGGAGCTGCAACTGGACACACTTCTTGCACGTGAAGGAGCCAGGGACAGTGGACGTGTCCCTGAGCTCCCACATCACACACGAGGAGCATGACACGGGTCTGAGATCTCCTGCCATGTCTTAAACCTTCGGTTAACTTGAACAATTTCAATTTCCCCCCCAAAAAGTTTAACTAAATAAATAAACAATGAAGAAAAAAATATATATATATATACCAATGAAAAGAAACAGAAAAACAGAAACACTACTTACCAGTCACAAAAAGCACTTCCTCCCCTCCCAACTTCGAATTCCCACCTCGATTCAAATTCCCAAACTCACTCTTTGCTGTCTCACTCCTGGCTGTCTTCTCTGTCTCACTGGGAGAACTCACTAGGAGTGAGTTTACAAGTGGCTCTTTTTAAACTGTCCTGAATTGACTCCCCTCCCCCACCTGCTTTTAGATTAAAGTGACTGACACTTAACTGCCAACCAGTTATGTGAGTGGGTGGGGCAGCCCTTGTTAACCTACACTGCACAATACTAGCTTAATTTAAATTAATTTAAACTCCTGAAATTTAAAAGGAGCTGCCTTACTGATTCAATTTAAAACAATTCAATTCCCACCTCGATTCAAATTCCCAAACTCACTCTTTGCTGTGTCTCACTCCTGGCTCTGTCTTCTCTCTGGCTCACTGGGAGAACTCGCGATTATACTAGTTAATCCTGAAGAATAACTTTAATCCTACCATGTTCTTAGGTCCCAGGACTTCTCTTCTGGCTCCCACCTTGTCTTCAAGTGGATGTAGGCCATTTGATTCCACATTGAACCCCAGGTAACATAGAAAATACAATGCAGAAGGAGGCCATTCGGCCCATCGAGTCTGCACCAACCCACTTAAGCCCTCACCTCAATCCTATACCCTTACCCCAATAACCCCTCCTAACCTTTTTGGATACTAAGGGCAATTTAACATGGCCAATCCACCTAATCTGCACGTCTTTGGACTGTGGGATTTGTTACTGTGCAGAGTGGACCTGTGGACTGTCACCCTAAGTGACCCCACTAGCTTGGAAAGTGCATTTCTCATGTTTGAGTCGGATTCCCGCATCTCTAAATCTTCTCAGCACCTCTTCTAAACGTGCTAGGAGCTCCTCAATGTGATATTCCTGTCATTAGGGTGTCATCCAGTTAGACCACAACCTTTGTGAAGCCTTAAAGAAGATTCTCCATCATGCACTGGAATAAGGTACAAGCTGAAGAGATGCCAGAAAGTAATCTGGTGTATTGAAATAGGCCTTTATGCTGTTAATCGTCACAAACCTTCAGGAAATTTCATCCAGTTCCAGTTGCAAGTATGCGTGACTGAAGTCGAGCTTGGTGTATGTGAGGACCCCCGTCGATTTCGGATAAAGGTTTTCAATACGTGGAATTGGGTATTTATCCACTTGGGCTGCCTGGTTAATTTTAAGCTTATAGTCCCCGCAAATCCTAATGGAATGGTCCAGCTTTAATACAGGGAAGATGGGGGCTGCCCATTCTGAAAACTGCGCAAGTCTGATAATTCCCAGTGCTTCCAGGCATTTAAGTTTGCCTTCTACATTTTGGTGTATGGCATAAGGGATCGGTCTTGCTGCGAAAAACTTTGGTGTTGAGTCTGGATTGACATAAGTATTGGCCTTTATAATAATATAATAATCTTTATTGTCATAAGTAAGCTTACATTAACTCTGCAAGAGGTTACTGCGAAAAGCCTCGAGTCACCACAATCCTGCACCTGTTCGGGTACACAGAGGGAGAATTCAGAATGTCTAAATTATCTAACTTCGACCTAACTCATTCTGGAACATGGGGCGGGATTCTCCTCGACCCAGCGGGGCGGGCTCCGTACCTTTAGGGGCCAAGCTCTCACCTTGAGGGGCTAGGCCCGCGCCGGAGTGGTTTCCGCTCCACCGGCTGGCGTGGAAGGCCTTTGGCGCCACACCAGGCAGGGCTGAAAGGACTTTGTCGGCCTGCGTAAGTCCACGCATGCGCGGGAGCGTCAGCGGCTGCTGACATCATGCCAGGGGAGGGAGTCTCTTCCGCCTCCGCCATGGTGAAGACCATGGCAAAGGCGGAAGAAAATGAGTGCCCCCACGGCACAGGACCGCCCGTGGATCGGTGGGCCCCGATCGTGGGCCAGGCCACCGTGGGGGCACCCCCCGGGGCCAGATCGCCCCGCACCCCCCCCCCCCGAGGACCCCGGAGCCCGCCCGCACCACCTGCTCCTGCCGGTAAGGTAGGTGGTTTAATCGACGCCGGCGGGAGAGGGTTGACAGCGGCGGGACTTGCTCATCGCGGGCCGGAGAATCGCCAGGGCTGGGCCCGCCAACCGGCGCAGCGCGATTCCCGCCCCCGCCGAATGTCTGGTGGAGGACAACTCGTGACACGGCGGGGGCGGGATTCACGCCATCCCCGGCGATTTTCCGACCCGGCGAGGGGTTGGAGAATCCCACCCCAACGGCGGGATTCTCCCCTACCCAGCGGGGCGGGGGGTCCCGGCGTGATGGAGTGGTGGTAACCACCCCGGCATCGGGCCGCCCCTGAGGTGCGGAGGTCTCCACACCTTTAGGGCCCAAACCCTCACCTTGAGGGGCTAGGCCCGCGCCGGAGCGGTTTCCACTCCACCGGCTTGCGGGGAAGGCCTTTGGCGTCACGCCAGCCGGGGCCAAAAGGTCTTCACCGGGCGATGCGGGTCCGCACATGCGCAGGAGCGTCAGCGGCTGCTGACGTCATCCCCGCGCATGCGCAGGGGAGGGGGTCTCTTCCGCCTCCGCCATAGTGAAGACCATGGCGAAGGCGGAAGAAAAAGAGTGCCATCACGGCATAGGCCCGCCCGTGAATCGGTGGGCCCCGATAGCGAACCAGGCCACCGTGGGGGCACCCCCCGGGGCCAGATCACCCTGGGCCCCCCCCCCAGGACCCCGGAGCCCGCCTGCGTCGCCTTGTCCCGCTGTTCAAAAGGTGGTTTAATCCACGCTGGCGGGACAGGCATTCCAGCAGCGGGACTTCGGCCCATTGCTGGCCGGAGAATCGGCGTTGGTGGGCCCGCTGACCGGCGCGGCGCGATTCCCGCCTCCGCCGACCGGCGCAGCGCGATTCCCGCCGACTGGCGCAGCGCGATTACCGCCCACGCCGAATCTCTGGTGGCAGAGACTTCGGGACACGGCGGGGGCGGGATTCACCCCAGCTCCTGGCGATTCTCCAGCCCAGCGGGGGGTCGGAGAATCCCGCCCATGGTAAGAGGTCTTATAACACCAGGTTAAAGTCCAACAGGTTTGTTTGGGTCACTAGCTTTCGGAGCGCAGTTACTTCATCAGGAGAGTCACTGCGTTCCGAAAGCGAGTGATTCTAAACAAATCTGTTGGACTTGACCCTGGTGTTGTAAGCCTTCTTACTGTGCCCATCCCAGTCCAACGCCGGCATCTCCACATTCTGGAATATGTCCTTGTATCTGTATAGGATTGTCTGAAAGATACTGCCCAAGTTTTAAAACTTCCAACTAGTTCAACTTAATAGGCCCAACCAATCCTATCCTTTCCGAGTTGGTCAATGTCCCTCAGCAGTGATCATAGGTAACTGGGCTATTTGTTATTGATATGACACTGGAGTCACAGTTGTTCCCAAAATCTTTGGGGTCTCCCCCATATATGTCGCTAACTTGTCTGTTGCCCCACTCAAGTCCAAAAGACATTAAAAAATCCTCAAAGATATTTAAACGGTTGTTCACCCACAACTGTGGCCGACATTCTGGTATCAACCTCCATGTTTAGTGGTCTTCAATTCACTGTGAGGTCTATCTCAATTGGGGCTGTTTTGCGCACTCTCACTGCATTTAATCTGTTATGTTTCAGGCTCTTCATCTAAATTCTTCTCCACTTTGTTCACTGGTGGTTTGCTACTTTTGTTTTGAATTGCCGCGTTCTGATGGGCTCGGCAGCGTGCCTGGATATGGCCCTTCCTATTGCACTGAAAACAAATAAACTGTTTGCAGCAGAACAATCCCTGGGGGTAATCTCCCCGCATTGATAACAGTCACATTGACTCCTGTGCTGACAGCCCATTTTATTTCCTGATCACTGACTACGATCGTGACTGAGCTTCCTCTGTGTCTGCGCACCTTGTATCCATACTGCCCCACAACTAGTTCACCTCACCCTCATGCACTCTTTGAAGCTCTGATGCGCCCTTCTCAGCGTACTGTTTCCTGGGACATCTCCTTTGCCTTGTGTAGGGTCATCTTTGTTTCAGCCAGAAGCTTCTTTTGTGCACTTATGTTTTTAACACCGCACACTAAACGATCTCACAGCATGTCATCGAGTGCTGCACTGAACTCGCAATGCTCAGCCATTTGCCTGAGTCTGGCAATGAAGATAGTTTCTCCTGGATCCCTGTCAGCTGAGTTGAACTTGTATGGCTGTCGTATGATCGACGGTCTGGGGTGAAAATGCTCCCTGACCAGCTTCACCAACTGATTAAATGACTTTGTGTCAAGAGCCTCTAGAGACGTCAAATTTCTTGTAAGGTTGTAGGTTGTTAGCCCACAAACTGTTAATAGGATAATATTCTGTTTATCCCCCCATTATTTAATTTGCCGTGAAAAAGAAACAGGTGCTCAATATACTAGCTCCAGTCTTCGGCTCCTGATCGGATGGGTCTAACTTCTAGTTTATACTCGTCGCCCGATGTGGTGGCTTGTGGCAATACCAGGTTGACAGCATTATGAAGAACAAAGTGTTTATTGGCACCAAACAAGATTAACTTATATACAGCACAGAGTCTCGAAAATAGGTGTTATCATTCTGACTCCCGGGTCAACTCTGACCAGGACACCCCTCCCGATACCCTCACTTTTCCCTCATTGGTTGGGGTTCGCATGCTCCTCCCTGAAAGGCCCCAAGACAGTCTCATGAATAGTGAGTGCCCGCCCCTTCAAGGCTAAGAGTAATTTTGGGCGAGAAAAGCAATGATTAGCCCGCTAACGGTGTCGGCGAGACGTTGCATCATATTTTTAGGCACTTTGAAAAAAAAACGTTGCAAGAATTTCACACCATGCCCGTGGCAGGCTGACTCTGATTCGCCCTTCCTGGTATCACTCGAACCAACGGTTGGCAACCTGCGTCCCGAAGGCCACATGCAGCCACCTGGGTTCTGAGTGGAGTCCACAAGACATATTGTTGACCTATGCCCAGAAGTGGAGATGCCGGCGTTGGACTGGGGCGAGCACAGTAAGAAGTCTTACAACACCAGGTTAAAGTCCAACAGGTTTGTTTCGATGTCACTAGCTTTCGGAGCACTCCGAAAGCTCATGACATCGAAACAAACCTGTTTGCTGTAAGACTTCTTACTATGCCCAGAAGGATGATGCTCCGCACGACTTTATCCAACAGCACCAGTTTCTACTCTTGCCTTGCTGACATTGCCAACGGTAGGAAAAAATGATCCAAGAACTTTTAATTTAACCAAAATGCTGGAAAAGCATTTACACCCCATTAACATGCAGCTCATGTAGCCTTGAGGCAGGGCAGTCAGGCCACTGCCTAAGCCTTCATTTTGGACGTAAGCCCACTTGCACACTCAAACATGAAAAGGTTTTATTTTGTGATTTTGATTTCAAGGTCCCCTTCGAACACCACAGCGCCCATGATGCTTGGACTGCTGCGCACAGCTCTCAAATTTGATGGATGTTTCAAGAATGGCAGTATGTTCCACAAGGAATTTCAAAACTGTCGGTTCCTCTGCATTTGTGCGAGGCAAACAAAGTCATGTTTGTAAAATCATGGGCAGAACTCATAAAGGCAGAGCTAACATCGCCCTTGGAATAAACAGCGCGAGCTAGTTTGCGATTGGCACATTGAAAAGTGAAGCAAAAATGTGAAATTTAAGATTTTAACAAAGGAACAGCTGAAAAAAGAAATTGAAGTTCTAAAACATTCAAATTGCTTTCACCAAGTGGCTTAACATTGACTAGAGAGTATGAGGACCAAAAGATATTTTGAAGCCAAAATTAGTGGTTAACAACCAAGCTCGGCCAATTATTTGGTTACTTTCGGTTTTCACATGTAAGCTGAAGACACCCAGCTCTACTCCATCACCATCTATCTCAATTCCTCCACTCTTGCTAAATTATTAGACTGCTTGTCTCGATGAGCAGAAATTTCCTCCAATTAAGCATTGGTAAAACTGAAACCATTGTTATCGGTTTCCACTCCAAATTTCCTGGGTAACAATTCCACCCCTCTCCCTGCTGTCAAGAAGCTGGGATAGAATGAAGGTTAAAGAATTGGAAGAAAGGAAATTGATGAGGATTCAGCTGCACTGAGGGCTTGTGATATGTAGATTAGCCTAGTAACAGAGTGAACAGATGTATACGTAAATGAAGTAGAGAACAATAGGGCATAGAATTGCAGGAGTTAAAGATAAAGGGGAAGGAGTTCAAAAGGAATAAGCAGTGTATCAGTGGTAGGGTTAGCCCTGTACTGGACGAGAGAAGAGCTGACTGGCGACCAATGCCCAATGACCAATGACAGCCATGCCCAGCTCAAAACTGAGGATTCCCAAAAAAGGCTTTTTGCCTGAGACTGCTGTTTTAATGCATAGATGGGCTATTTTAAGCCAGAAGGAAATTTCCCAAAAAATACGGGTCATGTTTTACCAAATGCTGGATATGGCTCAGAGTGTTAAACTCTATGGTATGTTGTTTTGGGGAGGTATAATCTCAGAGTTTAGGAAAGCAGAGAGATTTGGAACGAGATTATTGTGTGTGTAGCCATTATTGTAGTTCAGGGTAATTTTTGCTCTGCATTGTTGCCTCTCTTGTTGTATGTTTAATAGTCTAATAAACATTTTGTTTTTGAATGATTACAACAAGACTGGAACTTTCCTCGCTTTCCTCACATAATACCAACTTGCAAAATAAACAGTTAAGAACTGGCATTTCAAGTTTCCCTTTGGGATGCTCTTGAATGTAACATCGGCCTGGTTCTTAACACTAGTAACAGTCTGGGTCAGCACGGTGGCGCAGTGGTTAGCACTGCTACCTCACAGTGCCAGGGTCCCGGGTTCGATTCCGGTCTTGGGTGACTGTGTGGAGTTTGCATGTTCTCCACATGTCTGTATCGGTTCCCTCCAGGTGCTAGGGTTTCCTTCCAAAGATGTCCAAAGATGTGAATTGGCCAGGCTCAATGCGCAGGTTTATGGGGATAGGGCAGGGGAGTGGACCTAGGTAGACTGCTCTTCCGGAGGCTCCGTGCAGACTCGATGGGCTGAATGGCTTCCTTCTGCACTGTAGGGATTCTATGGATTGTATGGAGACTAAACCGGCTTGTATTCAACGTTGGTGTCATTTATGACACTGGGGTGAAATTCTGACCACATATTCGCACCATTGATAAGACCATCTATTTCACCCAACACTGCAGCTTTCTTGGCTCATCTGCTGCTAAAACCCTCATCCCTGGCCTTTGTTTACTTTACATTTGACTACTCCAAAATGCTCCTGATTAATCTTCCACATTCAACCCTCCTGAAACCTGAGGTCACACAAAATCTTGTTACCATGTCTTAAGTTGCACCAAGTCCCATTCCCCTATCAGCCCTGTGTTCGCTGACCTACATTTGCTTGACCTGGTCAAGCAACGGCCTGTTTTGAAATCATTGCATGGCTTGGCCCCTCCCTATCTCTGTCTCCTCCAGACCCATACCCCTCAAAGGTATCTGTAATTGTCTAGTTTTTTTATTCTTCAGAGTGTGGGCATCACTGGCTAGGCCAGCATTTATTGCCCATCTTTAATTGCCCTTG